>NC_043702.1:89231385-89393360 GCF_006229205.1 Suricata suricatta | reverse complement strand
ATGTCTCAATCAAGCTGGTGGTTGAATATTGCTTACACTGGGTTCCCTTAGGAAGGGTCGCTTCACCCCTAGGCATTTTCGGGAGGTTGGGGGCACGGCACGTGGCTGTTTGGGTGGTGTGTCCTTTAACACTGTATACTTTAGTTGGCTCCTAAGCCATTTTTACTTAGATAAACGTGGTATGATCAAGAGGCACGTTCCTGGTGGACGAGTTGGCACTGTGCCAACCCTCTTTGAAAGGTGAAGAAATGAAACGTGACGATACTGTTGTAACCCTTGGGTTGGCTCTGGCTTCTGGCAGGAGGTGTTTCTTTATGGGCACGTCATTCTTGATTACTGCTCCTACACTGAATGTGAGGTGTTAGGAGGCACCTCGACAGACATTGGAGGTGCAGCGGGCCCCTGATGTCCTGGTGAGACTCCTTTATTTCTCACTTCCCTCCCTCCCTTGTTCAGATGGTTTCTGCCCATGAACTTCTTTCTAAGACAACTTGTTGGGGGCTGGTGAGTGTGTTATGCTAGCCTGTCAGCAGCATCCGTCCATAATTCATTTTATGTTCATTTAGGTAGGGGTTGGAACTAAACTCTTAACTATAAAACAGTCCTGGAGGAATTTATTCTCTAGAGCAGTGGACCCCCAATCTAATACCTGCTGAGATGAGGCATGTGACATCAGTGAGTACAGAGGACTATGGGAGCACAGCCTTCAAAAGAGGACCGCCACTGCTGAGTACGTGTTGTGGTCACTATTTGTAAACGTAGCTGTGGGGGGCCTGGGTGGCTCAGTCGGTTAAGCCTCCGACTTCGGCTCAGGTCATAATCTCACAGTTTGTGGGTTTGAGCCCTGCGTCAGGCTCTGTGCTGACAGCTAGCTCAGAGACTGGAGCCTGCTTTGGACACTGTGTCTCCCTCTCTCTCTGACCCTCCCCTGCTCACGCTATCTCTCTCTGTATCTCAAAAATAAATTAAAAAACAAAACAAAACATAGCTGCCACCTGGAGACATTTCAACAGAAGCCCAAGAATCACAAGTCTTGTGTAAAATCTTCTGATTTTTAAATAGTGGAAACTAATTCAGAAAAGTTCTAAACCTAGCCTTGGTCAAGCAAACCATGTCTAAAGGCTAGATTCAGCCACTGAAATGCTTATTCTTAATTAAGCTCCATTTTAGTGTATGAATGTCCTACCTTTTTCAAAATAAAATGTGTTAACAGTGGTAAGCTAATGAGCTAAAAAAAGAACTGAGGAAAAGAAATTTACACAAAAAATAGTTCTTATGCACTATGAAATTAATATATAGAATCCAGAGAAGTAACCCAGTGACATGGCTGAGCATTCTGTAATCTAGATAATAAACCATCCCAAGAAGGCAGAGGGCAAAGCTCAAAGTAAGACAGGTGTGAATCCTCACCCTCATCCCTCTATTTCACTTGGCACTTTTTTTTGCCTGCCATGTACTGGACATTTATTATAAGGCTGGAGGGTCTAACATTGCAAAAGAACTACTCCCTACCTCTACTTTGTGAGTCTGTAAAATAAAACCCAAACTAGAACAAGAAGAAGATAGGTGTCTAGTCCAATGGGGAAAAATCCACGTCCAAGCCATATCTGGGCTGTCCAATAGCAGGACATGGCAGAGAAGAGATCGTCCTCCCTACAGAACCAAGACTGAGCCTTGCAGTGCGGAATTTAGTTTCAACTCCTACCTAAACTAATGTAAAATGAACTATTATTAAGTGCAATTTAAATTACTGATTAGAGCACCGTTTTTCATATGAGCGTTAAAAAAAAATCTTTTTAACGTTTATTTTTGAGAGAGAGAGACACACACAGAGTGTGAGTGGGGGAGGGTCAGAGAGAGAGAGAGAGGGAGACACAGAATCAGAAGCAGGCTCCAGGCTCTGAGCTGTCAGCACGGAGCCCCTTGTGGGTCTCAAACTCACAAACTGTGAGATCATGACCTGAGCTGAAGTCAGCTGCTTAACCGACTGAGCCACCAGGCACCCCATTGATATGATCTTATGGATCACATGTAAGTGATTAATGCTAAAGAAAGTATAGATTGGTCGTTGAAATATCAATTATTTGATATCAACTCATTCTGGAATCCTTTAGAAATGGCCAGAACACTCTGTGAGCACAGTTATTTCAGCCTGGAAATGGTGATTTCTTTTTCTTGTTTAATTGGCCAACACCTTTCTATGTTATTTGTATAATGATTGTCATGAAAATTTTTAATGGGGTTTGCAGTAAATTATCTGAAAAGAACATAAAAGTTTATAGCAGTAAGTTGACTCAAAGCATGGTGGTTGGCACCAAAATACCTTCATTTCTGAGAGGAAGAGACAGAAGTTTGGAACCTGGAAGCAGTGTGCTGCAGGTCACACACAATTAGGCAGTGGAGTGGAATTCAGCCTCAGGGCCCTTTCCCTCAATTGTCACTGTTGTGAACTTTCTAGGTTATTCTACCAATAAATGACAGCACTCCAATCTTCTAATTGAGGATACCATTGATTTTTAGACTATGGTAAGCTTTGTTCTACAAGTAAACTATCTCTGAAGGCTCACACAAGCCATTGTTGTTGGGTGAATATGAATCTGTTTATAAATATCATTGATGCCAGTGAGTAGTATCATTTGCTGTTCGGTCAGCAGTAAGTTAAATTCCCCAACTATTATTACATCAGTTGATTTACAAGATAAAATAATATGATTGGATAAAAGTGTCTCTTATATACCACAGTTTTCTTCAGATTAATTACTTTTTCTCTCTTTAATTAATATCCTTTCTGAGGCCTCATACTTGCTTCATTCTGATGAACATGCAATGATTTTTTTTCTCCCAGTATGCCTACATCGGGGTTTTAAGCAAAAATATTGACCTATGTGTCAAATGATCTTTCTTTTTTTATTATTATTCTTAATTAAAGCCATTTAACCTGCCCTCAGACCTGCTGTGACTTACTGGAGTTCTTTGTGCATGCAGACCCTTTGCTTTAGCCCCACAGTATGACTACACAGCTCCTGTTGGTTAGAAAGTTAATGATGGATACTTTGCATTTCCCAAGAGAAGGAAAAATGGAACTACTTCTTTTGTAATGACTTAAATAGAGAATTGACAAATGCGTTGACTGAATTAGCATAGATTTTAGTTTGGAGACAGCCAAAGGTTTCTAATTCTTAATTTCAAGTTTCTTTTCTTAAAAAATGTTTTATTTATTTAAATTTTTTTTTGCTGTTTTTATTTATTTTGAGAGAGAGAGAGAGAGAGACAGAGAGACAGAGTGAGCAGGGGAGGGTCAGAGAGAGAGGGAGACGCAATCTGAAGACAGGCTCCAGGCTCTGAGCTGTCAGCACAGAGCCCAACACGGGCCTCGAACCCACAATCTGTGAGATCATGACCTGAGCTGAAGCTGAACTCTTAACCGACTGAGCCACCCAGATGCCCCAGTGTTTTATTTATTTTTGAGACAGAGAGAGACAGAGCATGAGAGGGGGAGGGGCAGAGAGACAGGGAGATACAGACCCTAAAGCAGGCTCCAGGCTCTGAGCTGTCAGCACAGAGCCTGATGTGGGGCTCGAACCCATGAACGTAAGATCATGACCTAAGCTGATGTCAGAGGCTTAACTGACTGAGCCACCCAGATGCCCCACTAATTTCAAGTTTCAATTCACACAACGGTAATGCCAGCTACATAAGTGAGAATGCTTTTTATGAAAATGCCATGATTCAGTTCAAGGGCTATTCTGTTATTGATTTATTTTATTATTATTGTTTTTCTCACTCTGTGAGACCCACAGAGTGATTTTTTGTTGTTTCCAGACACATAGGGTGAAATTATGGCTGTATTCTTTTAAGCGAGGTTGTTATATTACCTACTGAGAATGATCAGCTTATTTCTGTGCTCATGACTCTATCAAATTTCTCTTTTAGTTTTCATTAATTTTTGCATTATCCTTCTCAGTTCATGGAGGTTTTTCTCCTTGGATTCTCAGAAAATTTTTGTGAATTAAGTGATCCTCATTGTACATGCTAAAATCTTTGACTCAGCAGAGTGACACAGTGACTTGCTCTCTGAGCTGGGTATGTGGCAGCAGAAGGACTGGGGTCCTCGGGTTTTCTGGCAGACTCACGCAATTCTCAGCATCTCCCAGGATTCTGCTACACATGCTTTCTAGAGCTGCCAGTCAGGAATTTTGATTTCTAATTTTTTTTTAATATTTGAATTGGGTCAGAATTTCCCTAGAGTAATTATTGAGTAGGAGTTACATGAACTACATATATTGCTTTGTTCCTGGTTGAGGATGCCTAAATTCCCATATAAAGTGAAAACAGGTCTTAAAGGGGCAGTGGAAAAGTTAGAGTTCTATTACTGACGTGCACTCAATCTCAGAATAGACTTACTGGTAATTATAGATATACCATTAAATGACACCAATTGCAAATTTTCTTAAAAGTCTTTTAAAAAATGTATTTAAGAGGTGCCTGGGTGGCTACATCAGTTAAGCATCCAACTCTTGATTTCAGCTCAGGTCATGGTCTCATGGTTTGTGGGTTGAGCTCTGCATCGTGCTCTGTGCTGACAGTACAAAGGCTGCTTGGGATTCTCTCCTTCTTTCTCTGCCCCGTTCCTGCTCTCTCTCTCTCAAAAAATAAACTTAAAAAAATTAAAGAACATATTTTAAAATAATATACATGTCCTTACTGCTTTGATATATAATATTTTGTATATGCAAATACATCTTCAGGAAAAATTGTTATAAACACTTGGAATTTTGCTTCTATCAGTTTATATAAGTAGTAAGATTGTGATTGGTCTAAAGCAGGGATCGGTGAACTGTGGCCCTTGGGCCAAATCTAAACTGATTCCTGCTTCTGAATGGTTTATAAGCTATGAAGAGTTTTTTTTTTTTTAATACTTCTCAATGGTTGAAAATAAAGCAAAAAAAGAATAATACTACATGACATGTGAAATTAAATCATATTCTAATTTTAGCATCAATGAAGAAGGTTTAAGATGAGCACAGCCATGGTCAGCTCATTCATTTCTGTATGTATTATCTCTTTCTACTTTTGCCTGGTAATGACAGAGGTGAGTAATGGTGACAGACCGTATGGTCTGAAAACTCAACACTGTCAGCTCTGTCCAAAAAGAGGTTGCCAACTTTGGATCTAAAGAAAATTATAGGAAAGTATATCAGTATTTTAATATGTATTTTATTTCTGAAATAAATGGTATTGCCTCTTTGACTTTGGAGAGAAGCAGCATAGGACCTGCTGATCTAGGGGACGCATGACTTGAGCGGGCCAGCCACGGCAGAGGATGTTAATCTTTTGGCCTGTTCCGTAAGATGTCCCCTGTCAGTCTCCTGTGACTCTTGAGTTGGTGCTGAAAGGCATTGATTTGGAGTAAGACTTTGTATTTCTAGATAAACCCTGTTAAAACAATGCTCAGGTCGCCTCTCAGGATCCACTAAGTTAGGATTTCTCATGTGTTTCCTGTTGGAATTAAAAGCAGTGATCTTAATGTATGAGGTAAATTCACTAGATTTTTTTTTTATTTGATGAAGATATTTAACTTAAAATGTTAGAAAAATAATTATAACATCAAACCTTTAATTTCATAGGTGATGCAAGACCCAAATATTTATATAAAACATGAGCTGATATAAAGAAGAAAGAGACATTAATCAATTGGTAAATACTGTGAACTTAGTAAGCAAATGGCTGAAGTTTGTTAAATATTATTTAACAGAGATGAAAACAGCTAGGTTGTGATTTCAAATGTAAGATCTGGGGCATGTGAAAAACACACAGGGAGGTAAATTTTGACTTAAGAAATGGGATGAGGGAGTGTCCAGCTGAAAGGGATCTTCTGGTCAGGAGACAGGATCAAGGGCAGGACATCAGGGTTTAACCTATGATTATATAGAACAGGAAATTCTGTGCCCCATGCTTTTTAGAGGTTTTTTCTTAGGTCTGGAGTTTCATGGTTCTTAACATTATTTAATTATATCTGATTGCATCTTAGGGGAGTGATTATTGGTTGTATTGAAGCTTGCAGATTTGGGGTTTTAAGAAACTTGAAAAGTACCTTGATAATGTGAGGTGTCTATTATCACATGCATACAAATTCTGAAATGGAAAATATTCTGCCTCTTCAACTTGGTATCCTGCTTCACTAGTCTATTTTTTGAGGCCATTTTATAGTCTTGAAAACAACGATTTTATTAGGTACATAGGGTTCCATTGCATGAATGGGACATAGTTTAATCAGTTCTCTATTCTTAAAGTTTTGGATGTTTTATTTTGCTCTTATAAATAAGAGTGAGAGCAACAGCCTTCATCTTTGGTTACATTTCTGATAATTTCCTGAGTATAGATTTCTACACGAGTTCCTTGGGTTAACAAAGGGTATACCTAGTAGTAAGACTTAACATGTAATGGAAAATTGCCCACCAAAAAGGTTGTACAGATTACATTTTCATTGGGAATGTACATTTATTTATTTTCATATCTGTGTTTGTATATCTGAGAAAACTTTCATGACTTTCTATGGACTAGCACATTTCTTGTGAATATCATACCCAAATATTTATTTATTTGTTAGCGTGATGAATGAAATTTTTTATTCCATTATGTTTTATCAACTTTTTGCTGGTGTATTATGAAAACAATTATTTTTGGTCTACTTTGTATATGGTCATGTTACTGCATTCTAATGTTCAATCTAAAAGTATTTAAGTTGATTCAGGGGCACATGGGTGGCTCAGTCAGTCAGGCAAATGACTCTTGATTTCAGCTCAGGTCATGATCTAGTTCTTGAGATAGAGCCCTATGTTGGATTCTGTGCTGACAGTACAGAGCCTGCTTGGGATTCTCTCTCCTCTTCTTTCTCTGCCACTCTCCTGCTCACACACTCTCTCTCTTTCCCTCTTAAAATAATAAAAAATATTTTAATGTTTATTTTTTAGAGAGAGAGAGAAAGAGTGAGTGAGCAAGCATGGGAGGGGCAGAGAGAGGGGAGACACAGAATCTGAAGCAGGCTCCAGGCTCTGAGCTGTCAGCACAGTGCCCAATGTGGGGCTTGAATTTACAAACTGTGAGATCATGACTTGAGCTGAAGCTGGAAGCTCAACCGACTGAGCCACCCAGGCACCCCAAAATAATAAGTAAATTCAAAAAAATAAAATAAATGTATTTAAGTTGATTCAGTTAGTTTGTATTTGGACCATAGGGAAGTGAGAGTAAATTCTAGTAATGGAAATCTTCTGCTTTCCTCAGTGTATGTGAAAATGCATATAAAAGCCTCTGTTGTTGGCACAATCTTATCTAAGTCAAAAAACAATGCTAGTAAGAAACAAGCTGAACAAACAAAACCAATGCTAGTAAGTTAAATGCTGATAGGGTCTAATTTGGGTGGATAAAACCAGATTAATGTACAATTTTGAATGCTGTCCTTTAGGAGTAGAATTTTTAGAAATAGTAAGGTCTTGTTTGGTGTTGCTTGTCATATTTGTTTTTTAAAAACGAAAATATTATCTTTTTTAGAAAAGGGTTGAATTATGCTCAGCATTACAAAGAACGTGGATTGGGTTAGGAAATGACTACAGCCCCTTGCTTCTTTTAGCTCAAAACAGAATTTATGTTTTAATTTAGTTTTTCAGCCTTTATGTGAAATTGTTTAACATGAGTGTTAAGGCCAATGGTATAATAAAATGTCACTGATTCTTCATTTCTAATTTTTTTCATTTAGCAATGCCCATTGGCTTTCAAATAAGTTGGTTTTGAGGGGACTAGACTTGGCTGATTATAGCTCTAATAAAATGATGCTTTATAACAAAGGAGAATTGTCATTTTAGGTGCTATCAGACTTTTATACTCTTGGTACCCTGGCATCTCAGTGGAGGATTAGGTATTTATGCATGGGTGAAAGCAGATTTAATGAACATGAAAACCGCTGAGAAGCTGTGTGCTTAATACCTTGTTTTGCTTATTTCTTCTCAATCCTCCAATGTCAACACTAGGAGCAAAAGGCTCTAAACTAGTGTCTTTGAAAAAAATATATAATGGCCAAAATATCTCAGTCAAATTGTCATTTATCAGGGGCTTTGAAAGTCAAGATCATTATTTTTTTAAGGATAAAAAGTATAATTATGTAAATGAACTAAAAGTGCACATCTCTTGTTTTTCCTGCTCAGCATACCTTCTTCCTTTCTTTGGAATTAGGACCTTATTCTACCTTTGGAGAAAATCACCTCATTCATTGTTTCACTGCTTCCTAGGGTGAAACTGACCACACCTTTGATGTCTCTAGATTGGATTTGTGATCCTGACCTTATCAATCCAAATATCCTCCTCTGCCTTTCTCCTCCACTCCCACCTGTTAAGGATTTATTCAAGAGTGGGACATGATCCATGTAAGGCCAGTGCATGTTGCTCTCAGGCAGTGTCCTCAATCTGCTGGGGGGAGGCACTGGGAGCCCTCTGGGAGGGGGCTATGTGAGTGTAATGAGAGGCTAGACTTGGGATACTCACCTGAGCCACCACTTGTGGAGGAGAAATAAGAAACAAGATGTAGAGAGAGAAGTTCCTGAGCTGCTTACTTTAACCCCCTCTTAGTCTAGCTGTAGTTAAAATGAGCCCTATAATGGATGTATATTCACCTCTACATTTTCCTCTACCACCACCCCCTTTTTTAATTCATTGTAGGAGTTTGGGGAATGTTTTGGTCGTCTGTATAGGAAAGAATCCTGACAAATCTATTATTCTCTTCACTCAGCTTATTCTACTTCAGCCTTGCTGGCCCTGCGCTGTCCTTGAAACAATCAGGCATCTCAGGCCATTTGCATTTGCTGGTCTTCTTACTTATTAATTACAAAGGGGAAGTGGTTACACAATAGAATAACCTGGTGGATACCATGTTAACCAAGTGGTCAAAGTCAACATTGTCACCAACAATTGGACAAGTCAACATTACATGCTTCCTGAAGTGATGTGCTGAGGTCTAGGTCATCTTGCCACAAATGAAAGGAAACTTAAAAATATCAGATAAATCCAACATGAGAAGCATTCTGCAAAAAGATAGCTTCTATTCTTCAAAAATACCAGTGTTATAAATAGAAAAAAAAGCTGAGAAACTTTCTTTATTAAAGGAAACTAAAGAGACATGGTGACCAAATGCAACATGTGATCCTGGATCCGAAAACAGTAACACAAAGGTTGTTAACAGAAAATTGGAAGAATTTGAATATGGACCATATATTAGAAAATAATGGCCTACCAATGTCAAATTCTTGAATTTGATAATGACACTGTGATTATATAAGATATTGTCCTTGTTCTTATGTAATACATGGAGAAGTATTAATAGTAAAACATCATGGTGTTTGCAACTTTCAAAAATTTCAGCACTATTTATACATATATATATATACATATCTACAGTTATCTATCAGAATGTGCTGTCAAATGTTAATAGTTACAGATTTAGATGAAGAGTAAATGGAAAGTCATTGTATTGAAAGAAAACAACTTATGCCTAAAGTATAAGAATAATATTAGGTAGAGCAATGTGAAATTACCAATATTTGGCCATTTTTGACTTATAAAAATGCCAACTTCATATACTCTTTCAACCTTTATTTTTAGAATTTTTATTTATTAAAAAAGTTTTTTTTAATGTTTATTCATTTTGGAGAGACAGAGAGAGAAAGAGCATGCACAAGAGAGGAGCACAGAGAGAGATGGAAACACAGAATCCAAAGCGGGCTCCAGGTCATCACAGAGCCTGATGTGGGGCTCAAATTCATGGACCAGACTGCGAGATCATGACCTGAGCTGAAGTCGGAGGTTTAACCGACTGAGCCACCCATGCTCCCCCTACTCATGCAAGTTTTATATGAGTTTGATGCTTTTTAATGAAAAAAAATTTTAAAAAGGGAACACATGTGGTAGTTGTGACAGGACAGTCTTTGCTGGATAATGTATTTACATGTATCATTTTTTCTCCTAGCAATCTATATCGGCTTGGCTTTTTAAGGTCTTGTAGTCTGTGTATTTGCTGAAGGAAAGAAAGAAAATATAAAGTTGCCAATTAGCAATTTCTCAGTTTCTACTGATAATTTCGTCATACTGGATGTTTGTCTGTAATCAGTTTAAAACTCTAAACTTGATCCTGTATAATCATTCTGAGCCCTCTGATCTTGGCTCCTCAAGAATGTGTCTCCTGAGCCTGGCTCAAAGATGCTCCCTTCTCTCCCCTCCCCTGGCCCACTCTGTCTAGCTCCTTAGCAGTGGTGGCTGGGGATGGGGGTCGGAGTGGCAGTGGCTGCAGGGGAGTGCCCTTCTGTGACTAACAAGCACAGTGGCTGGACTGGGTGGAAGAAGTTCCTTTTCTGTCACCACTTGCTCCCTGGCCATCACTGGAGATGGATGGCCGAAACTTCTGCAAGATCCCCCTCCAGTCCTGGGCTACCGTCTCCTGTGAGTTTCTCCGGTGTTGGTGTTCTCAGCACATGTAATGTGTGTGCCCTACCTCCACGTTCCAAACTCATTGTCCTCTAGTGGAGCCTTTGCATCTTTTTGTAACCTTTCACCCATGATATCTGCCATAACTTCTTTGACTAGGACTACTCTAGCTTTCTTGCACACCTTAGCAGGGCCCATGACAGACTGTCGGGATGTGAATGACCAGCAACATAACAGATGGCTTAGCCCTGGATCATGGATCATTTAATTCAAGCTTATCTGAAGAGGGAGAGTGAGTGACATTCACACTAGACATGATAGAGTAACCATGGCACTCGTCGAGAAGATGAGTTAGGAGTTATATAGAGGAAGTTCAATCTTCTCTCCTCTTGTATTTCTGTAAATGATATAGTGTACTGCCATTCCTGGTGAGTTGACTAATCAGACCCCAACCAGACATCCTTCCACCAAACCTACTTTAGGATGGTTTAATTTCAACCAAGAATCCCAGAGGTGTGAAGGTGTGTGTACTGAACTGCCAAAGCCAAGGGCATGGTGTCCTCCTAGAGGTCATCATGGGCCTCCCCTGAGTCTGACTCCTGCTGCTTTCTGCTGGTGCTGCTGCCACCTTGGGCATCACTAATGGCCCTTCCCTGAGGGATAGATGAGTGTCAAGTACTCCTTAAAGCACCTTCAACACTTGGACTCATTTAATGTCTATGACCAATAGAGCACTTTGTGACATAGGCTTTATTGTTCCCATTTTACAGATGCAGAAACTGAGTCTTAGGGAAGTCATCTGGCTACTCAACATTTTACAGCAAGGTTTTAGCTCTAGTTTGGATTGATTTGAAGCTTCTAGCTCTTAAATCTTATCTTAAAATATGCATAAGAATGTCCAATAAAAAGGGGCATGTGGGTGGCTTAGTTGGTTGTGCCCAACTCTTTTTTTGTAAGTTTATTTATTTTTGAGAGATAGAGAGAGAGGGAGAGAGAGAGAGTCCCAAGCATGCTCTGTACTATTGGGACAAAGCCTGACATGGAGTTTGATCTCATGAACCATAAGGTCATGACCTGGGCTGAAATCAAGAGTCAGACACTTAACCAACTGAGCCATCCAGGCACCCTGAACATCTAACTCTTGATTTTGGCTCCAGTCATAATCCCAGGGTTGTGAGATCAAGCGCCATGTCAGGCTCTGTGCTGAGCATGGAGCCTCCTTAAGATTCATTCTCTGTCTCTGTCTGTCTCTCCTTGGCTTATGTTCTCTCTTTCAAATTAAAAAAGATTAAAAAAATATGCTCATTAAAAGAAGAGAGGAAACATCCCATGGAAGAAGCCCGTCATTGAAGTCCAGGGCAATTCTTTAGTGTGCCTGAATATCACCATGGAGCAGTTTTAAAAGGGAGATGCCTATCCCCAGACGTTGTGACTCAGTGGATACAGTGGGATGTCTGATAGTTGTAGGAGCACTCCAGGTGCTTCTGAGGTGTTAAGTGCCCCAGGGAGTTAGCTATATTTGGCTGGGTACATTAATTAAGTTGTTTATTCAGAGTAAACATGTGGCTCCTAAGTTATTTTGTAGTGTACTTGATGAGGACCTTTCTTTGAAGAAGTTTGGGCTCTAATTCCAAGTCAGTATTGTCAATTAAGTACCTTCTTTTAGGACTTGGGTAATATTGAGAACATCAGTTGGCATAATACATGCCTTCTGTTAATTGGTTGGTTCTTTAATGTGGAAGAGACGGAAGAGGTGCATTACCACGCAGGATAGCCTATGGGATGGTTTTTCAAAGACAAAGGCAGAGATAACGGATAACCAAGGAGAACGGGGCTGCAGTAATAACATTTGGAAATTCCTCAGCTACCCTCCAGCATGAGCCGTTACGACTCGGCTGATTCGAAGATATCCAGCTGCTCAAGGACATTTTAGTATGTTCTCTCTCAATTTTGGTTTCATTTTCTTTTTTCTTGTGACAGACGGTACCCACTTTGGTTCAGAGAAAGCAGATGATACTTCTTTTTAAATTATCCTTACAATTATCAGCTAACCTTTCCTCCTTTGTCTCTCTTTTGCTTCATAAAGTCCTCTCTGTCTTTTGCCAGTAACTTTTTTTTTCGTTTTTTAAATGAAATGTATCTTCACACATTTACTTTTTTTATACATAAAACCTGGCCTAACTTTTGCTTTTCATGACATTCCCATTTGCTCTTTAATCTCCACAAAGATCTCATTTTAGCCAAAATTTTCTTTTCTAAAGTTCATTTTTTATTATCTCCCTGACTTTTCTCCTCTTTTTCTCAGGGTTCATGTAGTTGCTTTAACATTTATACCCTTAAGAAATTCCTCTGTGTTTCTTTACTTAATTGACAAAGAATCTCTGGGTGAGTCTCTTTCTTTGAATTGTTCCTTACTGGCATTAGGAAATTGGCCAAGACATGGAAAAAATGGATCTCGTGAACATTGATTCGTTGACAGGATTCTTTAGCAGATATTGCGGTAAGTTGGTCCTGCCATGATGAAGATCATAGTTGGTGAAAGTAATTCTTTATATGTATTGAGTACCTACTGTGGCTCAGACATTGTACTGAACATTTTGCACTATCATCTCCTTTAATCTTCATGACAGCATGCTGAGCTCAGTCCTTGTAGCCCTCCTTCTGTTTAAAGAAGGAAAAGTGGTTTTACTGGGAATGAGGAATCTGGTAGAGTTGGGTGGCCTGAAGATGGGACCTCCTCAGAGGGAACAGCCAAGAATAGATGGTTTTGTGGGGTCTGAGAATGTCAGAGAGATCGTTTCGTGGGGTTCTCCTACCTGTGAAGACACCCACACCCCCGCCCCTGCACCAGTGTGATAGGAATGTGGGTTTTAGTCATTGTGCTGCTGCTGGTGACCCAGAGTGCAGTCGGGCCATCTTTCCTGGATGTGGCTGCCACAGGGTAAAGGAGGTTTCACACAGAGACCCTGTGGCTGGGCTGTGGATGACAAAAGGGCCAGGTCTCTGGTAAGGAATGATGGCAGGAGGAGAAATCAAGAGCAGAAAGGAGCGAGGAGCAGACCCCAATTTAAAATTTCCTACTACAAGTGAAGTATATGACAGTTATATGAAACAGAATTAAGAAACTTTCCCAAAGATACAGAGCAGTAGATGGTATGGCCAAGACTTGAATGTAAATACATGCTTTAGACACCTTCTATTTCTTCTCTGCTTTTTTAAAAAAAGACAATAAACGTATTAGTTTTGGGATTTGCACCATTTTGTTATATATAAGTACCTCTACTTAATATTAGGCTTTTTTTGTCTATATCTGGGTGATGATTTTCTATGATGTGAGCTTGGAAGCCCATTTGTTTGGATGCATCTGATACATAAACGCCAAAGTCACTTCTTTTGGAGAGCTATTCCTAGTGTTGACAAAGCGTTTTGTGTGGCTGGGCTTCAGTATTTTGAGTGTACCAAATATAATCAGTGTTTGACTGATTAAATATGTTACTTGCGAAATATTTTATTAGCTTTGCAAACTCTAATACATGGCCTGCTGTCATGTTTCAGATAGCTAAGGGTGGGTGTGGAAACTTTTAATACATGGAGTGTCTTCTCTTGCTGATAGATGTTTCTGTAAAAAATGGATAAGGTGATGAGATCAGAATCAACTGTGTTTCTTATGCAGAACCAGTGCTTCCGACGCATGCTAAGTCCCTAGCCATGCATCTCATTAACTTGCCTAGCAGTTGGAGATCTGCATACTGACTTTGAAAATATTTCATTACTGTATTTTTCTAAGGGAGGCTTTATATTTGCCAGAGAACTGACAAGATATGTGTCTCTATAACTCAACTAGTTTTATATTATGATCAGTGTGAAAGATTGCCTCTGATTACCTGGGGACGCCATGAAACTGTTAACATATATTAGGTTTCTGGTTTATTTTCTGATTGACAGAATTCTATAAACTTTAGAAAATGGAGGTGCATTGAAGAAAAGGTTAAAATACTATTTCTTTCGACTCAACTCTTAAAAATTTTTGTCCAGGATTTGCCTTTTAACTTTTGCAACAATTTAAAAGAAGAAGGAAAAGACAGTTGCCCCCATTTTTGCAGGTGACAACATATAAAAGGAAAACAAGTTAGTTTTCTATTGCTGCTACACAAGATGATCACAAGCTTCATGTCTTAAATGGACAGGTTTGTTATCTTACTGATCTTTAGGTCATATTCTGACTTGCGTGTCACTGGGCTAAAAGCAAGGTGTTGGCTGGGTGGTGCTCCTTTCTGGAGGCCCCAGGGGAGAATCTATTTTCTGGCCTCTTACTGCTTCTGGAGGCTGCCTGCATTCCTTGGTTCATTCCCCATACTCAGATCCATCAACAACAGTCTGGCCCCTCTCCTGCTTCCAGTCTCTCCCTCTCCTTCCCTCTCCTCTCTTTAACTCATCCAGCACCCATCCTTCTGCGTCTAAGGATGCATATGATTAGGTCGGGCCCAGCATGGTAACCCAGGGTAATCTCCCCGTCTCAAGACTCTGACTCTCAATAACATCTGCAATGCCCTTTTTATCGTGTAAGGTAACATATTTGAAGATGTGGGAGATAAGGATGCGAACACCTGTAGCAGGGGCATTGTTTTGCCTACCACAGGTTCTCCAACATCATGACAAGGACTGCAAAGGGGCTCTTTATATGTGTTAGTCTCTCCCTTTTAGTTATGAAATTATAGACTCTGAAGAAGACTTTCCAAAATATAAAGTAGTTCATAATTACTTAAGTGTATTCTAATGAGACAGATTTCAGGAAATGGCAGATATAAAATAGGGACACTCTTATTTACTAAATTTCCTCAAGTTAAGAAGCTAGTTCCTTAGGCTTAGAATTGAGAGAATTTGTTATTGTCTTCTGTGGCTTGAAATTGTTTTATGCATTTGGGGTAGTTCCCAAATGAACTGAAGGAGGTAAATCTGATGCATCTCGTCTTCCCCAAAAGGTCATGCTTGGTGCTGAGCCCATCGTTTCTTGTTCATTTGTTGATTGCTGTTAATAAGCTGTTTGATTACTAAATAATTCTAATCAGGCTGGCCAAAGGAACATTAGGCAAGGCTCAGATTGTGTTTTCTGATTTTAGCCTCTTATTCCCTCTCTTCCATTCCATGTTACATGCCGCATTTTGCCTCCTCTGGAAGGTATGGGAGGCTTTTGCCTAGCAAAATCTGCTGTTAAATTCGGTACTCATTATGACTGGCAAAATGTGTGTTTGTTTGCACTGTAGTACATATGAAAACTATCCAAGAGGGATGTGATGCAACTTCAGTTGTGTCCAGTAAATGGAAGAAAGCCTTAGCAATAAGGCTTTCCTGATGGTCCCTAAATCACACTACGCTCCCTATTTTCTCTCCAGTAGAATATGTCTTCATTGCTATGTATGTATTCAGTGATGGCAAAGGGGTGATCTCATATATTTTAGTAAGAGCCTTGAGCAGATTATCTATCTCTGGGTAGTTACCAATTTGTTGCTTAATTTGTCTATTTATATCCCTCTCACTTTGAGGATAGAGTTTCTGACTTTTCTTATCACAGGGTATAGTAAAAAATAGAAATTTAGAGAAATCAGAACAAGTACAGGAAAAGAAAACATGCTAAGTATTAATGTAGATAATATAATTTCTGTGGTTAACAAGAAGATAGGACCTTGTAGTAACCACAGCAAAGAGAATCATGAGAAGTCACCAATCTTTCTGGCAATGCTAGATCAGCTCCTGACTTATCCAGGATTTCTGACTCATTTTTGGTGGGGTCTGTCATTGACTTGGAACATGCAACACAGTAAAGAGTGCTACAATACCCAAGATATCTAGGAAACTCATATTTGTGGTACTCTGGTGTCCAGACCTATGTGGGTCTTCACCCTGGAAAGTAAGATGGATGGGTATTCCTAAAATGTTGGAGACAAACAGAACAAATGTGGCCTTAAGCTGCAAGGAGAGAGAAACTTATGTTCAGTTATCCAGGCAAGGCAAATGGCACGGATTCATGTCTACACTAGAGGGTGAAAGTGAAATCTGTTTGAGGAAAGAATTTCCCGTAGGTCGCCAGCCTCTGTTGCTAGTGTGTTGCTACAGTTTAGCAGAGGTTGACAGCAGGTGATGAGTGCCAGAAAGGCCCTCTAAGACTCAGACACTGGATTGAAAAACAAGCAGAAGCTGTCCCAGTGCCAAGATTGTGTCATGGACCACTTTCTTTAGCAGAAGATACAGGCAAAATTCTTGAGTTTATACTTAGGTGTCAACATTAGTTGTCAATAGGAACATACAGCTAAACCCAGTTACACTGAAACGGAGGAGAAAGGGAGAGGGGGAGGCCTTAGGGAAGAGACTTCTGGAAAGTTTGCTCTGGGTTTCCTTAGTAGGCCCCTTCTCCTTTGTGTCTGTCACACAGCAGCCTGGGCCTCTCCTATAAATGATGCTGTCCTACTAGACTGTAAACTCCACGAGACAAGAAATCTCACCTGTTTTAGACCAGACACAGAATGTGCACTCAGCAAATATTTGTTAATCAAGTGGAATCTTACTTCCTCTGTGAAGTCTTCATTAGTTGTTCATACCGTGAACTTTTCCCTTTTCAAGGTTATTCTGGTGTTCGTCACTTAAGAGTCAGTTTCCCTTGTTCTCTCTTTTAATGTACATTAGGGTTTTCTTCTAATTAGATGGTAAGTTCTAAAAGGACAGATTGCAAACCCCTGAGGACAGGAAGCATATCATGCTTTAAAAAGTGTTTGGAGTGCCCCAAATGATTCTGAGCACAATGCAGGTTTGAGCTAAGACCTGGGGATTGGTTTACATTTGTTTTTTCATGGGTATGTGGAGATTTAGTCATTGTCTTTTGCACATGGCACCTCTTTCCTTGGCTTTGTTCTCTAGCCTCCTTACATATGGGGCTCATGAAGATGGAAGAGAGACCAAGTAGACCCATTGACTGGCACCCCCTTCATCGTGGAGGCTTTGTAAGCTTGAGAGCAGGCTTCAGCTCTCCACCTGTCAGATCCGGAGCCTGAGACTTGGGGAGGAGAAGCTCTTGCCCTGCAAGAGGCAGGTGTGCAGTAAATTGGATCAGGTTGCATAGCTAATTAGAAGGAAAGTTGTGGCCATAACTTGGGTCCCCTGACTCCAGGCTCATTGTTCTTTGCTGGGTTGTCTCAATTAAATTTAGAGAAGAAAGATTAAGCTTTCATTAATAGGATGAGGCACACATGCTGGGAATTGCAATTAATAGGGAAAGGGAAAGCAAGGAAGATCCTGAGAAAAAATATGTGTGTGTAGGTGAAGCCAAGTGAAGAAGGGCTGGGTTATATATTTGGCAAAAACCATTAATTAGAGTTTACCTAAATCATATCTATTGTATCTACTTTCCTTAGGCTTTTCTACTTTAATTTTTATTTCTGGAATAAATTATCCATTAAAACATCCCTTAGAAAAATCTCCTTTTCTCTCTTGCCTCCTTTAATGTTTTTATATATTTATATATATAAGCCATGAGTTGTGACCCTGCAGGGTGTCACAGTCTGTAACCGTGAGTGCTTGTGGATGTAGGTTAGTTTATGTTCACTGACACATCTCATTGCATTTTCTCACGGTCCTGCTCCTTTCTCTTCCTAGGTACCTGATGTCATTTTCTGTGCACCCCTATGTTGATGCGCCCATTCACATGCACACATCCACACTTACCCCCTTCCCCCCACACCTGAATGTGAATAAACAAGGACTGAGCTGAAGTAAAATACTGTGACATATGGTACCTGAAAAACCAGAGTCTCAATAGCAGGGCTGTAATCAGGGTACAGATGTTTGGCATTTGACAAATGAAATTTTTTATGTAAACCTGTTTAAGTACATTAAGCTAAAAGATGGAAAATTAGCTCCATACTGTAATGAACATTTCTTTCCATTGAAAAGGAATTAAATGGGAAACTTAACCAAACAAATAAGGTAGGCCCCCAGTGATCTTCTGAATATGTTTTCCAGAGTACTCAGATTTCATTTTTATTTCCTCTTGGGGGTTCTTTCCTTCTGCCTTCATTATTCAGCTTACACAGATAGTGCATTAAGGTGCTTTGAGTTTCTCTAACCTTAAAGTACTTGCAAAAGAGTTTTGATATGGTACTACAATGTTTTCTTTCTTCAATGTCAAATTATACTGTAAATGCAATTTTTTTCTTTGTCCTGACAAACTAACAACCTGTACCTAGATGTTCTAAATGGACAATGCTTATTTTAAAAATATGTTTCATTGACTATGCCATGGCCATTGAGTTTAGTACAACATACAGTTTGTCACTTATGCCCTGTCCAGGATTGCTCCTTGTTTAATGTTGAGTAACATTTTACTCCACTTTTATTGTAGAACTCTTGAAATTAGAAGTTAGAGCTTGTGGTAAGTGATGTATAAATATCCATTGATTCTATTTAGATTATTTTTAGAAAAGGAAGTAGTCGCATTGCTTAACAGAAAATGACATATGTGGGACAATTATAAGTACACAAAACAATTATCAACCGGTAATTGCTGTCAATAAAAATATTTGGCCTTTCTTCTTATAATCTTTTAGAACTGTGCCCTGTTTTCTAGTTTGCATTATTTGAGTGATGCTGTGGATTTCTAGGCCTGTAGAAGAATCCTTTTGAGTTCTATTCTTTTTGCCGATGGATTTTTAAAGTTATCTTTCCATCAGAGACAGCTCAAAATGAGGTCTTTTAACAGTATCTTTATATTAAGAAATAAGGATTGTAATTAGAGATTAAAATGATATCCTTATTTAGTAACTAATATTTTATAGTATTTTCATTTGTCTTTCGATTTGACCCTTAACCTAACAGGATATTTATATTCTGTTTGTGAATGAAGAAACTGAGGTGTTAAATGATCAGAGGCCTTGTAGCTGTCAGAGAGCAGAGCTCGAGTTTCAACCAGTCATCTGTTTGCAGGTGCTTTGGGCTTTCCTCCTTGCATTTCCACTATGCCTTTGGTGGAAGAGCTGGCCCATGAGTGGGCACTAGCATGCTTGAAATTCTGTATAAAGAGATGTTCTGCAAAGAACATGATAAAAGAGTTTCTCTATGGTAAAGACATACTCTCTTATAATATTTTGCCTAGTAGTGCAGCCTTAACCATTAATCCATGGACATTAGCTGTAGGTGGACTTGCCAAAGGTTTGTGTACCACCAAGAAGGGATCAGGAGTTAGAATCAAATAGTTTTTCAGGCTTTAGGAGGATTTGAGGCTCTACGCAGCATTACCCTTTGGGAGTATACGCCCTAGTGTCTGATACCTGATCCTTGCTGTAGCATCTCCCTCTTCTGCCCTAGCCTACTTAAATAAAAGCTTTTTCTTCCTTAAAGGCCAGCATAGCATAGCCATTCTTTGTGGGCCTTCCCTATTTTCCCCAGGACACTGGGATGCCTTTCCTTTCATACAATCCTACAATAATTATCTGCTCTAGTCACTTAGCACTTAGCAAATGTTAGCTTAATTTCCTTGTAATTCTGATTCTTCAACTGGATTTGAGGTTTCTTGCAGATGGAAACATGCTTAAACTTCCTTGTATTCTCAGTTAGGCAACAGTAGGTGGGGTAGTATTGTCCTCAGTGGTCTAACTACTTTGTCACTGGCCTTCCTACTCTCCAGTCATTCATATCACCTTTTAAAAATTCGGTAATCATTTGTCTTGCACCTAGCAAATAGCAGGCACTATGCTACTTCCTTTTATTGATGGTTTTTTCATTTTACAGCAGCTCAGGAATTTAAGTAACTTGCTTAAGGTTACCCAGCAAGTAGCAGACTTGGATGCGCTCTTTTTTCCATCATAGTGTCTCTTGAATCCTGCCCAGTATCCATCCTCTAGATATAGCTTTAATCTGGCTTTTGTCTTTGTCTTCGGTCTGGCAGTGTTGTTAGCTAGGTAAGAATCTGTGGATTTTCCACACAAAACTGTCACCATTTTATTAATGTCTTAATGGAGTCTGTGATGAGTGATTATCATGGTGGTAGAAATTAATTCTCTAAGTTGCAAAGCACAGGGAAATTAGGTGCATAGATCTTGATTATTTTCTAGGAGCTTCCTTTTTTTTTTATACAGTTAGATGTTTGGTGCTTTTAATGACTCATCTTTTTCTTCTTTAGATTTAAGACAATAATTAGAATTAATCTTGGCTAGATAACTATGAAGGGTCAAATATGGGCCACATAATTTAAAGGACTTTGTAATGAATATTTTCAGAAACATCCTATTTTGTGGTTTTACTTTTGTTTATTCAAAGTCACATTTCTAAAAATTGCTAATTTAGAGCCTCGTTCATAGAAGGGAATGTTTTTTACTCAGGCAAAGTACTAGAGGTGAAGTGCAATAATTTAGGGCATTATTAAGCACTTTTTTTCTTTTCATGTGTTATAGGTATACTTTTTTAGCCTTTGATGAGAGCAAGGAAATGAAAGGAGTTTGAGATCAGATAAAATGAAAATTTGTTGAGACAGCTTTAATTCCTAAAAAGTTATAAAATTAACTAAAATAAAAACAGCAAAATAATCATTATATACTTTTAATTCCTTGTCTAAAATGTGTGGCATATTCTGCAAAATCTTACAGATCTTTCTGAGATTTATTCCTGGAATTTTGGAACTCAAAAGTGTAGCTAGAACTCATAACAGAACTCTATTGCTGAAGAGTAGTTCCCATGACTAATGTGTAGGTAATACACATAGCAGTATGTCCACATTGTCAAAATATTGAAATATTTTCCTGTTGGGTGGTAAAGGTCACTGCCCCTAAGTGTTGATATGTCTTATAGTCCAAGATCTAAGGGTTAGTATCTAGTCACCAAAAATTCAGTTAATGACCAGCATCCATCCTGTTGGTGGCTGTGTTCTTTTGCTGTTTTTCTTTCATAACATGCAAAGATGTGTAGCCCAGGGGCCAGTTCTTTCCTGCTCTTGCTAATCTGAGAATTGGCTTTTGAATATTCTTTCACAGACATTGTTCTAATTTAAAATCAGTAATGGAATCTTCCAAGTGGTAGATATCATGGTTTTAAAAATATATATATCTAGGCAAAAGTGAACGGAATAATGCTTATTTTTGCTTTTTTGTCTTGTTGCCAACATTATTTCCCAGAAGAAAGCATGTAGGTTGACTGTGTGCAATATTTGTGGAATTCGCAGAGTTTTATGCTAGAGGTGTTTAGGATTGGGGATTATAGGTTTATTAGCTGTAAGTGTAGACACATTTGTGTAGACACCAATACCTTGTAGAGGTTGCAGAAATGCTTTGACTCCAGGATTTATTAAAAGAAGACTAACTTGGTGGCTCCTGACAAATTTTATGTTACCTCCTGTATTTTGTGTAGCAGTAAAATGTCATACATCATTAATGAAACAAAGTTAGATATAAATAAATATTCAGATGTACCCACTGCCTCGTTTTATCCTCATAAAATCAGTGAGAAGGTGCTACTATATGTATTTTATAGAGGTTACCTGACTTGATGAAAGCCACATGCTTTTGAATGGTGGAGCCAAGGCTGTACAATATTTCAAACAAGGTACCTACCTGTAAAGTTAGGAGAGATTTCCAGGTCATGAAACAAAATACAATGAAAAAAAAACCATGTACATGTAAATATTAAAAAAAGGATACCATATTCACTGTTTCTGGAATGAGAAGAGAGCAGGGTAATATTGTGAGCTAGTTATTTGAGTCCAGGATTCTTTGGAGACTGCTAAACCATATATTTTTTTAAGTTATTGAAATAAGATTATTAATGCTAGCTTGTCTCATAGGAGATATTATTGACTGTTGAGTAACTTTTAAATTAGGAATATTGGTGATGTGAATTAGTATGAGTGGAATGTGAATTCATTAAGTTTTGCTGCTGAGAGAAGGCTGTGGCTATCACATCTGTCACTTTACTGATGTCATAGTGGATTAGGCCCTTTGGCAAGCTGGCTTATGTGCCCTTCTCCATCTGCACTGTGTTCATAACTGTTAGAATTATATATTTGGTTTTCTTGTGAAGTTAACCCTATTATCAATAATTTCTTTTAGCATTTTCATGCTTAGGCATGAAGAATATATAAAATATTATCTCTTAGACTTTTAGTCTCCCTACAGACAATGGAGAAATGAAAGACATTTTTCCATTCTGAAAAGCATGATATACTTCTTGAATCTTCTACACTGAGAAGAGAGACTGGCACATATTTGGGATGTTAGATAAAGGCCTGGATCTATCCTTGATATTGATAAAAGGACATAGAAGTTTGAGATGCATAAGGACAGAGAAAATGAGAATTAATGTTTGTTTATCTTTGCTTTCAGGGAAGAAATTAAACTAATCTCATCAAAGATATTTAGGAAGTTTCTGACTGTACTCTTTAATCTTTGTTTCAGAAAACAGCAGACTGCATTATTAAAAAGATCATTGCATGTGGGAAGAACATTCAGCTGGTGTATGTTTTTAAATATGAAATTAAAGAATTTGAAGTTAATTTCAGAGCTTAAGAAACTGCTAGTCAAAACAGGGTAGGCCATTTGGGAAATGTTATTACATTATTTAAAACATATCTATTCAAAAATGTGTATGTGGCTGCTATACACATTCCCTGTAGGTGTAATCACAAATGAAAACTTAACTGATGCTGAAATCTGGCTACACATTGGGCAAGGGTATTAATTTGGTCTCTTATTTTGAGTTGGTACTAACTCAACTTTTGACTGAATTGAGAAGCCCTTTTCTATCTCTATTTTCAGGAGGTGTGTGTGTGTGTGTGTGTGTGTGTGTGTGTGTGTGTGTGTGCGTGTGCACGCATGTACACATGCACAATATTTTAACGTCATATTGTCTAGTTCTCTGGTTAGTACGAAGGAGATTCGTTAGTTTATGCACATTTATATTTTATATATGTTATAACAATTGCTTAAATCAACTTTCAAACTAATATTCTCCAAGAGAGTTTAGCACTTTGATTGCTGTCCTTTCCCATAACTTTTCTTAGATCCTTCTCCTTTGTTGGCCTCTGAGTGTTGGGGTGCTTCCAGGCTCAGTTATTAGAGTACTTCTTTATCTAACTACAGTCACTCCTTAGGTGATTTTATCCAATTCTATGGCATTAAATACGATCTATATGCTGAAGGTATCCATATTTTTACTTCCAGTTCCAGAAGCTCCTGAGTTTCAGACCTTTGTGTTCATTTCTGCTGTATAGCTCTCCTTGGGTGTCTAAAGTCATCTCAAACTTAGTGTGCCTGAAATGCTAAATACTTATTCCTACCACACTTATGTGCATTTGCACACACACACACACACACACACACACACACACACCACATACACACTTGCCCATTTGTCTCCCTTCCTGTCCTCCCTGCCTCAGTGAATGGCATTACCATTTAACTAGTTGCTCAGGTACAAAAAACCTAGGGATTAGCTTTGAACAGTCTCTATGCCATCCATTTCGCATTCAGAATGCGTCCAGGCTGAAGACTTGAAAAGAAACAGCTGTGAGTTTCATATTGTCTAATTACTGACTTTATGATTTTTGGACACTCTGATTCACTTCCCTTGATCTCACTTCATTTGTAAACTCAGGGTAATGACACCATGTTCATATATTTGTTTCACTGTATGTAAAGCTTCTAGTATAGAGTTAATGCTCAAATGTGGTACCTGTTCTTATGATCTTTGGTGCTAAAGAATGTATAAACAAATATCTGCTGATCAAATAATCAAATTTGTCAATCTTTTTTTGTGTGTGATAACTGGATATGATTCTGTTTTTTTTTAGGATCTGCTTTGTTGGGAGAGGGAAGAAGGGTGGGCAGATTGACTATTTGTAAATGAGAAGTTTGGGTTCAGACAGAAAGGCGGACAGTTCCCCTTTTATCATTTACATATACAGTAGAGTTGATACTTAAACTAATACAAACGAAACTTGTAGTAAATGTAATTTGTGCATTTTCTGTAGTTGATCTCATTTAGCTTGTTAGTCTTCCTCCATCAAGTGTCTGGGCTTGGAGCAACATAAACTTGCTAATTAAAGGTATACCAGTCTCTTCTCATTGAAAAAAAAAGTAAGGTTCATATTTTAGTCACCAAATTTATTTTTTGTGGGTAAATATCCAGATTTCCTGAGTGTTTTTTCTTTTCCTGTTCTCCTTCCCAAGATTGGGTCCATGGGTCAGGAGAGGCTTGCGAGCCTGGCATACTGACTTCTGGGCTGTTGTCAGTCTGGTGGGCTGTGGCCATTTTGTTCAGGCCCCGGGCCTCTGGCATTATGATTGCAAGGTAAGACCAACCTGACCTGAATTTGGTAGGTACTCTGCTAGAATTGACTGATGAAAAATGTTTTTTATTATAAAATCTCAGTTTCTTCCCTGGGGTCTCCACCATCCTGTTCTGTAGTACATGTTTCTTCAGGTTCCTGCATTCTCTCAGCACCTGCAAAGCTGGGCAGTGGGAAGAAATCAGGATCTCCAGGACTTCCAGAACCCAGCAAGAGAGCACTTTCACCCTAGAAACCTTTGCCATCTATTTCTACACTACTTTTGGGATACTGCCATATTGCTCCAATGCCATATTGAACAAAGGAATTGACAGAGGAGTTGGCAGACTTCCTACATGATGCTCTTGGGAGCAAAGACCAAGTGCTTATAGGGGAGCTTCCTCATTAACTTGGACATTTCTATCACACCCCTTCTCCACTCCCTAAGGTTTATTTGTGGTTGGAAGGATACTCTTTCCACTTCTTGCTTTTTCCTCTCTCTCTCTCTCTCATTAGTCCTTGCTAATGGGAATGTGAGGAAAAATTATTCCTTCTGCTTCTTGTCAGGTGGGAGCTTTCCCTGAATCATATCTTCCACCCTAATACCCCATGGCTTCTCATAAAATTCCATGATTTGAATTCAACAGGTTTACCTTTGCCATATAAATGGAAAGTTTATAATAATAATGATAATAATAATAATAATAATAATAAAGAAAACTCAAACTTTTAGTTTTGCTATAAACCTTGACCTTTGGAATTATTGTCTTCCTATGGACTCATTAATTTAAGCTTGAGACTTAGTGTCCAGCATTGACCTTCTTCCTCTAGGCAGAGCCCTCCCTCCTCATCTCAGGAGATACTTGACCTTCAAACTGGAGAGTGTAGAGGGAAAAGACTTAAAAGAAATGACCAATGCTTCTCTTTAATGTGTTGATAATATTTCTTCATTAAAGTGCTTTGTAATCCCCATTTTCTCTTGGTTCTGTGGGGCCTGATGAGCATCTAGATCTCCCTTGTCTCTCATGGTCCTGGTAATTTCATGATATATATCAAATAAATCAAGCAGATCTAGACAAATGCATCTACCTGACTAGAGTCAATGAGCTTTAAAATGACATCTCTTATATATGCCTCATTTCAAGAAAATGTGTTTAATAAGCATTTATGGAGTGCTGTGTACCTAATATTATATTATGGTTTGGGGATAATTTGAAAAGACATGAGTTTTAGCTTTATTCTTTTTAATTTTTACATGTTTTTACTTATTTTTGAGAGACAGAGAGAGCATGAATGGAGGAGGGTCAGAGAGAGGGAGATGCAGAATCTGAAGCAGGCTCTAGATATTGAGCTTTCAGCACAGAGCCTGCTTTAGGGCTCAAACTCATGAACCACGAGATGATGACCTGAGATGAAGTCGGATTCTTAACCGACTGAGCTACTGAGGCACCCCTGGGTTTTGGGTTTAAGGAGAAGCCAGTCTAGTAAAGGAAACAGGCAGATAAAAGAATAAGTATAAGGCAAATTGATAGCACACACTGTAGAGTTATGAATAAGAAGACGTACAGAGGACAGAACAAGGAATTGCCAGTTCTGTTGGGAAGTTGCAGGTCAGGTTAGGAAAGGCTGTCTGAGGAGGTCGCCCCTCAGTTGGAGGTTGAGGAACAGCTTGGCAGGTAAGCAGAAGGAGAATTATGCAAACAAAGGCATTGGGACAAACATGTTGAGTCTATAGAGTTCCAGGGATTCTAAATAAATTTGTTTTGGTTGGGAACATAGGAATTTTGAGGGATTGGCAAGAAATGATGTCAGTCAACAGGGTCAGATCACGAAAGGCCTTGGATATCTTGCAAAAGAATTTGAACTTTACCCTAAAAATGGGTGTGGGGTGGGGGTATTTTGACTTTTAAACACAGGAAGGGTATGATCTGACTTGGCGGTCCAGGGAACTTTCTCTGAGTATTGTGTGGAGAATTAACTATAAGGGAATAAGCCTGCTGAGAAACCTGATAGAATAAGGCAAAAGATAGAGGAAAAGGGAAAAGCAGAGAGTCAAAGGTATACCGTAAGTGACCATACAGGAGATTAGGGCTGTGGGAAATGAGACGGAAAATATGGAATGAATCCAGAGTTTTGGGGCTCTTTGATTGGATAGTAGGTGGTGTTACTGAAGAAGACGGAAGTAGTGAAAAGAGCTTCCTATGTTGTTATCAGTGCAGCTGGCATTTATTGAGCACGAGCTATGTGTCATGCCTTTTGCATCTGTACTCTTAGTTAATTCATCCAAAAGCCCTAAGAGAGAAGGATCATTACTGTTCCTCACTTTATGAACTCCAGAGAGATTAGATGCCTTGGCCGAAGTCACACAAATTAGAAGTGTCAGAGCCAGGATTTGAACCCAATATGGCTGACTCCATAATTTGCCTAAAAAATATTTTAAATTTATATATTTAATGTTTACTAGTGAGAATATACCTAAAAGCAAGAACAGGAAAGAGTCATTCAGGGTCTTGCCATACAAAAAGCCAAATCTTGGCTTTATTGTTCTGAGTGGGTTTTCACATGAGAGAGGAGATTGACATGTCTACAGGTTACACAGCTAAGATATTTGTAGGTAATTGAATATTTGAGTATGGATTTTGGACTAGCCATCAGCCAGAGAAGCATATTTTGAAATCATCACTGGGGAGGTATTAGGTAAGCCATAAAACTGGAGAAAATATGTTAAAGAAAAATACCAAAACTGTTTTCACTCTTACAACTCTATGGAGCCTGACCTTCTACAAATATATATATTAAGATTTTGTCTGAAGAAATGAAAAGATTAGTTCATGTAAGCAGATTTATATGGAATCTCATACGTACTATCATGACAAAGTTTTTCTCAATGATCCTGGAGATTTCTAGATTTTTTTCCCGTGTTAGTCTGTTGCAAATTTGTCAGTGTCTCCTGTTTCAGCAATAATGGGACCGAAGTCCTCCTAGCAAGCTAATTGAACTATAAAAATGACACTCTGAGGCAGCTAAGTCTGTGGAAGCATGAATTTGTCAAATAAAAGGATTTAAAGACAATTGTTTTTAAAGAATAGCTTGCACTCTTGCATTATCGCTTACTTTTTCATCCAAATGATTTCTGTGTTCTTGGGAAAATATCAGTGTTTATCATTGGTAAGTTGTAGAAAAAGAATGGCACCAGGTTGTTTTATGGGTGTCAAAAGCTACACAGAAACTGAAGAACACCATGAGGTACTAACTGTGTGAAACAGTCTGTGTTCCTTGTACCTTGTCCAAAAATAATTGACTCATTAATTTCAACTATATCAATCTGGTCCCATTATGAGGGTCAGAGCTAGGTTAATTCTAATAAGTGGATGAATATCAGTTCACAAATAGGCATGCATTTAACAGGTATTATCTTACCAAGAAAGCAATAATTAGAAAAATTATTTATTGAGGTGATTTCAGGGAAAAACGCCCTAAGTGGAGCCTCTAGTTTCTACCTCAGGATTATTAGGAAAACAAAAACTGAGCTGTGTTCCTAAAAATGACATTTGAAAGTGGTGTGCAAAGTAAATTTCTCTTCTCTATGGGAAAGCGTTTCCAAAAATAATAAACAAAATGTTTTCACTAAGGGAGCAGTATTTTCACCCAAATCACAGAACACTGTGGGTGAAGAAATTAGGAAATTTTACAGTAGATTGCTTTGGCTTTGAATCCCCACCCTATCACTTTACTACTTGACTTTGGACAAGTAATTTCATCTTTAGCTGTCTGTTTCTTTCTCCATGAAGTGGAGTAATAATGTATCTTACAGACTTATTTTAGGGATTGAACAAGAAAATATATGTGTAAGCATCAAGCACAGTCCTTCGTGTACATAATTGTTCAATAAGGTTTTTGTTGCCTTTCTGAATAATGGACTCCAATCAGGTACTTATTGGCAAGGTCTCCGTTTTAAAAAAAAATGTTACTGTAATTTTGAAGCTGAAAAAAATAACTGTTCACTCATACCAAGTGGTTTCTTTCTTTTTGCTTTTTCTTTTGCTTCCAACTAAGACATGGCTTTCTTTTCTTTCATTTAACTTAACATATTTAAAAGCACTGTTTATACTTCTATTGCCAAGGGTAATCATTCATTGGAAGTAAGGCAATGTCCCATTGTTATAGTTATTGGTGCCTGTTGAGGGGAATGTTAGAATTTTAGCATGTCTGTTTAAAGATTGCATTTCTTACATTTGCCAAGAGGAATCCTAGCTTCATCTAAAGTTTTCTATGATCATACCTATATTTATATGCTTATCCCTCATAATCAAATCAGATTTATGAATATCTCATTGTCCTTTTTTCCTGCATCATAACCATCCCACATGCATAGGTAAAACCATAAAAATGGAAAAAAATTAAATAATTTTTAAGCATTCAACAGAAAATTAATGACAATTGACTATATGCCATGCACTTTCTTATGAGCAGAGTTTGAAAAATAAGACAGAATTATTGACATACTCCAATGGAGGAGACAGATGCGTGAAGAACGAATGGCAGACACAATACCATAACGGAGGCATTGCACCTATTATTATAGCTATCTAAAGATGACCCGTGTTCAGTATCTTACCACCTGGATGCAGATAAAAGGAACATCTGTTAATAAGACTGTTTCTCTGTACTGGGTGGGTGAGGAGTATCTAAACAATGCACCTTGACAGCTCTGAGGTGGCTGCCTATGTGGGTTTTATCATATAGTTGGGTGCTAGAATACTCCTTGTTCTCCTAGGAGCACCCAGTGACCTTTGAACCCTGGGGATTTACTCCAGGTTACATGATTCTGTGACCTAACAACCATGTACTGTCCCCAGCTGTGAGGGCAATGTGTAAAGTAGTAATTGAGGATCCTCCATTGTGAATTGCCAACTGTGTTATGAGAGCACAGAAAGCACAGTGCCCGTCCCCCAACTTTGGCAAGAGCTCCGTGACTTTAATCCTTTTTAGATGCTGAGCTTCTGCATAAGGTTTTGTTCCTGAGAAAATTGTGTTAGATAGGGTGCAGTCATGCAAACGAAAATTATTCTTGGTATTTTAAACACAGAGAATTTAACATAGGGATTTGGTAACATAGGTGTTGGAAGAGCTGAGAAGCCAAACAATGGACAATGTGGTAGCTATAAGGAGGCAGATGAAAGCTACTACCTTTCCTAAGTCTGGAGAATAAGAGGAGGTAGAGGTATAGCCAAAGCCCAGGAGCTAGGGGTACTTGGTGGAGACTGCAATTGTGGCTAGCCTGCCTGTTGGTTGCTACCGAGGGCAGGATTTTCAGGCAGGACCTGGAATCAGGGAGGAAAGCCCACCCATCAGAGGCAGAGATAGAAATACCCTGGCTTCACGTGCTGCTCTCCACGTGCTACCTATTGTAACCTAGTAAGGGAGCTGGGAACTTGTAGAAGGTAGTTGGTAAAAGAAAGGTCAGGATTGCATCTAAACTTGAACAGGTGACTGCCACTGAGGCAGTCATGGAGGTGAGCCCTCTATTAGGCCACAACCTAATTGCAGGAAGTGTGGTTGTGCTCAGCTACAAAGAGCCTGCCTGCCTGAGGTCACCTGGTGCTTGAGCTAGGAAAGCGAACCTATGGTGGCCTGGTCATCAGGTCTCCAGGTGGTACAACTCTACCAGTGGTGTTCTTTCTAAAGCTCCAAGGTGGGTGGCCAGGTCTTTGTCAAGTATGAATTTCAGTTTGACCACTTCTGCCTTCTTTTTTTCACAGGTGTTGATACCTAGTACATCTCTTGTAGCTCAACTCTATTTCAGTATCTGCTTTTAGATCACTTGAACTTGAACATGGATGCACTTGTCAACTTGAACCTCAGATATGATCCAGGCCAGAGGGAGAAAATAATTTTGGATGCAAGAGGGGGAAACCAGACCATGCAGATTAGAGAATCACCAGAAAAGGGAGGGTTCTTTGCGCACTGGAGAACTTGGGCACACCATTAAGGAGAAAGTGAACGGGTTAAGAGATTTGAATAGGTGAGTAGCAGGAAAGGGAGATTTCTGGAAGAGGTGAATAGCTCAGTGGAAGGTGTTAACAGTGGGTATTGTTATGTTTAGTAAGAGAGGTAGTGCTATAATTTAGGACCAAGGCCATGGTCCTAAATTCTGCTCTAGGGAAGGACTAGAAGCTATGATAAGAGCAAGAGGTTTTTGTTTTAAATTTTGCAACATCTGGGGAAACATACTTCACAGCGTGGCAGAAAGAGATATGCAGATTTTAAATAAGCTTTTAAAACAAGATTTTGTATACTCGTTCATTTTGGTTTCTGCCCCATGAAAACCTTTAGTCATAAAAGCATAATTGAGCCAGGTAGAAACGTCATTGTTTAGATACAGATTCTTTTTATTTTCTGGGATTTCATATCAGAAAGGAAGAAAGGCAGAAAGACACTATTTATAAGTAACTACATAATGGAATGGTGTACTAACCTATTATAAAATTTGGTTTAGGAAAGGAGTTGCACAGTGTACATACACAAAGGCAAGATGTGCTTTTGTGTTTCTTCCAGAGTGGATGTAGGTAGTCTCCAAGCATGAATTTATCTTGCTTCTAAAGATAACTATGCTAAACATGCAAATATTATCTGTGGCTCTGGTGAGGAAGAGATAGGGGTCATCAAAAATTATTCTGAACATTTGGGAGCTTACATTGAAAGTTCCTACTGATTTCTTGGGATCTTGGACAATCCTAAGATATGTTATATATGCAAAAAAGAGTATATGGACCATTCCTGATACTAGCTGTGGTGTGGGTAGCCTGGTGAGGGAACTGTGGTGTGTGCAGGAGGTAGTCAAACATCTTCCTGTCACTGTCCTTTATCTTGGCTCTGGGAATACTCAATAGATTCCTGAGACCAGTTCGAGGTTTTTTCTTTTTACTAATGATAGATGCTTCTCACCAGGGGTCAAGTCAAGAACACAGAGTCTTCCTGATAAAAAAGAGGCCTTCATTGCCATGAGTATGCACATTGAGGGTGATTTGGGCTTGAGAGAGTGAACACCCCAAACCATCCTCTTCTGATAGGAATCTAAATATAGTGACAAAGGCGATAGCAAGTACTGAGACAAATGTCTGAAAGCCCCTCTTAGGATTCTTTTATGCGTAATGTCATGTAGGGAAGGAGCCATAACCAGGAAATGCAATCATTTTGCTCATTAAAGAAATGAATACATTGTCTGCTGCAGTAATTTGATAATGCAATTTATATATTACAAGAAGCAGGAGTAACACCCCAGTACCTGCCTGCTTTTCTTTACTCATGAAGCTTGTGCTAAATAATCAACATGAAAATAGTTTATAGATACCCTTGTTCTATTAAAAAGCACTTCATGATTCCATTTTAACCTTACTTAGTAATTCATACAGAGTGCAAGCAACAAAGACATCATCATAATTATACATTAAAAATTGCCCTACTGGGATATAACTTTTTTATTCATATGATGTAGAATTCAGCAAGAATATGATCAGAGCTTGGTATATGCAGAAGAAAATTACATGCTAAAATACAGTGTGGGGTTTATGAAAAATGGATTCCCATATTAACTTTAGGATGGCATTAGAATTTACTGGCAACTCTCTTTCCTAGGCCTCTATTGATGGACAATAAATATCAATAATACAAATAATGGTGAAAAGTTGAGATTTCAATTTTTATACATCCTGCTGGATCTATATGTAACTACATAGCTTACTTCGAGTTTATGTAAAGTTTAGCTCTGGGCACAAGAGACGCATGTGAAAGCTTTCATAGGACAGTTTTCTATTGTACTCTTCCCCTCCACACACACACACACACACACACACACACACACACACACACACACACACACACACACACACCCCCCCCCCACAAGAAAGACTTTTATTGCTGAATTAAAGGTAGGAATGAAGATGTATTGTGAACACATGTTAGTTTGGATGGAAATAAGTGGAATCACTTTGATATGGAATCAACCTATGGCAAGGAAGTCTGCTGCCCTATTTAGAAAAAGACTGTGCTGCTGGCCAACGTGCCACTATGCTAATAACGTCATGGAGAAGCAAGAATAGTCACAGAATAAAATAGTCACATTTGGCCAGTGGAATCTGAGAGTGGGTCTTCCATGAAGGATATGAATATGCATTGAAGGTTGCTTGACTTTAGCTCCATCTAGAACTGTCTGGAAGACAAACTTTGGAATTCTGGGGGACTTGTTTTGATGGGGACAAACAATAAGCTGAAAGGGGGAAAATAGCTGGGGGGCTTTGGAAATGTTTTCTTTCTCCTGGAGCAAAGGGGATGCATAATCTTGGGAGGGCCACCATGCCGTTCAGTCTTTAGTGGCCAGTTTAGAGATAGCTGAATATGTCTGGAGTTATCATTAACTTTGAAATGGTAAAATATGCAGGTTTTCATATACAGTATATTAATGTTCCTTTAAGAGATTTCTCTTTAGTAAACCTGAATATGAGATGCATGGATATGATTGTCAGTTGATTCTCAATAGGAACATAGAATCCTTGAGCTTGATCAGGAATTTTTGTCATCATCCACGTGAGGCTGTCTACTGAAGTCTCACCTGTCAAAACCATATCAAAGAGCATGTAAGCAGATCATTGGCTTTTGAGATTCTCGTACATGTCTTTGATTTTTTACCTTTGCCCCGGGCAAGTAAACTGCTTTAATTTTTATTTAGCTTAAATAGAATACATCAGAAGTGAACATTTGGAATTCTAAAACCATGTAGCCCAACTTGTCCTTATTTATCAGTTCTTACAGGAAAACATTTGCCAAGATTCTGATGTGCATCTGAACATTTTCATGACATTCTGGGTTGTCTTTCATGAAAATTTGGTCTGGAAGGGTCATCATGTAGAACCTCTTTGATTGTGATCTGAAGAATGTTTTTTGAGTACAGACTCCATTATTTATAGCATCAAAAATGTAAGAGCCCTTAGAGGTCTTCTAATCCAGGGTGAGGCCAGTGTGCAAACTCTTTGCACAACATACCTCTTGCAGGTATGGTCAGGGTAGTACATTGGGCCATTCTCCTTGAAATTTGGACGCTGGGAATCTCCTATTACATAAGCCAGTGTTTCTCAATGTGAGCCCACATTAGAATCACCTGGAAGGCTTATGAAACACAGAGAGCTGTGTTTATTCAGTATTTTGGGTGTGAGGTCCTAAAACTTGCATTTCTAACATGTTTCCATGTGCTGCTTATCCAGAGACCATATTTTGAGAACAAAAATATAATCTATAGTTTTGGGTGGTTCTTGAGATTTGAAAATTAACAAGAGAATGTTTAATAAAAGACAGATGACAATTGGGTATACAGTAGAAATTCTAATAACTTTTTCAAGAATGCTTCTCATTTTAAAATTTTAATTTTAGATTTTAGATTTTATTATGCTCCTTTGAATGTATTTGTTGAGAGGAATGAAGACTTAAGACCTAAGCATTTATTATATCTTTCTATTCACTTTTTGCCAAGAGTAAGTCTGCCAATCATTTTGAGAAAGCTGGAGGGGTTTTCGTTATGCAAAGTTTTGTTGAGGATGAAGTGTTCTTATTCTCTTGAAAGTTTGTGCAGAGACACATTAGATTGAACAAGATTTTTAGTGGTTTCAAAATTCATAATTAATTTCTCACTCTGTGGTCACAAATTCCCAATTTCTTCTTCTCTTTTCTTCTCAGTTTTTAGAGAATAATATTAACAGCAGCAACAACAATAGCAGCTACTGTTTATTGAGTGAATACATGTTTATGCCCAGCACTTTAATGTTTAGGGTCTCTGAGTCTCCCAGTAAGTTTGTAAGTTAAATTTTTTTTTACTCGTATTTCCTAGCTGGGGAGATTGATACTGAGATCATCATATAACATATGATATCTAAAATATAACATATAACATCATCTAACATATGACATCTAGTTTGATATCCTGGGTTGCAAAGACTTGCATTTTCTTCATTATAAAATGCATCCTCCCCACCTTCAAACGATATATTTGGTTCCTGAAGCATTTTGCGTTTGTTTACATCAATGTTAGTCAAAGTAAGGTTAAGATATCTGAGTGCCTACTAGATGCTATCTATTTTGTATATGTGATTTTATTTACTCCTCACTGTATCCTGGAAGTGGAGTAATGTGTTTACCTTATTTTGAGAATGAGAATTCTAAAGCTTCAAAGAAGAGGAAGGGAGTTAGATAAATTATTTGGGGAGCAGCATTTGAGCCTGAGTCTTTCTGGCTCCTAAACATGCACTCTTTTCAAGACACAACAGTGCTTCCCTAAGCCTTGAAATAAATGGTCTTACTTTAATTGTTACTAAAGTTGATCATTTTTGTGGTAAGTTCACCTAACCTTGGTCAGACTTAACAATGGACAGAACAGGAAGTCTTCTTGCTAGAGAGATTTGTGGAGTGTGGGTAAGTCCTGTCCCCACCCTGCCTTCCTGGTAAACCTGTGCAGGGACTAGAAAGCCTGATAGTTATCCATTAGTGTTTTATGACTATAAATGCAGCCTTGCTCTCTGCAGTTGGCTTCTGCAAATGTGTCCATCCTTGGGAGGGCTAATGCACTAAAATGCCCTCCAAGATTGCATTTCATTCTCTACTGAAATAAGCCAAATGGTCTTTCTTTAGAAAAAATGTTCAGATATTTTTGTTACAGAATATTAGAGAACTATAGAAAGGTAAAAGAAATAATATAGCATTTGCATATATACTACTGGGCTTTATCAAATCTTTATAAATTTTCCATATATATTTCAGTTTTTTTTAAGTACTATGACACTTTTTTTCTTTTTACATTGGAAAACTCTTAGGTTCTTTGTTTCAAACCCATTTTTCTTCATCCCTTTGCTGAGTTAGACACTAGCCTCTTTAGTTTGGTGTTTGTAATTCTAGTGTGTACTACTCATATATTCGCATTTAAGAAAATATATTATACTGTGTGACGTTTTTAAACTTCACATAAATGGTTTCATACTTTGTGGATCATTCTACAACTTGCTTTTCCACTCAACCTTATGTTTTTTGAGATTTATCTGTGTTGATATATGTAACTTTAGTTTCATTGATTTTTGTGGCCGTATAATGCTGTATTGTCTGACTACACTAAAGATGATTTATCCATTTTCTTTTGAATGGCTATTTAGGTTGTTTCCATATTTTGCTATTAAAACAGTGATATCGTGATCATTTTTGGGTATTTTCCTCCGTGATTACATTTGAAAGATTTCTCTAACATGCCTAAGAGAAAAGTGAAGCAAATAGTGTAATACTTAGAAGTGAGATTGCAGGGATAGAGGGCATTCTGCATTTTCAATTTTTCTGTATGATGCCTGTTTCCCAAGAGGGTTGTACCAGTGGGAACTACCACTGGCAGTGTGTAAGAATTCTCTATTGCAAAACTATAGCGTCAGATAATTAAAACTTTTTCTGTTTGAGAAGTATACAATTGGTCTGTTAATGTGGTTTTAATTAATTTCCCTAATTAGTAGATGTTGAACATTTTTTCATGTGTTGCTTGGCAATGAATAAAAGGTGGTTTTATCTATTTTTAGGCATAAAAATCAGTATGTTATAGCTAATATTTTATTGTATTTTAATTCACAGATTCATTTTCATCAGTATTTTGTGCCCACTATTACTTCTTACATCGTATCTTTTTATTTTCATTTTTTTTTCTATCTAAGTGTATTCTCTAAAGGTTTGTTAAAATTTCCTCATATTTGTATGCCTAAACTATGCTGAACTCAGGAGTGATAATTTATCTGGTTCTTAATTGGAGATATAAATTTAAGTGTTTCCTCAACTATTTAAAGATAGGGCTAAATTTTTTTGTTGTCGCTGGTGAGAACTCTGTTGTCAGAATATTTGTTCAAATAGAGATCATCTCTTCATTCTGAAAATACAGTCTTTTTTCCCTATTATGTTCTGTAGTTTTTTTAATGATATATTTAGATATGAATTCATTTTTTATTTTCTTGCTTGATACTCAACATATCCTTTGTATCTGAGGATTCATTATTTACTAAATTATGTCAAATTCTCATCTCTTATCTCTAAGCATTCCTGTCCATGATTCCCTGTATTCTTTGTTCTGTAACCACTGTCAATGGCATGTTACATAGCCCTTTATTCTACCCTCTATGTCTCTGAAGTGCACCTTGTTGCTATTTCCCCCTTTGTCTTTGCTGGATTTCTTTTAATACTTTCTGATTATTTAATTCTTTGATTATATGTGGACTAGCATTTATCTCATCATATTGTTAGCTAATGTTCCTTCAAATCATCTAGTTCAGTGACTTAAAACAATTTTCTCTTGGGGCGCTTGGGTGACTCAGCCGGTTAGGCATCTGACTTTGGCTTAAGACATGATCTCACGGTTTGTGGGTTTTAACTCTGCGTTGGACTCTGTGCTGACAGCTCAAAGCCTGGAGCCTGCTTCGAATTGTGTCTCCCTCTCTGCCCCTCCCCAGCTTGTACTCTGTCTCTCTCTAAAAAAAAGAAAAAACATTAAAAACATTTTAAAAACAAAAAATAACGATCTCTTATTATTGCTCATCTGTCTGTGGGTGAGCTGGCAATCAGCTGATCTTGGCTGGACTCCACTGTCGTGACTTTTTAACATGTGTCTTTCATCTTCCTTGAACTAGGGCACTAGAGAGAGATGTTCTCATGGTGATTGTAGAGGGCAAATGGAATCAGTTAAAATTTATTAAGGGTTAGTCTTATATCATTTCTACTTCTTCCTATAGGGCATAGTGATTCATGTTGGCTGAGCTTAAAGTCAAGGGGTGTGGAGATATATTCTAGTTTAATGGGAGGAATTCCAAAGATGATGACATATAACCCCAGGGGTAGATGGGATCTATCTATATAGTGATTTAACCCTAGGAAAATAATCTCAGGGAAAGATGAAGAATTGAGGCCAATAATGCAATCCATAATGACTGTATTTTTTAAAAAAATTCTATTATAGCAGAAAAATAGCCCCTAAAAGATGCTCACACTCTTATCTCTGAGGATACGTTTTATGGTAAAAAGGAATTTTGTAGATTTAATCAATGTATGGTCCTTAAAATAGGGAAACTATCCTATATTATCCAAGGGGCTCAATTCAGTCAAATGAGCCCTTACTAAAACAGAATGATGTGACAGAAGAGGAAGGCACAAGAGATACAAGAGACACGGCATCAGAGAGAGTCCAAGTTTGAGAATGGTTCTGACGTGCATGGGCACATGGATATGGAATAGAGAGAGACCCCTTAGAGCTCAGGACAGTGGCCCTGAGCTGATTACCAGCAAGGAAACAGGGACTTTAGTCCTAATGCAAAGAACTGAATTCTGTAAACAGTCTGAATGAGCTTAGAGTGGAGTCTTTCCCAGAGCCTCTGGAAAGGAACGCAGCCATACTAACACCTGGATTTTAGTCTTATGAGACATGGAGCGCAGGACTCGGTTGAGCCATGCTGTGCCTAGATTTCGGACCCAAAGAAACTGTTAGATGATTATGGGTGTGGTTTTAAGCTGCTAAGCTTGTAGTAACTTTTTATGGCAGAGTAATCTCCAAGGTTTTGGTTTTGTCCTTTCCCATAGTATCTTTTAATGTATAACTTATGCCTGTCTTTGTTTCATGATTTATTTCCATTTTTACTCAATGTTATTTTTGTTTTATAATAAAAGGGTATCTTAGATATTTTTATAGTTTTACCAAAATTAATTATGTTTTAAGTGAATTATTTTATTTGCTGAGGCATTTGCTTGTCTTTCTTACCATGAAGTTTCTTCCTGTTTTTAGGGAATTTGGGTTAGAAAATTTTAATATGTACTTGAAACAATTTTGAAATTGTTTCAAATGTACAGAAAAGTTAAAAGAACAGTAAAATAACTCCTGCATCTCCTTAAGTCAGTTTTCTTAACTGTTAACATTTTGTTGTATTTTCCCTTCACCCTCTGCAACTCTCTGTGTGTATATGTGTGTCTAGAGTCTTTTTTCTGACATGATGCTTATCATCCCTAAATAGTCCAGTGTGTACCTGCACCCAAACAAGGGCATTCTCTTTATTAAAAGCATACATCCCTCCAAATCAGAAAGTCAGCATGGATACAATACTGTTATTCATCTTACTGTGTTCATTCAAATTTCTCCCATTTGTCCCATCAAGATTTCTTTGTCCTGTGTGGCCAAGATGCAAGCTAGGATTGTGTATTACATTTAGTTGCTAGGTATTAATATTCTCCTTCAATCTGGAACCCTTCTGCCAATTTTTTCTGTCTCATATATTTGAGAAGCTTAAAGAATACAGGCCTTAATTCTGGATGATAATCCTTACCATGGATCCCACCAGTGTTGTCCCGTGACCAGACTCAGGCCATGCATTCTTGGCAGGATACCATAGAAATGATTCTATGTTCTGGGGCGCCTGGGTGATTCAGTCGGTTAAGCTTCCGACTTCAGGTCAGGTCATGATCTTGCCATTTTTTGAGTTGGAGCCCCATGTAGGGCTCAGTGCTGACAGCTCAGAGCCTGGAGCCTGCTTCAAATTCTGTGTCTCCCTCTCTCTCTGCCCCTCCCCCACTCGCTCTCTGTCTCTCTCGAAAATAAAATAAAACATTAAAATTTTTTAAAAAATAAGAAAAAGAAATGATTCTATGTTCTTCTCAGTGCCTGAATCCAGGAATAAATCCTGTTGAATCACAAAATCACTGCTGATACTGGCTTTTACTATCTGATCAAGATGGTGTCTGCTAGATTTCTTATTCCCTTTTTGTTTGACTAGCATTTTATGGGGAGTTACTCCTATTTGACGCCAAATCTCCCCTGATCAGACCTGGCATTCGTTGATACTCCTGCTTGTATTAAGTACCACTGTCATGATTGCCAAATGGTGACTGTCTAGTTCCATCATCCTTTTTACCTTTGTACAGCAGCATTTGCTGTGAGAAAGAATTTTCTCTTCTCTCCCATTTATGTATTTATTAATCTTTTTGAATTATATCAGCAAGCACTCCTGGATTCCTGTTTTATTCAAAAGGGTGGAATTCTGTATTCTCACTATTTATTTTCTCAGGTTGTCCTAGATTTGGACTATGGTAGCTCTTTAAGCTTGTTCATAACCTTTTGATATATCCCCCTCATTCTCTGAGTACTTCCTTACTTTCTGGAATATCTGGATGTTCTTGGCTCATCTTGTCGTCTTGTATTTTTCCTGTAATCCTGTAATCAGCTCTCTTTCCTGGAGGACGGTATTTCAAAGCCAGGTCAGGGTACTCAGTGTGCTCATGGCCACTGGAATGTCTTTGCTCTTAGGATGACTGGATGTCATTGCTTAAGAGGCATGTCATTTCCTCTTAGTTAACAAAGCTACGAAGAAAGAAAAACCCAAATACACAATAAATACATATGTATCTCTGTGTGTGTGTGTAATTATATATCTAAATATATATTTTACTTGTGTTTATTTAAATTATTTATTTATTTAAATTCCAGTTGAATATCTCACAATTCTTCTCTCTTCCCTTTTTCCATATTTGTAAGTCTCTTCTTAGACAGTAAGAAATGGCTCCTGTTATCTTTGATATATTTACTTTTTTTGCTCTCTCAGTTAATGTATTTGCTCAATAACCCACTCCCCAATCTCACACCACATTTTTCACCAGCTTCCCGTCTCTGTTGACGCTCTTCCCTGCTTTGCCCCACTTTCTCTCTGCACATCACCACGGACTCGCTCTTCCTTGTTTCCCTGCTTCCACATGTTCCAGGATGCTTTCTTTGCCAAACCCAGAAAGAGAAAGAAGGAAAGATGACAAGGGAAGTTTGGAAGTGAACGTGTAAAAAGCAAGTAAGGCAGCTGGGTCATTTTTAATGAGAACTAGTTCAGTAATCTCTTTCTCTCTCTTTACTTACCCATCTCTGTTCAGAGTTTTGTGGTAGCATTTTGTGCTCCTGACTTGGAGTGATTTGGGGGATGTGGGAGATCCATCCACCTTGGTTCAGTTCCTGGTTACTAGTATCTGTTTCATGCCTCTTACCAACTTTCTATAAGCCATCACCCAAATTATGGTCAGCAAAGGTTTTTATATTTTTAGTCTCTTTTCTAAATATGGGAAACAGTGTCCCAGGTACTGGTTTCAAGTAATTAGCTTCAGTTTGGTTTCTTATATTACAGAAAGCATTTTTAGTTTCCTTCATGCATCAGTAGATGAAAGATTGGTCATTCTGCTACTTCTAAACATGGATCAGCATTTTATGGCCGTCGCTTTACTTCCTGCTTATGTATAGCGATATATCTCTTTGATTTTCTGCATGTTTGTGTATGTATTTTTTAACCTACTTGGGTTTTATTTCTATATATACAGTGAAGAGTGAGTATATCTTGAGTAAAATTTAAACATCTCTTTCCCAATATATATATCAGATCATATCACCAACCCACCCAGTGCTTAAAACCTTACACTTGCTCCCTATTATCTTAGAATAAAGCCGAACTACTTAGCAGGACTTAAGAAGATCCTGCCTATTTCCTCATCACTTCTCTTATCATTGTCTCCTTCATTCACTATCATCCAACCTCAGTGAACACCTTTGTATTCTTAAATGTATCAACCTCACCCCCTCCCTGTGGTCTTGCAATAACTTTCCCTCTGCCTACATTGCTATGCTTCCCTTCCCCAGAATCATGGATGGTTTCTTCTTACCATTCAAGTGTCAACTTGAATGTCACTTTCTCAAGGAAGCTTTTCCTGTGTGCCACCCAGTTGTTACTCCCATCAGTACTTTCTGTCATGCCAACCTGTTTTGTTTTCTTCATAGCACTTATCACTGTGAGAAACAATTTTGAACAAGTGTTTCTTTACTTAATTTCCTTGGTATCAATGGAAGACAGGGCACTACTATTTTTACCACCTTCACTGGAATGTAGACTTTTAATAACTGCTCGTTAAATGAATGAACTGTGCCCACATTACTAATGTGCATCTGGGCATTTAGGGAGTTGGTAGAATTTAAATATAGGGAGAGGTTGCAGGATCTTCTAAAGCATACTCTGATTACTGTTTTTCTGGGTTGATGCCAGCTCTTCTTACTTGTTACTTCTCATGTACAGGCTCTTATTGCATTCAGTGTGATGCTTCTTTTCCAGATTTTCTTTAAAATGATTTTTAATGTCAGTGCTAAATCCTCTCTTGAACCTAGGTCAGTTTACTTAGCTCTTGAAGAGATAGATCACTCAATTATAATGAACTCCATTTTGAGTGGTATTCAGAATTCCCGTTAAATTATTTTCCTTCATTCTTAATTCTAATATTTTCTTCTAGTCAGAGGTGGAGAGAAAAGGGGCAGAAAAGTAGGGAAGGAGAGAGAAGGAAGAACGGAAGGAGGGAGAGAAGGACAGACAGAGAGGGAAGGCCCAATATTTCAGGTATTACTTTTCTAATATGCTTAATTGTCATTCTTTTAGAATAGAGACATAGATTGGTTTTTTGATGAGATGTTACTCTGTTTTGAGCTGATTCTTTTCAACAGTCACCAGAAATGTGGCTTATCTCTTCTGAAAAATCATTTGGTGTATAAGCATTAAATTAAAATTTAAATTGACTATATTGATTTTAAATTGTCACTAATTTGAAAATGCGAGTTCATGAAATTATGTGACCAAGCTTAAATGTTTAACAACAAACAAAATGACAAGTTCTTAAGTTGCCAGAGTCAGACTCTCCAAGTGACGTGGTATGTCCACCCTGGGCTCAGGCTGTGGGGTGTAAGTGCTCTGATCCTCCACAGTCCATGCTCGCATGGCAAACCACATGTCTCCATTTCCATTAGATGTGACAATAAGTGACTGAAAGCAGCAGATTGTGCTGCTCTGTTCCTTACCCCTGAAAGTGTTAAAGCTGATGTTGCTTTTTCAAGTTATTCTAGGCATCCTGTGTTTTCCCCCCTCGTTTAATTTTTCACTCAGATCTATCCTATTTAGTGTCTGTGAAATGTTCCTATGGCTATGTGAAATTTTCTGGCATAACTGTCAAGTAGAGACAGAATCACATATCTGGAGGAACAACTTGAGGGTCCACCAGATATGGGTTGCTAAATTCACACAAGACAACTCTGACAAAATTTCATATAGTAATCAAATAGTTTTACAACAATTTGAGGAAAAGAATATAGTCATGTCCTTCATAATAATGGTTCTCCATTGTTGAACATTGATAGGTCATCTTTCCTCTGCTCAAAATGAATCCTGTCTCCTCACCTGCAGTTTAAGCCCATTTCTTGCTGTGCTAGCATCTGTAAGAATAGCAGTTTGCCTCCCCCGTCTGTCTGTCTACTTACTACCCATTGTATTGCTTGAAGGCAGTTGTAGTTATTCACTGGCTGTCTTCTTTTTTATTCTGAAATGTTTATAGTTCCTGCTAGCCTTTTTTCTTAAGCCTAATATCTCAACTTTTCATTCTGGATGAGAGTAGCACATTACAAACAGATGTCTTAAAAACGTAATTGAACACATCATTTGAGGAAAATAATTAACGATTTAAGTGAATAGAGATTTGTTATTTAGATATGCTAATTAAACCAATTTTAAAGTGATGATTATTAAGCAAATGCTTATGGAGGCTTGGGTAGCAGATTTTCACTGTTTTTGGAGTTTTTTCTTTCGAAGAAAAGAAATTGGAGAAATCAACAAATAATGACCATTTGAAATGAGTCTCTAGGTCTATCCAATGATAACTGGGTCTGATTTGGGAATTTTAGACCTGCAGAGATGTGGCTCATTCCAGGCTCTTCTTAAGTTGTGATTGCCATTCTCCATTCATCCAACACAATATAAGGCTAATGGTCCTTCATGCTTTTGTCCATTTTCAGATCATCCTTGGGCAACCCATGAAATGCTCAAGCAATATATCAAAAATATGTTCTTTTATACCATACACACTATTTAGATAGTGATAATTTGCTTGATAACAGCTTCTGCCAACAGTGAATTTTATTTATATGATCTAAAATGGTGATGCCACTGTGATCATGTAGCTTCATGACTCCAATCCATTTTTGTTATTATCTTTATATTCCTTTCAAATATGTGGTGATGTGCTACATTTGGAAATTGACCTAATATTTACAGGTGATGAAGTACCCTTCTTTCTTTTATTATCTGAATTGCTCTTGCCACCCACTATAAAAATGGGAAAAAAAAAACCAGTCTGACATCCCATCATATTTTCCCATGATGCACCCTCATTGAATTATTTCCAGGTGGACGTGACAGATGTTCATCAAGTCGCTCCCGGCTTCTACTGTTAATTGAACCATAATGAGAGTGACAGCAGGGAAGAACAAATTACAGGAGTAGACTTATAATTTGAACTTTGCATTCTTATGACCTTCCTGGAAACTTGAGTTGGGATGGCAGTCCCTGTTAACAGGTTGCTACACCAGGAGTCCTAACTATGAGTCATGGCTTTAGAGAAGTCACATAATCTTGTTCAACTATACTTTCATCATTTTTTCAGTATCATTTTCAAGAGGAAAAACCTTACCTGTTTCAAAGCCTCTGAAATGAGACCTTCACATGCTTGTGAATAATTTTTTAAGGGGAGAAGTATTATGCATGTGCCTGTTTTAAAAGTTATTTTAATCAGCATTAAAAATTCTCCACTTAAATAGTTGGATTTGATACAGAAGGTAGACTCAGAGTTGGTCAGGTTTAATAAACATTGTGTTAGTGTGCTGATGAATGATGACTATAGCAACCAATAGATGGAGAAGACGCTATACTCCGAATAGAATTTACAGAGTTCAGTGGGGTAAATTCAGAGAAAGGATGAGTGACCAATAAGATGAGAAATAAAAGATTGATTAGAGACTGGTGAAAGCCCTGCTTGTGGGTGGCATTCAAGGGAGAAGACTGAATGGTCAGCATTTGCTACCATAGGATGTTTTCATTTTATTTTTTTTTTACATTTATTTATTTTTGAGAGACAGACAGAGAAAGAGCATGAACAGTGGAGGAGCAGAGAGAGAAAGAGACACAGAATATGAAGCAGGCTCCAGGCTCTCAGCTAGCAGTTAGCACAGAGCTCGATGCAGGGCTCAAACACACAAACCGTGAGATCATGACCTGAGCTGAAGTCGGATGCTCAACCGAATGAGCCACCCAGGTGCCCCATGCCATAGGATGTTTTTAATGTCAATTAGAAAGAGCCTTCCTACAAGCCCTTTGATGTTTTTCTTAAGAGGGGTGGTATGACCCCAAAAGAGAAGCCCAGAACTCAAAGTGTCAGGGAAGAGGGGAAGGAAGAATTCAGATGCATTAGTTGTACTGTAATGGGAATAATAGCATGAATTGATAACCAGTTTTCCCATTGTTTGTCAGTGGATGAAGAGAACAGTGAGAGAAAGCAAATCATTCCAGAAATTGGAAGAGTTAAGTGTGTATCCTAGTTAATAAGAGAGTGGATTGGAAAAGATCATTCATAATTTATTTGAGGAGTTGGGGGTAGTGTTTTGGGAGGCCAGAAAGGTGAAATAAGGGAGAACTCAAGATACATGGAGATGTGAATGGAAGGAGCACATTATTGTTGATGGTGAACTTGGTGCAACCCTTGGGCTTCTTCATCCTCACTCACATTACCTTGGTGACCACACCCAACCTCACACTATTTGTAGCTACATCTTCTGAATATCACCACCTCAGAACTCTCCCCTAAACTGTGGATTTATGGATGCAATTTCCTATCTGTCATCACTACTTGGATATATAAGAAGCATTTCAATCTTAACATCTGAAACTAAGCTCCTGATATCCTTCTTCCTTCACGTCTGCTCCTCTCGCCTCACATCGTATGAGTTGCAATTCATTCTTTCAATTTTTATGTCTAAAAATAGAGTCATCCTTGATTCTTCTCTTTGACTCCCATCTAATCCATCAGGAAATCCTGTTCTCACTTCCTTCAAAATATTTCTAGAAGTTGACTCATTCTTACCATTGTCACTCATAACTGCCTCACATCTATTTTTCCTGTTTCTATATGTTCCCCTCTTGCAGCCTATGCCCAACACAGCAGCTAGACAGATCCTGCTAAAAGGTAAGTCACATCCTGTCACTCATCTGTTCAAAGCACTCTAGTGGCTCCCCATCTCACACATAGTAAACATCAAATTATTATAGTGGTCTATAAGCTCCTATACTCTGTTGTTTCTGACATCATCTTTTCTACTTCTCTTGCTAACTTTACTCCAACTTCACAGGCTTCCATGCCCCAGAACCCATGTGCTTACAGATCCCTTCTGCTTGGAACACTGTTTCCCAGATATCTCTATAGCTTAGCCTTATCTGCTTTAAGTTTGTTTTGTTTACCATTGTACTTTCAGCATCAAAAACAATATGTGGCACACAGTAGACATTCACTTAATATGTACTGATAAAATTAATTATTTTGAATTAAGATATATCCTTCAAGGCTTAGTGATTTGGGTAGCATGGGAAGGATTTGCTGAAGAAGTGAGATAGATAAACATATTTTGCCACATGTAGGAGACAGCACTTGGCATAGAAATGCTTTGTGTCATGCAGAAGTCTAATTTTAGGATCTCATTATTTTGTGGTTCAACTTCTATAATAGTTTCTTCCACTTATTTCTTAGCCTTTTAAGCTGGCTTCGTTTTGAATTGTCTTTATATCTTTATTTCATTTAGATTTGTTGAATACCTGCCATGTGCTAGATCATGTAATAATGTGTCCTCAAGAAATTTTATCTAATACAGTCCCACAATAACCATATATGTTGTGGGTATCACTATTCTCATTTTGTTGGACAGGTGGAAATAGAGATTCAAAAGGATAAAGGGAGTTGATCAGAGTCACAGAGTAAGCCAATGACAAAATGAGGACTGTAATTTGTTTCTCCTAGTTTTGAGTCAGGTGCACTCCACTTCTATCAGAATCATCAAGTGTCTACTCTGTAAGAGTAATTATCATTTACCATTCCGTATCATCTTCTTCCTCTATTTAGAGATCTAGAGAAATAGAAAGAACCTTCGTTTTTTTTTAAGTTATTTGTTGCTGTGTAACCTGTTACTCCAAAATTTAACAGTCTAAAACAACAAGAAACATAATCTCATACAGTGTCTATAGGTCAGGAATCTGGCCCCGGTTCTCTCATGAGGTTGCAATAAGACATCAACTGGGGCTGAAATCATCTGAAGGCTTGACTGGGGCTGGAGAACTCACTTCCGCAGGGACTGACACACATGCCTCCCACATTAGTGCAGCTTGTTGGCAGGGGGCCTTAGTTTCATGTCACATGGATTCTCAGTAGGATTGCTGGGATATCCTCTTGTGTTACCCAGATAAATGATCAAGAGAGCATTAAGGTAAAAGCTGCAATGTCTTTTATGACCTAGCCTAGGAAGTAACCCACTATCACTTTCATAATTTCCTGTTCAGTGTGGAAGGGGAAGTGAAGGTGTGAATACCAGGTGGTGAGAATCATCAGAGGCCATCTTGGAGGCTGACTTCCATGTATCCCCATGATCCCCATATTTTCCAGATGCAGACAGCATTTTCCTTCTTTCCATCCCCCCTCAAAGGCTCTTAGCATCAGCTCAGAGTCCAGAATCCCATCATTTTAAGTCATGTTCACGTATTATCATTATTATTCCACAAAATTTTTCAGTTTTTGGTACCCTCTTAGTGGTCAGGTCATTATATTCTCAACTGTTGCATACTGAGAATTTAACAAACCTTGGTTAAATGTTTTTCTGTGCCAGGCACTGTGTTAGGAATACAAAAAATAATAAGGCAAATTTTTATCTCTGTGGAGTTCACAGTCTAATGGATGAAAGTGATATATAAATAATTATTGTACAGCATACTTTAGGATTATAAATTGGGTGGTGAGGAACTCTGCCTAGATGAACTGGGGAAGATTCTGCAGATAATGTGTCATTTGTGCTAACTGTTGTATGTTGTAGACAAGTTCATAAAGCTGTCAAGTAAAAAGGAGCGTTTTGCCTAGAAGAGAAAGCATGAGCGAAAACTGCTTCTTCTTCCTCCTGAATTTGAGCAAACGGAAAGGCTTAGCCTTTAGCCTCCTGTTCCCTCAGTACTGCATTCTCTCACTTGGAGAGCCTGCCCAATTTTCTACTTTTGTGGACTTCACTACCAACTTAATGGACCTGATTTTCCAAATTGTATCTCTGACTCTGACCCCTCTCCACCTCTCTAATAGACATTATCACTTGAATATTACATTATTAATCAAACTTGTAACAAAGAAACAATCATCATCACTTTCCTTAACTGGTTCCTCCATCCAACTGTTTTTCAGCTGAGAGCTCATTGTTAGCTATGACTACCATCTCCTTTCTTCCTCCACTTTGTACTTCCTTTGTTACGTCTCTTGCTGCCCTTCCATTCTTCCATTTCCACAATGGTCACTCTATCTGTAGCATATGTTTTAGTAAATTACTGCTCTAGTCTTCTACTTTGACCTTATCGTCTGTAATGTGCCCTGTATGCTACTGTTTCATTAATTAAATCTGTTACTTATTATATGTCCAGTAATTACGGTTAGTTGGCTATCTCTGAAAAAGAGGTGCTAAGCATGATCTTTCTTGATTTTACGTGAGTGTAGCACTCTGCTTTGTCTCCTCATTCTGGTTTTCATTAAATATAAATAGTTGGTGATGACAGTATTTGTTATGAAATATTGTGTTAGAGTAGGAGCAGAATTATAGGATTCTGTTCATTGTGTTGTTAGGATATAATAGGAGGTAGGTGTATGTTTGGTTTTAACAGCATTCAAGGGACCATCTAGATCCTTTTACACTAGAAATTCATATAATATTAAATGAAATTGGCTAGCAATTTGCTGGGGCATTGACTGTCACTGTGATAGCATTTGGCCTCAGTTCTCAGAATGGACAGCCAAGTAGAGCAGAGAATGTAAAGAAAAGATTTTATAATGGATTTCAGTTGGCATTGGGGTCTAGGAAGAGGGTCTCATGGCTTGTACAACTCTGAGGAGTAGGAAATAAAAACAGAAGGAGTAGACATCTTGATCTCCATTTGATTTTAAGCTTTTATTATCGAACAGAGGACCAGCTTCAACAGAAATAAGTCAAACTGAGATTACTTTCTTGAAAGAGGCAAATTGGTTTACATTCATTTTAATTTTCATGATAAAAGATATAAAATTATCCTGCAGTCAGCTTTAGTTATTTATGCAGTACCATGAAACCCAAGGGTCCGCTTCCTCTCTTGCTCCAGGCATTTCCATTAAAAGTTGATGGTAATTCTGTGTTTAGATGGATTTTGCAGAGCACAAAAGAGTGGGGAAGCTCATCTTTGCTACTTGGGGAAGAATGGCTACATGGGGAAACAACACTATTTTAAAGTACTTAAAACATTAAAAATTTGAGGAAACATTAAAGTTTCTTTTGTAGCAGATTATTTTCCTTCCTGAGAAAAACATTCTTTCACAGACAGATTGCCAAAATCCACATAGTGCATTGAAATGGCCTTGCTGAGTTGCCTTCTTCGTGCAGGCAGCATATACTTATTACTCACTCAGTATGTGTTGTACAATATTTGGTGTTAGGTACATACAGTGTGTTCCCTGGATTTTCTTAAGAAAATCTGCAGCATTATTCTAAAAGTCAACAAAGATAATACTAGCAAAGAAAACTATAGGCTAGTACCCATGATGAATACAGATGGAAAATTCTCAGTACAATACTGTCAAACCAAATTTAGCAGCACACTAATAGGATCATTCACCATGATCAAGTGGGATTTATCACTGGGATGCAAGGATGGTTTAACATCTGTAAATCAATCAATATAATACAACCCATTAATAGAATGAAAGAAAATAATTCTCTGATCATCTCAATAGACACAGAAAAAACAGTTGACAAAATTCAATATCCATTCATGATAAAAACTCTTAACACATTTGGCACAGAGGGAATATATCTCAACATAATAAAGGCCATATATACCAAGCTCACAGCTAATGTGCTCCTTTGTGAGAGGTTGAAAGCTCTATCTCTAGTATCTGGAAAGAAAGGTACTCACTTTTACCACTCCTATTCAGCAGAGTACTGGAAGTCTCAGCTAGAGCCACCAGGCAAGGGAAAAAAAAGGGTCAGAACTGTAAAGAATGAAAGAAAGTTATTTCTATTTACAGATGATGGGATTTTATATATAGCAAATACTAAAGACTCAACCAAAACTGTTAGATCTAATCAATGAATTCAGTAAAGTTGCAAGATACAATCTGAGCATACAAAAATCAGTACCCTGTCTATATACTAACAACAAATTTTTTGAAAAAGAAATAAGGAAATATCATTTTTAATAGCATGGAAAACAGTATACTACTTTTGAATTTAACCAAGAAGATGAAATATCTGTACTATGAAGCCTACATGATGTTGATGGAATAAATTGAAGAAGACACAAATAAATAGATACCCTGTGTTTGTAGACTGGAAGAATTAATATTATTAAAATGTCAATACTGCCAAAAGCCATCTGTAGATTCAGTGCTATCCTTATCAAGATTCCAATGCCATTTTCTACAGAAGCGGAAAGAAACATTCCTAAAATGTATCTGAATCCACAAAAGACCCACAAATAGCTTTATGCTATAAGGCGATAGTTATCAAAAACATATGGTACTGGTATAAAAACAAAGAGACCAATGGAACAGAATTAAGAGCCCAGAAATAAGCCCAAGAATACATGGTCAACTAGTATGTGACAAGGGAACTAAGAATGCTGAATGGAACAAAAGGCAGTCTCTTTATTAAATGGTGCTGGGATAATTGGATATTCACATGTAAAAGATGAAACTAGACCCATATCTTACACCACTCACAAAATATAAGTCAAAATGCATTAAAGACTTAAATGTTAGACATGAAATCATGAAACTCCTTGAAGAAAACATGGGAATAAAGCCCCTTGAAATGGGTCTTGGCAAGAATTTTGGAGATGACATCTTAAATACAACCAACACAATAAAAAAATGAACAAGTGAGACTATATCAAACTAAAAGCCTTTGATACAGCAAAAGAAATAATCAATCAAGTGAAAGGACAACCTACAGAATGGGAAAACATATTTTTGAATCAATGTATCTGATAAGGAGTTAATATCCAAAACATATTAAAAACTTATACAACTCAGTAATAAAAAAAACCAAATAACCCATTAAAAAATGGGCAAAGGACTTGAACAAGCATTTCTCCTAAGAAGATATACAAGAGGCCAACAGAGATATGAAAAGATGTTCTACATCTAGTCATTAGGGAAATACAGATTAAAACCACAATGAAATGTCACCTCATGCCTCTTTGAATGGCCATCATCAAAATGGCAAGAGATAACAAATGCTGAGGTGGTTAATGGGGAAAAGGGAATCGTTGTGAACTGTTGGTGAAAAATGTAAATTGGTACAGCCACTATGGAAAATAGCATGGAAGATTTTAAAAGAGTTGAAATAGGACTACAGTATGCTCCAGCAATTCCATTTCTGAGAATATATCCAAAGAAATGAAAACACTAACTTGAAAGGCCATCTACAACTCCTGTATTCAGAGCAGTATTATTTACACTAGTTAAGATGTGGAAACAACTTAAGTGTCCATAGGTGGATGAATGCATAATGAAGTTATGGTAAATATACGCAATGGAATATTATTTAGCGCTACACACACACACACACACACACACACACACACACACACACACACCCCTAAAACCACAAGAAGAACCACTGCTATTAGTGACAGTATGAGTGGTCACGGAGGTCATTATAAAATAAGTCAGGCACAGAAAGAGAAATACTATATGATGTTACTTTTAGATGGAATCTTAAGAAACAAAAACAGAAACAAACTGATAGAAACAGAGATGAGACTTGTGGTTATCAGAGACAGAGAGTAGGGGGGAGGAGTAATTGGAAGAAGGTAATCAAAAGGTACAAAAGTCTAGTAATTACTTAGTAAGTACCAGGGATGTAATGCATAGCATAGTGACTATAGCTAAACTGCTATATAGAGAAGTTGTTAAGAGAGTGAATCCTGTGAATCTCGTCACAAGCAGAGTTTTTCCCCCTTCTTTTCTTTTTTTCTTTTTGTTGTATCCAGATGAGAACATGGATGTTAGCTGAACCTATAGTGGCAATCATTTAACAATTTTTGTGAATCAAACCATCATGCTGTGCGCCTTAAACTAATACAGTGACATGTATTATTTATTAATAAAACTGGAAAAGATCTCTGAAATAAAGGCATTCTGAATTACTCATCCTAATGTAACTGTTTTAAAGCTTGGATAAGTGGGGGACAGGAATAAAAACAATCTCTCATGTTTATGCCATTTTAATGTGACTAACATTCTTAGTATGGTTTTTTCCCAAAAAACTTAATGCATAGATTTTTCCCATGTAATTTTAGTCAAATATAATATAATATAGAGGGTTTTTAAACTCATCCTATACATATATTCCATATTTTTATACTCCTTGTCACTATAATATGGCTACACAGTACTCCATTGAGAATGTATAATAATGTTAATTAATCATTTCCCTATAGTAGACATTTAGGTTACTGCCTTTCTGATTAACATTAATAATAAGTCCTGATATGAATGGTTCTCTGCACAGGTTATTTTCACCTGTACTAGGGACTGTTTCTGGGTCTTTTCTTTCCCCATCCAAAGCTGTCTTACCTGACCAGTTACTGTGAATTTGGCTAATAGCTCACAGCCTTTCATTCTTCACAGAGTTGTCTTTCACCTTCTGGAGGCATGTCTGGAGAAAAGAAGACTTGGGTGTAGGGTGTAGATACCATGAACCATGAGTAATGGGGGATGAAATAAGCATGTTGAGCCTAGAAAGGAGGAAGTTTGGAGTTTTGTTTTGTGGCAGACCGATGAAATATACATTAACTATAACTGCAAAGGAAAGAGTCAAGGTCAAAGGCTTTAAATAAGAAAGTAAAACAACTGTTCTGGGTTGAGATGCTTGCCCTAACAACTGAAGTTATCACAAAATGGGATAGGCCGCTTTGTGGGGCACCAAGTTAATTCGTTGTCATTGTAAATATTCCATTACTACCAAGGGAATGAGGGAAACTAAGTTATAGAGATTTAGCATTCTTTTACTTCCTTGATCCTAATGTATTCACATTAGTGCTATCAATAACCTCTTATATGCTTCAATACTTACTTCAAAATTCATTTCTTCTTACGTTTGGGACCTAGAAGGTGCAAGAAGAATTGCTATAGAAGAAGAGTAGGATCAGGTTTAGAATAATGATGGCATGTGTTGGAAATTGTTGAGAGAATGCAGCATTGCCAGTTAAAAATTGATACCGATTGTTTTCAAGCTTTTGTTCTCACAGACATATGCTGACCTTAAGATTTCTGAACATCATTCCTCTTTCCCTAGCTGACAGAAGTCATGTCTTTGTTGCTGTTAATATCTATTACTTTGATACAGCAAATATTAGATGTGTAGGAAGTTATATTTTGCATTTTAATAAAAAATTACTACACTAAAACAGTATTTTTAAAGGCTGAGGCCCTTTGAAGGCTTCCAGAGATTCACTATTAACTCTTAAAATGAGTGATGATTTCTAGAAATTATAAGGCATCTGACAGTTGAAGACTATTAGTCCACAGGACATGAATCATTTAATTTTCTGTAAGAACTTTACCTAATTATTTTTTAAGTGTTTATTTTTGAGAGAGAGTGAGAGAGCAAGCAGGGGAGGGACAGAGAGAGAGGAGGGCACAGGATCTGAAGCATATCTGTGCTGGTAGCAGAGAGCCCTTTGTGGGTCTCGAACTCACGAACTGTGAGAAGCTGACCTGAGCCGAACTCAAATGCTTAACTGACTGACCCACAAGGTGCCCCAGAACATTACCTAAGTATTAATTAATATTTATTTGTTTTATTAAAATATCCACTTGGCATCTCACTTTCTATGCACTATTAAACTGAGAAAAGTTTTCCTCTTTGGGGTCTTAGAGTTCCTCCAACATTGGAGCTAGTGATCCTCATTCCAACTTGTGATTGGAAACAGTCTGGAAAGTATGTTAGGAAAGGTGTAACATTGATAGGGTGAATAGCAAATGGTGGGTGTCTAAGGAAGTCATTCAAAATAGAACTCTGCAGGGTTTTGTGGGGGGCATGTTGGAATCAATTTTGTGAATATGTTTCAGGTTGCTAGTCTGATTCTTTTTGTTCATTATAATTTTATTAGAATACACCCTGTTGTATTTATTCATTTCATTTGTCCTTCACAAATGAACATACGATGTCTAGCTGTTAAGCCACAAGTTAAGAATACAAAATGAACAAAATATGACTTCAAACTTCAAGAAAAAAAAACCTTTTGGTAAGGACTCTGAAGAGGCCCCTGAGCTATGCATGTCTTTAACAACCCACTATACCAAGTAAATAACTGAATTCCTACTGAGAATGAAGTATAGACATGTGACAATGAATGCTCTTCTTAGCCATCCACTTGGTGATCCCAAAGGGATCACTGATAGAATTCAGTGGACATTCTGGTGGTCACTGTTGGCTCTTTTGCTTCTTCTGAAGCCCGTGGGTCTCCACAAAGTGTGGAGCTACCTCAGGCATGGCTCTCCAAGGACACAGTGCAAACAGAAATGGGTTTTCATTTCCACATTTCACCAGTAGACCTTTCCCCTTCTCCTTTCCCACAGTTTTCTGCCCTCATAACTAAGAATGAAAGGTTTAAACATACTTTCCAGGCTCAAATTATTTCAATGAATATATTATACAGTAAATAGTTTTAATGAACTGTGGGTAACAGTAGTATCATTTCACAGAAAAGATCCATCCTATCGCTGTTTAATTAAAATCTTTCTGCTGATGGAAAGTTCTCTCTCTAGTGTTTTCCTTAATGCATTCATGATGCATCTGTCTGGGCTCCCTTACTAGAGATATCTTTCATTATAATCCACTTATCTAAGTTTGTAATTAAACTTCTAAATGTAAAATTTCCAGTGGCAAATTGCCAGGGTACCCAGTGAACTTGTTTTCTTTCTCTGAGAGAAATCACTCTTTGGAAGTCTTATTTTTGTGTTTTAATCATTTTATCATTTTAAAAGTATTTGTGTGTGTATTCATACACATAAGCAAATGCACATTAATAGTGTAATATAGTATATGAATATGAAGAATGGTTTTTTATTTCATGTCATCAATTTCTGCCTGTTTCTGTGAAATTGAAGGTAGATAGTATTGATAAACAAAGGCACTGCATTTTTAAGGTAGGAAAATGGTAAATGAAATATATTTCAAGGCAGCTGCCTTCAGACTTTGTTGATACATTTAAAACACCTAGAGACAATAAAATAATAAAAACAACAACCTTAGAATTGCTAGTAGAAGAAATATAATCTGTTTTGCACTGGTTAAGCATGTTCTTACAACTTTATTTCTGACTTATGCAATAAAAGAAGAATGTAAAAAGACCTTTTGCATTTCCACTTAAATTAAAATGTTCTCTTTCAGATATTACTCCATTCTTTTGGGAGGAATGAGATGAAAAAGGATGAGAGTAAATTCTATCAAATCAAATCTGAACCTAATGAGCAATTTAATGGTCAATGCCGAATCATAATAAATGAAAACTTATAAAAGATAATGGGAGGGACTGCTAGAAAACTTTAGAGGCTTATAAACACATTACTACTTTTATGTCAACTATGAACACATTTTTCAGTAAGTTACTTTGCAACAGTAGATGCATAATTAATGAAGAGAACACAAAAGCATATTTACAGTTTAACTAGATAATTCTCCTGACATTAAATATTTAGAACCTTACATTGCAGAAAATATTAATGAGTAACTAAGTATTTTTTTAATTTCTAAGGTCAATAGCATTTGGGAAGACGATGTCTTGTTCACACATTCTAGTTATACTGAATTCATGTAAAATTCTTTAGAGTAATTGTTAAACATCAACTCACACAGAAAAATCTCTCTCTCTGTGCAGTCATATATATATATATATATATATATATACATATACAAACACATATATTAAAATATATATTTAATTATTTATAAAATTTGGTAAAAAGAGATTATCAAATTCCTTCCTACACCTTTAAGCATAATGAACTATAGACTAATGGCATTTGGTTCCTGTTTTATTCCTTAAAATATGTACAGAACTGATTTACTAACTTTGTTACTCTTTATAGAATGTAATGCTTTCAAACTGAATGCATTTTCTTTTTGTAATTAACCTAAGCTTTTCCAAACAATTGATAAAGATTTTAATTTCTCTTTAGTGAATATCTTGTGATTTTTTTCATATTGTTTCCATTAAACTATTTAAATTTTATTTTTTTCCTACCTTATATAAAAAAGAGTCTTCCACCTATGGACTTAAACGCATGCAATATAGAATTTTTCTATTCTCCTGATCTTTTTTAAGGTGTGGAATAAGGTGTTTGTTATTTATTTATGAAGTAAGAGGAACTTTTCAGCTATTTTCCATAGTCCATGTGATTTTCAGAATTTCACAATTACTAAATTAACTCTACTGGGCATAGAGGAGAGAATTCAAAAACTCAAACCAAGAGAAATTCATATCATTATATGGTTTACCATTGAATATCTGGTGAACGTTATTTCAGAGACAACCTTTTGCTCTAAATTTAAATAATTTCCATTTGTCTCTAAACTAAATAAATTATAGTAGCCATTAAAATTAAAATGACAAGTATACATTTTAATCAAAGATTTTTTTTCTTTAAATGCAAGGGTTAGGAACCGGACAACATCATTTATTGAAGCATAACAGCGTTCAGTAGAAATTGTAGTTGTTGAATAATAATGCAGGAAAGTGCCTATGATGACAGAAAACTATACATTTTTAGAAACCATTCCTTTCAGATAGATTTTACTTATGTAGTTGACATTTTGCCCTTTAAAAAAAGTAAGTGATAATTTTTCATCTAAAAACATGGAAATATGACTCTTTTAAAAATGAGAGTCAGAACTTTTATTTATGTATTTTTAAAAATTTATTTATTTAAGTAATCTCTACACACATTGTGGGGCTTGAACTCATGACTTTGTGATCAAGAGTTGCATGTTCTAATGATTGAGCCTGCCAGGCACCCTGAGTCAGCACTTCTGGTTCTTTCTTAAATTTGCAGCAGATAGTTCTGTGTGTTGGTTAAAAGCCCCTTATCTAGTTATTTAGACATGCTATGTATGCTCCAAATATTGGGATTTTAGAAATAATTTTAATATAGTTGAGTTGGCTAATTTTTCAGGTAGATGGGCTTCTCTAGCTGTCCAATTATCCTTTATGTGCTAAAGTGTCTTCATCAAAATTGTGGTCCATGATCAAGAAAATTTAACCAGTAGGTAATTTTACAAATATAGACTCATTGCTTCCTTCCTTCATTTATTTAGTGACTGTCTATCGAACATCTCCTTTCCCAGACAATGTAGTAGGTACTGGGCATATAACAGTAAACAAGATAAAGTATCAGGTGGTACCAGAGGAAATGAAAATTAAAAAAAAAACCCAATATGTACTAGATTGTCAGGTATTGATCTTCTCTAAGTATTACAAATAAACAACAAAAAAATGTCAAGAGATTGATTACAACTCTGCTGAACAGATGGCCGTCTGTGAGGACCTTTGAGAATAATGAAGTAAGGAAACAAGCCATGTGGATATCTACTGTGAGGACCTTGAAAAGGTGCATCCTTGAGGAACAAGAAAGAGGCCAGCATGCCTGGGCTAGAAAGCTGAATGGATGTTAGAAAGAAAGAGAGGAAGCAAAGAGTCCAACCAGCAGAATCTTTAGGTTCTATTCCATGATGGGAAGTCACGGCAGGATTTTAAGGAGGACAGCATATTTTTCTTTCCTGAGTATTATCCTGGACTTTTTAAAATGGAGAATGCATAGAAGGCAATCAAGAGCGACAAGACTCCACCAGCCAGGAGACTGATAGTGTAGCTCAGGTGAGAAATGGTGGTGGCTTGCACTAGCGTGGTAGTAGCGAAGGAGATGGGAGGTCGTCTGATACTGGACAGACTGTGGACGTGTTGCCAGCTAGGTTTGCTGACGGATTGGTTTTCAGATGTGAGAAAAAGATAGCATCTCAGGGTGACTTCTGGGCTGCTTGTCTGGTGAAGTGTGATTGCCATTTTGGAGACAACATTGGGGAAGAAGAATTGCAGGCTACATAAGGAGCAACAAGCTCTGCTGTGTGTGCCACATGTTGCCTGTCAGACACCCTGTGGAGATGTTCAGCAGTTATCTGGATGCATGAGTTCAGGGGACAAATCAGGACTGGGTATGGGGCTGGATATGGGGCAGTGGGAACATGAAGCATGGTATTTAATGCTAGGGGCTAACTGAGATGACTTGGGATGTGAGGAAAGAAAAGGCTCTGAGGACGGTCAGAGATAGGTCAATTTAGAGTTAAAAATGAGAGGATATGCTAGAAAAGGATATTTAGAAGTGGCTAGTGAGAAATAAAAAAGTTTGGTATCCCTGACCCAAGTGAAAAAAGTGATTAAGAGGAAGAGTTGTGCAATAACCAGGAACACTAATAGGTGGCTTTCCATGAGGTGATGACAAGGTAATTTTCAAATGAGAAACGTGTCCATAATGCCTTCAGAATCAGAGAGGGGAGTTGGCAACAGCATAGGAGATAGGTGCATAAATATGTTCTTAAGTTAGAGTATGTATGGGTGAATTTGTTCTCACCAGGGAGCTTGAGGCAGCTTGCCTGAATAATCACTACCTCTCTCCTTTATTTATAGTTTATCATACAGGATGCTCCCTTTATTCACTTTATGAACTCTTATGAAAAATGATAACAGATACAGTGGCTTTTCTTTGAATAGTGTGTCTATTACCTGAAGTAGTCAGTTTGGAAAATAAACCACCCTCACCTGTTTAGAAATAGGGACATCCACTATCAGGTTTACACAGAATTTCAGTGTGTTGATTGAATCACACAAGACATTGTATTTCGATCTGGAGAGGTCAAAGAGAGAGGCACACACATACAAATAGGTATTTATTAATAGACTCACTGCATGTAGGGACATGGGTACCATGGGAGTTAGAAATGCTTTCAGCTCATGTAACAGAAAACACACAAAAGAGTGGATTAAGACAAAGGGATTTATTTTTTTTAACAAAGTGTGAGGTCCAGAGGGTGACAATTTAGGACAGTTGCTGTGGCTCTACTACGACATCTGAATCTCAGGACCTTCTGCATTCCCACTCCATCATTTGTAGTCGTGAGTGGTGTTCCTTGTTGTGGGCTTAAGATGACTCTGGTGTACGTATGCTCCAGGCAGGGATGGTGGCAAAGAACCACACTTTCATGTTTTGTCCTTTGGGATTTTATATTTCTATTGGGGAATAAAAAAATATTTGACACTTAAACCGCTGGTCAGAACTGTTGAGTGGTCACTCTAACTGAAAGAAAATCTGGCAATGTGAGATGCAGGTGTAGAAATATGGAATAGATATATAGATACAGATAATAGATACAGTGTTTACTACAGCCACCAAGATGTAGTTTTGAAGGTTTTGATAAATCTGTTTCAAGCACTCTTTCTATTGTTCCAGTGGCAATGGTTTCTTCAGAGATATGTAAAATACAGTGTGGACTTGTGCAGAACTTTCTGTGGCCTTATTACATGATACAAACCTATTGAAATTATTACTATAGAAAACCAGAGACCACGTGACTGTAGATTATTCGGTATACTTGCAGATACCTCATATGTTGACGTAATTTAGGCTTCTGCAGAGTGAGGTATGTGGAGGAAGAGGCTGGCGGTTAAAAGGCTTGAGGAAGTTACTAAACATCATGTCATCGTGAGGCCAGAGGTTACTTTCTCATAAAATAGAGATGATAATACCTGTTTTCTCCTTCACAGGGTCAGTGTGAATCTTTAATGGGGCTCTTGGTACAGAGTGCTTTTAGCTCTTTAGAAATAAAGCACAAAGTCACAAGATTGGATGGTTGGGAAAAAAATCTCTCATTCCTTTGCTGCTGGGCATTCACGCCATTCTTTAAATACACCTAGAGTAGGAGTTTTCAGAATTTTGAGAGAAGAATAACAATATTAGCCATGGTGACCCTGTATTAGCAAACGTTCGTTCTCTGGCTGGCCCCCATCTAAGTAGCTTCCATCCATTATTTTATCCCATCCTAAAGGTTATGAGATGACTGTCCTCCTCATTTTGTAGATGAGGACCCTGAGGCCCCAAGGCCAGGTCACCTGCCGGGGTCACTACATGTGATGCAATAAACAGATCGGGGCTATGGTGTCAGGTCCATTATGTAATCCAGCTTTGACATTTTCTGGCTGTGATAATCTTGGAATAAGTATTTAACATCCTTAATGATCAGTCTCTTTTATATCTGAAAAATAGGAATAATTGCTTGCAATATTAAGTGAGGATTGAGTGAAATGATATGTAAATTGCCATGCATAAGCTACTAAGAGATCCTACTCAGGGCTATAAAGGATTTCCATTTTCAAGGTTGCGTTGATGCAGGGTTACAATGCTACTCTCTCTTGTTGCAGAGGTAGGCCACCAAGATAACTTGCAAATGACTGTGACCTTGGGCTTGTCACTTAACTCTCCATGTTTCATCTCTGAATTGCGGGAAAATAGGAATAATTATTTCATAGGGCTTTGCTAAGAGTTAAATAGAGTATTTATGTCAATATTTTGTATATTGGCAGATTATGAAAGGTGAAATGGATTTCACAATATTGCAACCAGAAATCAGGCAGATAGCTGAGAGAAAGCAGGTGCTCCTGTGGTCTCTCCAGGGGTATTTAGTTAACAAACACTTGTAATAGGCATCTGTCTGGAGTGGCCATCTGCTGAATCAGCTGAGCCAGTCAGTTGGGTGGGTCTCAACCTTGGGCATCCTCCTCTAGCCCCTGCTACTCAGCCATTTTTATAGAGCCATCTCGTCCACAAGTTGCCATGAGATGGCACTATAGGGATATGCGTGGTCAAGTTTGCTTTTCCCTCCCTTTCGCGGCTGTTCCTGCAGGCTGAAAGCAACTTGGAACAGCTTTTATTTTATTTTTTAAGTTTTGTGCCTTTTAAATATTCAAGGACTTCAATGATAAGAATACATTTAAAGGGAAATGAAATGGGTGTAAAGTGTAAGACATATTTTTCTTAGTTTGAATGGCCTTTAAATGATTGGAAAACAGAGGTGAAAAGGAGAAATGGTGCTTTTTATTTCTCTCAGTATTTATCAGTTTAGAGCTAACCTTGCAAATATATTTTGGATGCTAAGATATATAGTAAATAAGTTGATTTGGAAGCTGAACAATGGTCGTGATGTAAATTATTCATGCCATTGTGGGTAGTACATGCTTCTTGCATAATATATTTTTTTATTGTAGTTACAGCATCTTTCCATTTATGTTATACAAATAGAGGAGTGGCATCTCTAATTGTTCCTTGTTTCCCCTCTTTTTTAAATTGTGAATACTTGTGTGGCTTCTCATGTAATGGCTGCAAGAATGACTCTCAGTGTCTTTAAAGGAATAATTGAGTAAAGTTTCAGACATTTGAAAGAAAGAGACACCCCAGCTCAGTGGAGTAAGACAACCTGTGGTCACATTCCATCTTGTGCTGTTGACCAACCCAGCAGAGATTCTCAGTTTACTTGTATATCTAAAAGCACAGAGCATAGCAAGTTGTGGAAGTATCCCCAAATCTAGTTTCCTATCATCTGTCCCTTAGCTTCTTGGGGAAGGGATGTAATGATGTATAGGATCATAGGTAATACTGATACTAAAAATATGTAGGTATTGCAGGAGTTAAGATTGCTGGGCCATCCCAAGTTGAAATGGTTTTGTTCATTCTCTAAGATCTGTATTCAGATTTTTGTTTTGTTTTTTGTTTGTTTGTTTGTTTGTCTTGTCAAGATCAGCCTAAGGTTTCTACTGGCACTCCTCCCTTAGTCAGTAATCGCCAGAAGGTGTGGTGACTGTAGACATCTAGGAGGCTCCCAAGCCACGCTGCTCAGGGATCTGCCACTGGCTTAGGTGAACACAGAAGGAACCTTCATGGCTTTGGGTCCCTTTGCAGAGCCAGCACAGGGTTCTGGAATGATAAGAAAGACTAAAATGAGATCAGGACTCATAGCACATCTATTCAGGAAATTGTAGTGGTTTTGTCATTGTTTTATTTTGAATTAAATATAAAGATTGATACAAAATTCAAGATGTTTAAATATTAATTTTTGACTAATCATTCCAGCTCACTGAAGCTCTTAACTCTTTTAAATCTTTTATGGTTTTCCACCTATAGCCATTTAGAGTGTAGCAAATATGGTTTGGGTCTCCCTTCTCTTTAGTTTTCATATTCATGATTTGAATATATTTTTAGGTATGTCGGATATGTGTCTTTCAACGATGGGGATGAACAAAGTCCCCTCCTATACCCTGGCGATTTCCTGCATGAAAGAAGCTGTCATAGTGAGAGCTGGTCCTGTTAGTGAATTACTTTGTTAATAGTGGGAATAATAGATTAGGATCAAATGCACAATCATTTTCATCGAAAGTTCTATCCTTAGAATAATCTAAAATTAATGCCCATGCTGCCCACCTGATAGCAAAAGCATAGTTGTACTAAATCAAACTTCTGAATGTTTGCTACAAAGAAATATAACCAGTTCAGTTTTCTGTGCCTGAGGATTTTGAATCATGTCCAGGAATGCCACAAAGGTTCCGTGAGATAGTTTAACAGGCCAGTCTTGGGGGCAGTCAGTAAGAGAGCTCTACGTTATTTCAGCCGGATGACTCCACTTTCATGCTTCTCAGTATTGGTATGCAAGACAGAAATTCGAAGAAAAGGTTTTGGTTGCTTATCCATGTACTCTCTTCATCCCTGGATCCAGACAGGTCATCAGAGAGCTGTGTACTTGAACTCCGTTGCTTGAGCCTTGGTAGAATCTTTTTTCACCGATTTTGTACTTTTCCACTGTACTCTTGGAGTGTGCCGGGAGTGCCGCGAAATGGTTTGCCATGTTTCTTATATTTGATGAAGTCTTGTGTTCAGCACATTGCTCAGCACATCTTCTGTGTTTATGAAGACTCCTAGGGTAAATTCCATCAGTGCTTGAGAGCAGGGCAGTGGCTTCTCCTGAAACAGTAGTAATAATAATAAAAAAAAGATATAATTTTCTCTTCCATACATGAGCACTTTAGTAGCTATTTCCTTTCTCTGGTCACTGGGAAGCTCATCGTCAGATTTGTTCCCTGCTTTTAGCTACTTTGTGGGTAAATGTGTAGGAACAATAACTTCTACCTTGATATCCTTTTACTGTTCAATCCTTCTATCCCCCCCTCACCTATGTTTCTTAATACATTTTCCTGTTACATGCAGTGTGGCACGTGATCTCTAACCTCCTTAGCTCTGGGTAGACTTTTCTTATCCTTTGGGAAACTACCTGGATATCCTGTCGGCCATCAGACTTAATATTCCCTAAAGGAAATTCTTCTTATCTTCCCTTTCAAACCTTCCCCTCTTCACCTTTCCTTCTTTGGTAAAGGGGTCCCGTCTGTTTGATCATGTAAGCTGGCAGTCTTGCTGTCTTTTGTATTTTCTCTCTCTCATATTCCATCCATTTGATAACTGAATCTGGCATCTGCATTGCATTTGACATCCACCCAGATCCTTTCATTTGTCAGTTCTTGCCCAGATTATTTGCCTTGTTTCCCAAGTGGTCTGATCCACCGTGAATCCATGATGCACACTGATGTCAATTATTTAAAAGTCATTTCTTAGGGTTACCTGGGTGGCTCAGTTGGTTGAGCATCCAACTTTGGCTCAGGTCATGATCTTGTGATTTGTGGGTTTGAGCTCCACGTAAGGCTCTGTGCTAGCTCAGAGCCTGGAGCCTGTCTTCGGATTCTGTGTCCCCCTCTCTCTCTGACCCTCCCCTGCTCACACTGTCTCTCTCTCTAAAAAATAAATAAAACATTAAAAAAATTTTTTTTTAAATCATTTCTTTACCTATAATTCTTAATTGTTATCATTTATAGAAAGAGGCCCAAATCACTCACATGACATTCAAGGCTCTTCATAATTTACTCCCCAACCTACGTTCTAAATCTCTTTTCCATCAATTCCTCCCTCCCCTTCCCAGTAGCCACTGGCCCACTTGCCAGCCCCTAAACACAAAATGCATGTCAGCACCTAGTTCTCATGAAGCCTGACTCCCTCAAGTCCTTGTTTTCCTAAGGCTGTGTGACTTTCCTCTCTTTTTTTTCTCACCAGAGAAGATCTAATCACCTCCCCCTCAACATTTCCATTTCGCTTTCTTAATACTACTGTTAGAGTATTCTTTGCGCTGTTTTGGACTTTACCGTGTGTGCATGTTTCTTCCCAAATCGTGAGCTTCTCAAGGAGTTTGGCTAAGTTGAAGGAGAGAGTAGACCAGGTCTCTGCCAACCCTCCTCCCACAAACAAAGGTCAACTGATAAGGGGCCATGGAGTCCCTAGAATTGATAGTCCCTTCAATGGGTAAGAATTGAAAGCATAGCTAATTAACCTTGGATTTTAAAATGTTGATATTGTATGCACTCTCTTTATGGTAATGGGAAATTTGTAATGTCATCATGATAAAGGTTTTAGCAATCAATGTGAGCTTTTATAATTTCTATAAAGAAGAAACTTATCTGGTTTTCTTTTTTTTCCTTAATATTTTTTTAGGAATAGGAAAGTCACGAGGCTGAAAGTCTGAAGAATGTTTTCAAAGGGTAATCTGGCTGTCACTTGCTGGTTATGGAGGAGCATGAGGAAGCTGTTTCTATTACTTTCTCTCTTGCTGTCCCATGCAGCTCATTTGGAAGGCAAAAAGGATAATCAGTTCATCTGGAAACCAGGTAGGAATGTTCTGGCTGTTCCTTTGTCCCATTTTCATTAATGAGAAAGCTATTCTTTCCATCCTTGTCCTTATTTGTGGAGCAGTAGAGAATATTTGAGAGGAAAAACAGACTTCTTTTTTTACAGTAAAGCTTACATTTAATTTTTATTTCTGCATAATTGTCACCTCTACCCGTGATCCTTGTTATCATTCTGAATTTTCATGTTGTTGTCAATTAAAGTTATGATTTCCATAGTTACATCTGCTTCTCCTCTGTCAAATATATCACACTGTATAGCACATTGCAGTCAAAATGACATTGAATTTAGCTGATATTCTCAGTGATAAATGCTCTGGCTCAGTTCTGTATGTCTCTTTCTTTTAGCTAGCAGGCTAGTTAACTATTATTATTAAATATTTTCTAGCATAGATCCTGTATATCTATGTTTGGGAGCATGAAGAATTGTCCTAACAACTTTGCTCATTGGTTGTGATTCTATAGTCTCCTTAATGTGTTTTGAGATCCTCAGATACCTTTTACACCAGTATATGAATAAGTTGACTTGAGATTTGGAGGCTTGTGCATAACTCGTGTTCTTTTCTAAGAATTTCCTTAATTTGAGTATAGAAAAGACCTGTTAAATTTAATTTTAAAGGCTAATGTTTTATTATCTTAAATGATGAACCCTAAACATCTTGACTCTTTGTATCACTGATGTGTCTCTTTGCTCTAGATTTTAATTTTCTTAAAGTTTCGTAATCAGATTATTTAAAATATTTATTACTGTTTCCAGAGTCCATTCTTGCAAATGCAGATAACTTATACACTTAATATCTTGGAATAGGGAAATGTGATGTTGTAGAAGATATATAGCCCTTGAAGAATTTTCATTTTAGTCTCATCAGTCGTAAATTAAATAGACTGCAAGTGTATTGTGTCACCGTGGAAATATGTACAAAAGTGATATTTGTAATATTTAAATGACTCTGCAAAAATGAAGGTAAATTAGGCTCTAAAGTATATTAAGTTAGAAAAAAACCCAGCTCCATTAGAGATAGAGTCTGGAGGAAATTTAATTGTCTAAAGCCCCTATAAATTAATTTAATTGTGGGCGGCTCTAATACCACATTAGTGATTTGTATTTTTTTTACTTCAGAGTAGTTTTAGTAAGCTTTGGAAATAGGTCTAAAGGTCAGTCTTGCAGTTCTGTGAAAGGGGCTATTTTGTTCTAATCACAAAAGGCTAAACATTTTATCAAATCTAAATGAGCACATTCGTATGACTCTACCCAGTCTAATGTTCTCAAAAAAGTGTAATTAAGATGGAAAGTAGCAAATCTGAACCACAAATGAGATGTGTGAAGAAAAAGGGCTTTTTAGAAAATTTTTTAAAATTTAGTTTATTGTCAAATTGGTTTCCATATAACAGTGCTTCTCCCCACAAGTGCCCCCCTCCATGACCATCACCCCCTTCCCCCCCTCTTCAGTCCTTGGTTCATTTTCAGTATTCAGTAGTCTCTCATGATTTGTGTCCCTCTCTCTCCCCAACTCTCTTTCCCCCTTTCCTCCCCCATGGTCCTCTGTTAGGTTTCTCCTCTTAGACCTATGAGTGCAAACATATGGTATCTGTCCTTTTCCACCCGACTTATTTTGCTTAGCATGACAGCCTCGAGGTCCATCCACTGTGAGATGGAAATAAATTTTAAAAATAAGACTGCTTTCCTACAAGCAGACCATTGGAATAAGAGGGTACAGACCCAGGCTGCCGTGGACAAATTCTCTGATAACTGTCAAACTTCACTCTCAGAGATGGAAGCCTTCCCAGCAGGCACACTGCACTGTTCACATGAACATCTCTGTCATCACCCTCATTTTCCTGGGTATTCACTACTTCTTTCCCTCTTTAATGGGCCATCAAAGTGGTAATAAATATATACTTCCTGTTTGGATTTGCTTTGAAATTATAGATTTATGACTTGTATGTGGTCAGATATTTTCAAAGTAGAAAAAAATTAAGAGCTACAAGATGAAGAGCAGAAGTCCAGGCCGTGTATCCCCTTCTCCAATCTCTTATGTATCCTTCAGAGATTTTCTTTGCGCCTGTAAGTACTTCACTAAGCATATTTGTGTATATAAACCACATAAAATACACACACACATAAAGTATCACTATTATTTATTAGGGTTCTGCCAAAAAAGAAACAGTACATGGAAAGAAGGTCATTGGGAGGAGCTTGATAAAAGGACTTGTTACAAAAGTGGGAAAGCGTGAACATTGCTTAAGAACAATGACAAAGAATTGTGGAGTACCCATGAGCTAGCGTCAGTCTTTATGACTTCTGGATCTGCAGAGGCAAAGAAAAGAAGTGGTTCCTGGAATCTGAAGAGGAAACTTCATGGAGAGGATACCTTTAGAGGGACATAACCAGCCTGCAGAGAGGAGGAAGAAAGGGGCCAGGGGAATGAGGGGGCCTTGTCCTCGCATCTCCTGCCAGGGCTCTCGTTGCCTGAGTCCAACCAGAAGTCACGAGGCAGGGGACCTCACTGACTATACATGGCGGCCTCCTGGGCAGGGAGCAGAGTAGAGAATGATGGAGACTGTGGTTCTGAAAATCTATAAGTCATACATACATATATGTACATACGCACACACACTTTGCTTCCTACAATCAGAATCATACTTTTTCTGCAGCTTGATTTTATCACATAATGATGTCTTGAGGAACATTACATAATAGTGCCCATGGGTCAGTTTCATCTTTTAATGGTTACACAATATCTTTTGTGTTTTTTATTTAATGGTTTATTTAGCCAGTGCCTTGCTTGGCCTTTCAGCAGTTCTTAGTGTTTTGCTACTATAAATTATAGTTACACGAAGGCAACATTATTTTAAAGGTAAAATACATTATTTTGAGGAGTCATGCACTAGAGCAATTCTGGGTCATTACCTTCAAAGCCACCTTCAACATCTTAGAATCCGTTAATCTAGTTATATCTCAGTGTATTATATTTCAGTTTGGTTTTAAAAGACATGTATTGCAGGTGACATCAGTTGCATTTTTGGAGTATGTCATCAAATCTGACAACTCAGGTCCAGTGTATTCTGAAATGTGAACAGCTTTCCCAAGACATCCCAAAAAATATACTTTAGAAACCTAGAAACTATTCTCTGGGTTTAGATGGGAGGATCCACAATTTAAACTTTCTATTACCCATGGTATATAAGACACTGACTATCTTAGTAAAACATGGTATTACTACCATGGTATCTGTTGTTTTCCCTTGAGTCCATGGATTGGCTGTTAGTCAACCTCATCCAAATTGGAGGCGTTTCTAAGTGTTTCCTGGCTTTGGACAGACAATGGATTGATAAATAATAAGTGAGTGGTGCATTCTGTTGCTGAGGATTTCTGTACTGAGAGAAAGTCTGGTGAGCTGTAGGCTGTGGGGTCATTGATCTGGCAAGGCTGTTGAATGCCTGTCATCATTGCGATGAGATCTTCTGATCTATATTTAGTGTCAAGCAATCTGCCACCCATGCTGAGGAAGGATTGTGTCAGCGAGAGTACTGGACAAGGAATGATGTTGCTGTTGGTTTAGGTAAATATATAGCTATTCATGTCCGCATGATTTGTAGGGATGGACAGATCATGGTTTCTGAAGCCATAGTAATGAGGGGTTTCAAAAAGCTTCTCAGTATTGGTTCTAAGAGGTTCATTCATTCCACTAAATCTTGTAGAGTCCTTATTATATGTCAGGCACTGTTACAAGCACGGAAGGTAAATTGAAAATAAAACAGGCAAAGGATTGGTGTAATGAACATGATCAAGAAGTTAAATAAAAAGTACATTAAAGAGTGGTAAGTGTTTAGAAGGAAAGAGAAGGCAAGGAACAGGATATGTATTGATAGATGAGAGGCAGAAATTGTCAGCAGCTCGGCTATGATGCCTCACCAAGGAGGCAAATTTTTAAAAAATGTTTAATGTTTACTTTTGAGAGACAGAGAGAGACAGAGTGTGAGCAGGGGAGGGTCAGAGAGAGAGGGAGACACAGAATCTGAAGCCAGCTCCAGGCTCTGAGCTGTTACCACAGAGCCTGACGTGAGGCTCAAACTTGTGAACTATGAGATTGTGATGTGAGCTGAAGTCGAAGGCTTAACTGACTGTGCCATCCAGGTGCCTCAGGAGGCAGATTTCAATAAAGACCTAAAGGAAGAGGGGAACCAGCCATGGGTGAGAGAATTTTCCAGATGAAGGGAAGAGCAAAAGGCCCTGACATGTATGACATGTTTGGAGACCAGCGTGCTGGAACAGAGTGAGCATGGGGTTAGAGACTGAACAGGACCCAAATAAGGTGTGTCCTCATAGGTCACATACAATTTGGCTTTTACTCTGGATGAGAAAGAAAGACACTGGGGAGTTTTGAGACAGCGGTGACATGATCTGACTTCATTTTAATAAGGTTTTAGTACAGTCATTATGAGTGGTCAGTTGAGAGTGGTGGAGCAGGGAGGCCAGTGAGAAGGCTTCCGCAAAAGTAGTGAAGAATGATGCTCATAGCTTGATCTACAGTCATGGCAGTGAAGGTGGGGAGAAGAGATGGAGTTTCGGATATATTTAAGACCATCCTTTACAAGCAGAGGTGATGTTCCCAGCAGGGGATTTTTTTGGTTGTCACAACTGGGGTGAACTACTGATACCTGTGTGTAGAAGACACAGGATGACCCCCACAACAGTTAGCCGGCCCCTATGTGTCAATAGTGCCCAGATTGAAAAACACTGATTTAATGTAGAGCATCATGACTTACTTATGTGAGGGGGCAGGGAAGGAGGAGATTCAGTGGTGGCACTGAGGCTTTGCCCTGAACAGCTAGACGAGACAGCCTGGCATGGAGGGACCATTAGCAGCTTGGTATTGGACATGTTACATTTTGAACCTGTTAGAAATTCGTGGGAGATGCTGACCAGGAAGTGGGATGTGTGGGTCTGAAATCATGAGAAAGTCTATGCCAAACATATAAATTTTGAAGTCACTAGCAAAGAGGTATAATTTTAATGTATGGCCTTAGAAATGAAGAGTTGACCTTGAAATTTGTGATCTCATGTATGTGGAGGATACACCTGTACTTCCTTTAGGCCAAATCATATTAAAAATTATAGTGATAAAACACATAATATGATCCTTTCCACCGTGACCATTTTAAAGTTTACAATTCAGTGATATTTATATTCACAGTTGGTGAAGATATCACCACTATCCAGTTCCAGATCGCTCCAAATGAGGTTTTACAAGTGAGTTTATAAAAAGACTGGACCACAAGTTTTGCTATGAATCATAACATATGGAAGGGGGTAAAAAAGTGCCACATTTGTCTCTTTGTGAGAAGCTTTCTTAATAGCCTTAAGTCATCCTATGAGATCCTTTGAGTCTACTAGAAAGAGCCAGAGTTCCATACACAGGCAGACCCACGTTCAAAAACTAAGTGTCTGAAGAGGAGAAAGTTCTTTAACTTCCCTCAACTCTACTTATCCTTCCAAAAATGAAGACGATAAATACTTCATGGGGTTACTCTGAACGTTAGGTAGAATAGTATATTGAAATACCTGTGTGTGATGTACGCATTCAATAAATGTTAACTCTTATTTTATCATTATTATATAATCATTTAATGTTCACAGTATCCTCGTGTTTATGATATCCAACTTTTGCTATTTTCTTCCTTAAAGACACACACAAGGGGAAGGTAGATTGACAGCTAAATATATTTTATTTATAAATGGTCAAAAGTACTTTCACTAACTTTTTAGGTCTAAAACTTTCTGTGTGACAGACCCTTAGAAAATTTTAATTTTAGTAGCTCCTTCCCAGTGAATGAAAAGGGTACAAATAATGAATCACATTTTAAGAACTGAGTAGATAAGTTGGAATTAAGCTTTCTGGGGAAAAAAGGACTATGAAAATGATATTGTATAAGGAGAAAGGATCTTACATAGGGTAATATATAATTATACCTTAAGTAATGTTTTCAGTGTTGAAAGCACTTTAAGAAAAAAATTACATATATATGTTTTTTTACAGGTTAGGAATCCTAGAGACAATAAAATGATCTTAGGAGAGAGCTAATATTTTTTTACTATGTCCATGAAATATTTCTTTTGGGAATTTGATTAAGTTGAAATCATTTTAATTACTTCTGTGGATATCAATTTCTCTTAAAGATATGTGCATAATATACTCTCAGTGGTGTAATTTCTGTGATTCAAAAGGAATAGACATATATGGAATGGGACTCACTGTTAAAATTTCTAATTGCTTTTCTTTGGAGACCACAGGTACTAATTTTGCCATGTTCCCAATGAGTCAGAAAAAGCATTTATTATTTAAATAATATAAAATAAATGATTCTACATTTTTTTTTGGTAAGTAATATTATAATGCACCCTCCCTAAGGACAGGGAATTTTCCACTTTTATTCATGAATATATTCCAGGTACCTAGAACATAAATAGCTGTTTCATGAAATATTCCCAGCAATTAACTACTTTCACAGTGAGGGGAACTGTCTTTGGGGTGTGTGTGTGTGTGTGTGTGTGTGTGTGTGTGTGTGTGTGTGTGTTATGTGTGGATTTAAGAGGGTTGAAGAGTGATGAATCTGGAAAAATAGAAAGTATCAGGATTCCTGTTATTCTAAAACTCAAAATAAATATTGAAGAGAATATAAAATTAATAAAAACTAGAGTCAAACTTATGAATCTGTTAACTATGAAAATAAATGATTCATATTTGCTTGTTGCTTAGCTCCAGGATCCTTTCTGATCATCTCTGGAAAAAGATTTTGAAGATATTTTTTTATGAAGGGGAACAGATGCATACTTAGAAATTTAACTGTTGCTCTAATTCTTAATGATGATGTATTAGATACAGTTGCATGTCACCTCCCAATTCATTTTCACAGAGGCAGCTACTTAAAGGTCTTTTTTCTGTTTATTCTGATGTTCGCCTCCATTTTTCTAAATAACATGCTCCTTATTGACAGTTCTTAGTTTATATGTATTAGATTTCCTATTGATTTTCTGCTATGTTGGTTGCAAATGTGTCACTCACCTACCTACCACTTTCCTTCCTTATGACCCCATTCCAAAATGGTGAGATCAAAGTATTTAAATCCGTGAGCATATTTTTTCTTTGGGATATTTTTCTACATCTTTCCACAGTTGTTTTCTTTGGAATGGTCCTTCATTTTCTCATCTGGAACCCCGTGGTCCCTGTTGTGTTTCTCTTCTTTGCACTTATTGCTTTATTTTCTAGAACAACCAAACTTATCTTGTAAAACTCCTAAAATAGGGTTCATTTGAAGTAGCTTTTCATGTCGGAAAGGGTTTCTGTAGTTGGCATGTACTTGGGTGATAACTTGGGTGTGTAGTTCAAGGTGAAAAAACACTTTTCCTTTAGAATTTTGAAGGTTTTGCCTCCCTGTATTCTAGCTTCCACTGATGTTACTAGGAAGTTTGATGTCATTCTGTTCTCATCTTCTTGTACGTTACCTATTTGTTTTCTTCTTTCTGGAACCTTCTTTTTATGCAGGAAGTTCTGAAATTTCACGGATCTTGTGCTTTGGGGTATTTTCTCTTTATTGTGCTAAATATTAGGAGGATGTTTTAATTAACATGCTCATGTTCTACAGCTCTGAGATTCATTTTGTATTTGCTTTCCTCATTCCTTAAACTCCTTAGATATTTCAGCTCTCTAGCTAACCTTCAATTTTCAAATATTTCCCCCACTTTTCTTTTCCTTTCTTTTGCTTGTATTTTTATTTTAATTTGTAAAATATTTATTCTACTTAATCTTTCACCTTCCCTTTGAATACTTTTTTAAAAAGTTTTTTATGTTTTCTTTTTTAATTTACTTTTGAGAGACAGTGAGAGACAGTGTGAGCAGGAGAGGGTCAGAGAGAGAGGGAGATACAGAATCTGAAGCAGGCTCCAGGCTCTGAGCTAGCTGTCAGCACAGAGCCCAACATGGGGCTCAAACCCATGAACTGTGAGATCATGACCTGAGTCGAAGCTGGACGCTTAACTGACTGAGCCACCCAGGCACCCCTGAATACTTTTTTATTTCAGTATCACATTAAAAAATTTTAAGACCTCTTCTTACCTGTTTATATTTCTTAGTACATCTTTCATAAATGTAGTGTCTTTTCATTTAGAAAATGTTAATAATAATTTTTTTCCCTTTCATCCTCTGTTCTATTGAGACTTCCTCTAAATTTCTTCTCTTTTATTCATTGTTTGTTTGATCATGGCCTCTGATGTGAGGAACTTTCTTTTAGTGTCTATTGATTACTTTCTATCTGCTTAGTGTTTCCCAAGAGTGAAACACTAAAAACTGATGGGGCATTCTGTGTACTTGACTCAACCGAAGCTTCCTTGTCAGGCTTCTCTGAGTGATAAGTTGACTTTTTTACTGAAGAATGGGTTCCTCAGAAGCTATATCTCTCAATCCTAAAGGGCTTTACTTTGGGGCCTAATAGGAGTATTATTTAAGGAGAAGGCTAAGTTGCTATAACAAAGATATTCTCAAGTACAGTGGCTTCAGAATGATAGAACTTCCTGTCTCTCTTACAGGAAGATCTCATCAAGTTAGTGGTCCATATTGATCTGCAATATGTGGGCCTTTCAACCATGTTTGGTTTTGTTTTTTTTTCTTTTTTCAGTCTTGTGGAAGGATATTATCCTTTTCTGACCACCCATTCCAGATCACAGATGATGATCACAGTTCTAGACGATCATGAGGACACAAAGCTGAAGTCTCAAACAAGGGATTTCAACTAGTGACACAGAAATCCCATGTGTTTTATTTCTCTCATTTCGTGTAACAGCCTACTTCAACATTTCACATAAATTCCTCTCTTTTGAATCCAAAATGATGGTTTTAAACAATAGCAGTCATCAGGTTGGCTCCCACATGTGGGCTTGATGGTCCAGCGAGGGACCTCACTTGGAGAGTCTCCATTCTGTTGCAGTCAAATGGTGGCAGGTGCTGAGTCATGTGCAAGACCTCTTCACTCACCTATCTGACACCCAGACTGGAAAGTCTCAAACGGCTGGGGTTGGAATAGCTGGCCCACTAAGTATCTCTTTCTCTCTCTGCGTGGTCTGGGTGTGTGGTCTCTCCATATTGAGGCTGCAGCGTAGCCAGACTTCTTACATGATAGCAGAGGAATCCTAGAGCAAACTTCCAAAGACAAATAGGCAAGACTTGTGTGGCTTTTCCTAAGCTAGCCTAGGAGCCATACATGGTCACTTCTGCCGCATTCTGTTGGTTGTAAGAGAGTCTCTAAGGAGGGAGCTCAAATTCCATCTTTTGATGAGAAGATTGTCAGATCATTTGTAGATGTGCTTTAAATTGGCCCTAATACCTAACCATCTCTGTTCATATTCTATTGGTGAGAATGTAGTGTCATGGTCACTTGTAGCCACAAGGGAAGATGGAAAATATAGCCTGTGATTTGGCAGATTTTCCATGATTAGTAGTCTTCATCATAGGGGCTATTTAGTGGTTGGATTACTCAAGGCTCTCCAGAGAAATAGGGGTTACATATATATGTTATGTATGTATGTGTGTGTGTGTGTGTGTATATGTGTTTGTGCATGTGTGCAAGTGCACATGCATGCAGAAAGAGAGAGAGGAGAAAAAGGGAGAGAGATGATATATTCTTTGTCTGTCTATCTGTTATAAGGAATTGGTTCATGTGATTGTGGAGACTAAGAAGTCTCATGATCTGCCACATGAGGCCCCAGAAAACCAGTGCTATAGTTTCAGTTCAAGCCCAAAGCCTGAGAGCAGGGAGGTCAATGGTGTAAGTACCAGTTCAAAGGCAGGAGAAGAATAAGCTCTTAGCTCACGAAGTCTGGCAAAGAGTGACTTTCCTTCCTCTGTCTTTTTATTCTCTATAGGCCCTCAATGAATTGGACAATGCCTGCCCAAACTAGGGAGGGAAGTCTGCTTTACTCAGTTTACTGGTTCAAATGCTAACCTCAGGAAGCACCCACACAGATATGCCAGGAAATAGTGTTTAACTAAATACTTGGGCATCCTGTGGTCCAATCAAGTTGACAGATAAAAATAACTATCATCCTTCATCTCCAGAAATGAACTCCTCCTTGACTGCCTACACTAGACTATTAAAATGACCAGGGCAGAAATCTTGGTACAAGTGGCTCAACACTCAGTCCTCAACATTTTGTTAAATTCCTCTCTTTTGAGTAGCATACCTCATGTCCCCAAAAATGTTCTCTTGAGGAGATGAATTTTGCTGTCTGTTTTCCTGCAGAGGTTGGGGAAGGAACAGACAGAGGCATATGCCGGAGGTGGAGGGGTGGGGTGGGGGAGTGGGTGCTAATTAATTCTATTTATATATTTTAATTATTCCCCATTTTGAGCCACAAGCCTTCCTTCTTTCTGGGGCCCCGAGGTCCCCAGTCTTACCAGTGCTCTGCAAGTATAAATTGGCTTTTACTGATATTATTCCGATACTCTCATGTAAGCACCTAGTCTTTAGCTTCCTTTACATTGTCAAGTTACCTATTGCTCCTCTGTCTGCTCTCCAAGCTCCAAAATTTATTGCTAGCTGTTTTCCACCTCTCACTCCATGTTTTTGACCCTTATTGAGTTATGTCTTTTAACGCCTTTACTGTCATTTCAGTGGGGTATTAGGAAGAGTGAAAATATATATGCGTGTCATGTTCCCTAGTTAATGGGATTTTTCTGCCAATTTTACTATAGGCTAATTATTCTAGAATGGAAACTATGTCAAAATGTTAATTTTTTTGGGGAGATTGACTCATTTATTCTCTTTGAGCATGTGTTACCAAATCTTGCTCTTTATAAAGTTAACTGGCCATCCAAACTGTGCCCAGGTTAAATTTTTTAAAAATTGTATTTAAATACTCATTGGCTTTGTATAACTTGGGTTGGACTGTGCTATTGGATTGGTGATGAATCTGGGCACAGTTTCTCTCTGGAGGTCAGATTATCAATAAGGAAGCTCCTTTATGGTCACCTGGAAATATCTCCCTTCAACTTTTTTTTCCATGGTAGAATTTTGATATTGAACATATGTTTGAATTATTCTTAACTATGGAAAGAACTACAAAATTCAAAAATGAAAACAAGAAAGGCCAATGAAAGTGGGATTGAAACATGACTTAGAGGCTAAAAGATTATATTGTGAATTCATAAAGCCACCTTAAAATCTTATTTTCTTTAATATTTTTATTATTTATTTTTGAGAAAGAGATCATGAATGGAGGAGGGGCAGAAAGAGAAGAGACACAGAATCTGAAGCAGTCTCCAGGCTCTGAGCTGTCAGCACAGAGCCCGACATGGGGCTTGAACTCATGAACTGTGAGATCATGACCTGAGCTGAATTCAGATTGTTTAACTGACTGAGCCAGCCAGGTGCTCCTAAAGCTTATTTTATAACTAGCTTTCTGCTCATCTCCTTACGTACCATAAAGCACAGTAAATCTTGATCGGAAATAAATAAGAAAGAAAAGCCTTTCTTTTTGTAAGTTGATTATAAATTTACTCATTTCATACAATTATTTTGATATATCAGTGAAGTTCTCTGAAATTTATAGCCACAGATGACATCTGTGCTACAGATTCAGAGCCTCAGAGAAATAACTCAAAAGGTATCCATTTATATTCATTGCCAAGTAGTACTCCATTGTATACATAGACCACATCTTCTTAATCCATTAATCAGTTGATGGACATTTGGACTCTTTCTATAATGTGGCTATTGTTGATAGCACTGCTATAAAGTTTGGGGGTGCATGTGTCCCTTCAATCAGCATTTTTGTGTCCTTTGGATAAATTCCTAGTAGTACAATTGCTGGGTCATGGCAGCTACACTTGTAGTGAGCAAGCATAATGTAGAAACTTGCCAAATCACTATGTTGTTGTATACCTGAAACTAATGTAGTGTATGTCAACTGCCCTGAAATAAAGAATTTAAAAAATGGTATACATTTAACATCATTCATATTCATTACTCTAATGTTGTGTAGTTTTAAAGCTTATTTTCACAGCAAAAGTATGAATATGAATTAACCATCTCATTCTTTTGATTCTTTTCTTCTTTGGAGTTACTATAGTAACCAAATTGTGGCTCATGTAGGGAGTCTGTGATATAATTATCCCCTTACATTGATCGTTTTCCCCCCAAAAGAGGAAATTAATAAGCTAATGTGGAAATAAGTGGTTTTATCACCCAGTGGTGGATTTCATTCATGAGTATACTTTATTCAAAAGTAACGTAAGAAATGGTAAGAATAGCATATGGATATATATACTGTGTGTGTGTGTGTGTGTGTGTGTGCGTGTGTGTGTGTGTGTGTGTGTGTGTATTTTTCCTCAGGGTTAATAATTCTTTAATTGAATACAGCTGCTCAAAGATTTTTGTTGCTAAGTATATGCACTCTGTTGAAAAGGAGTGGCTACATTTTAAATCTATTTTTAGAAAACCATTTTGAGATTTAATTACTTAGCTGTATTTGTAGTGAATGTGTAAATAAGAAAGATGCCCACAGTACATACTAGGCAGACTGATGGAGTGGTCCGGAACATGGACACCAGATTGGGTGCTAAGCCACGCTGTGTGTGACCTCAACTTTTCTCGCCAGTAAATCAGGAATAAATGAGAAAATCTTCGTAGAATCTAGTTCATATTCTATAATACATACTCAAAGTTGTAGAGCCAGAGACCTGAGGACATTATGTGAGCCCGACCAAATAAATGACTTATTGATAAGGAATGAGCTGTTGATAATGGCCAAAGAGGTCTCCCCAGGGCCTAAGCCTCTAAGATCAGTCCATTCTTCTAAGAAGGAACAGCTCCAATTGGCCTCATTTGTCTTCTTAACCAGTGTAATTGGCACTGATTATGAAAATTAAGTTCACTTTACATTCATTCTTGCCACCTGAATTATAAAATGTCTTAAAATCCAAATTAAATAATAGAAAAAGGAATAAATTGAAAAAAACAACAACAAAGTAAATATTATATGATCAAAGCCATGTTAACTATTCAATGCTACTCTTCCATTGCTATTAAATGGATGCTACTCTGAGAGTTTATGCTCTTTCCCTCCCAACTTCTGGAATGTAGGACACAATTTAATTTGAACATAGAGACATGAAGATATAATGAATATCATTTCACTCAAGAGGTAATTGGATATTCTTTTTCTCCACTTAATTTTCTAATTGTTATTTTATTGTTTACTTTTAGTGCCATTCGTGCACCTTAGCTGTTTCAAATACTGGACCCCCCATAAATATTGTCACCTGTTATGTCCATTCATAAAACTCTATTGTTTTCAAAGCAAGAGCTATGAGATGCTATACAAAACAATTACCAGGAGGAATACTGTCCTAAAGCTTTCTTAAGGCAAGAATGTATGGCCTGTTTGACCAAAGCTGTTATGAATACACTTTACTACAAAAGTTCAAAAGTTTGAACTTAGATGGGTTTATCTGATTGACTTCTGCTTTAGCCTCAAATCGAGATAAAAACAAGAGTGCAAGAACACCTTGATATCTGGCAACAAGATACCAAACAATTATACTATAATCCTTTTATTTTATTCATCTGACACTGTCCTCACAACAGCCTGAGGTGGTGTAGGCAGGTTAAGGAGAAAAACGAGATTGAATAGCACAGGTAGTAAATGGTAGGATTATGGCTAGCCCAGTGTTTTTTCATTAGTTGAATTTTCATTATGCAAAGGTCTTTGGTTTTCCTCTTTTGAAACTTTTAACTTAGAATTGCTTAGGATGTTGCCATTCTCAGCAGAGAGGCGCAGGAACTCAAGAAATGACCACCTTCTTTATTTCCTCAGATTTCAGGTTAATTGCTTATCATTTTGGTGGTTGATGAGTCCAATAAACAGATGTTTTATGCCAAATAGAGGCTTTTCTTTATAGCATTCTATGCTGTTACAATACTAGTGATTATTAGCATGAAAGATTATTTTTAACAATTTTTAAGTCTAATTTATATACCAAAGTTTTAACCATTTAAATTGTATATTTCAATTATTTTTACTACATTTACAGAGTTACACAAGCGTCCCCACAATGTTTACCATAAATCTCCATTCACATCCCTGGCCCTGGGCAACTGCTGATCTACTTTTGGTCTCTATAGATTTGCCTTATCTGGATATTTCATATAAATGGAATGATACAGAATGTAGTCTTTCGTGCCTTTTTCCTATAGTATCATGTTTTTGAACTTTATTCATATTAAGCATGTATTAATATTTCAGTCTTCTGTATTGCTGAATAGCATAATATTGTATTATATTAATATAACATTTATTTATTCACAAATTTATGGACATTTGGGTTGTTTCCACTTTTTTGCTATTGTATATAGTGCTGCTGTGAAGGTATGTGTGTAAGTGTTGGTGTGGATATGCATTTTCATTTTTCTTGGGAGTGGAAGTATTGAGCTGTATTGCAAATAGATGCTTAACTATTTCAGAAATGACACACCATTTTCCAAAGTGGCCATGCCTTTTACATTCCCACCAGCAAGATATGAGAGCTGCTCTTCTTCCATATCTGAGCTAACATTTGTTATTGTCTATATTTTTTATTAAATTCATTATTGTGGGTATGAAATAGAACCTCATTATGGTTTTGATTTGAATTTCATTAATGATTAATGATATTGTCTTTATATGTATTTATTAGCCATTTGTATATTTGCTTGGTCAAGTGTCTAATCAAATCTTTTTGCATTTTTAAAGAGTGTACACCTAATCTATAGACTTGTTAATGAGTTTCAAAAGTTCTCTTTATGTTTTGGATACAACAACTTTATTGGATAGATGTTTTGAAAATGCTTTTTTATAGTCATTTCCAAAGTGGCCATGCCTTTTACATTCTCACCAGCAAGATATGAGAGCTGCTCTTCTTCCATATATGAGCTAACATTTGTTATTCTCTATATTTTTTTATTAAATTCATTATTGTGAGTGTGAAATAAAATTTCATGATGGTTTTGATTTGAATTTTATTAATGATTAATGACATTATCTTTATATATATATGTATTAGCCATTTGTATCAAATCCCTTTTGCATTTCAAAATTGGGCTACAGTCTTTTTAGTCAATTTCAAAAGTTCTTTTTATGTTTTGGATACAACTCCTTTATTGGACAGGTGTTTTGAAAATGTTTTCTTTCAGTCTGTGGTTTGCATTTTGGTTGGTAATTGTGTCTGTGAAGTGTAAATGTTTTGAATTTTGAAGTCCAATTTATTAGATTTTTCTTTTACAGATTGCACTTTTGGCCCCATAGCTAAAAAATCTTTGCCTTATTCAGGTTCTCAAAGATTTTCTCCTAAATCTTCTTCTACAAGTTGTATAGTTTTAGCTCTTATGTTTTAGGTCCATAGTACATTCTAAGTTACTCTTCTTTGTGGTGGGTGTAAAGATCTAAGTTCATTTTATTGCATGTGGCTGTCCACCTGTATCAGTACCATTTGTGAAAGGCTATACTTTCCTCCTTGAGTTGCATTGGCGTTTTTGTGAACATCAATTGACCATAAATAAAAGGGCTTATTTCTGGACTTTGAGCTCTGTTCCATTAATCCTTATACATCTGTCCTTATGCCAGACTCTGTCTTGATAACTGCAGCTTATCTTGATAACTTTATAACAAGTTCAGAAATTGGAAAGTGAAAATCTCCCAAATTTGTTCTTTTTAAAAATTGCTTTTGCTATTCTGAGTCTCTTATATTTCTATTTCCATTTTAGGATCAGTTTGTCAACCTCTCCATGAAAGCCTGCTGGAATTTTGATAGGGTTTATACCTAATCTATAGATCAATTTAGAAAGAATTGCCATTTTTACAAGATTGAATTTTCCAATCCATGAACATGGAGTGTTTCTCCATTTGTTTTATTTCCCCTAGTAATATTTTTTTAAATTTTCAGGTTAAAAGCTTTTACTTCCTTTAAATTTATTCATAAGTATTGTCTTCATTTTGAATAAAGTTCTCTTATTTTCATTTTAAGATTGTTTACTGGTAGTACAAGGAAATGCAGTTGATTTTTTATATAGATCTTGTATCTTGCCATGACTGTTTATTGAGCCTGTATTTAGTTATTAAGGTATTCCCTGATTTAAAATGAATGATACCAGGGGTTTGTATAGAATTTTATGGACTTTCTGGATATTAAATATAGCAGTAAAATTTACTTGCAATATTCCTGGCTGATAGAAGCTTCTTGCCTAACAGAAGTATTAAAACTCACTTGAGATATAATAAATAGTAGGAAACTGAGCCTTTTAATGATTACTGCTACCTCTCATGTCCAGAAGACCACTCCTAGCACTGTCTCATGGCAAGACCCTTTGTTCTGGCAAACTTGTCAGTAAGAGCAAATGTCCTTTAAAACACCAATAAACCGAGGTGCCTGGGTGGCTCAGTCGGTTAAGCATCCAGCTTCGGCTCAGGTCATGATCTCACAGTTCATGGGTTAGAGGCCCGCATCGGGCTCTGTGCTGACAGCTCAGAGCCTGGAGCCTGCTTCAGATTCTGTGTCTCCCTTTCTCTCTGACCCTCCCCTGCTTGCACTGTCTCTCTCTGTCTCTCAAAAATAAATAAAAAACATTAAAAAAACTCACCAATAAACCATAGTAAGAAAAATACCCTCAGTTAAATGAATAGACTATTAAGACATAGCAGAACTTGGGCCAGTGTATTTAGCTTATGTTACTGCGAGTTCCTAGTTTGAAAAGGAAAGAGGTATTGTTTTTTTGTTTCTTGAAACTATTTAAAGATAAAGCCTGTACTCTAAAGAGCACCTGTAGTCTGGTGCTCTATAATTCTAGCCTCTTGGGAGTTACATGTCCTATTTTTACATTGCGTATTATTTATTATATGCTTCAAGTAATTACTATTTATCATACAATTATATGATGGAAAGATGTTTATAAATTCTTAAATGTGATTTTAAAACTGTATTTTGACACTATAACTTTTCTTTTGGGAACACATATCCAATTATCCAATTTTATAAGGTAAGCCACTTGGACAATCCATTTCAGTTAAGGTAAATCAGTTTTTTATAAGAACTTGCCTATAGTTTCCAGTAAAGCCCAACTATATTTACTTTTCTGAAAGAGTGGGAGGTGTTTAAAAGTTTAAAAAGTAACAACTAGGTGAGAATCTTGTTGATTGCGTTTAGGTGGGGATTTTTTTTCCATGTTTATTTATTTTGAGAGAGACAGAGAGAGATCAGCTGTGAGAGCGGGGAGGGGTATCTTGAAGGGGGTGGAGAGACAATCCCAAGCAGGCTCCACGCTGTCAGCACAGAGCCCGATGCGCTGCTTGAACTCACAAACCTCAAATCATGACCTGAGCTGAAATCAAGCGTCAGACACTAAACTGACAGAGCCACCCAGGTGCCCTGCATTTATGTCACAGTTGTTAAGTGGAGTTCCTAAAATTGCTGGTGGAGAAATTTAAGGCTTATGAATATCTAGACATTAATGTGTTTGATACTTAGCAACCTTTATGTTAAGTTCAGAGAAGCAGGTGGATTCTGATATTCCTACCTTGAATATTACATGCTGAGTATAGTTGAGTTCATCATAAGATTCAATTGCTGAATAATTTACAGAAAACATAAGTTCCGTTGTTGTTAACATGTTGGTAATATGCTCATGGGTACCTAGCTGACAGCTTTGGGAGTGCAGCATCCTGGACATGGTATGTTTTGTATGGCTAGTCATGAAAAATCGCTTTTCAAATTAGAACTTAATAAAAACTTTCCTGGTCTGAACACTAAGCTCTACTCCCTGTGCGATTAGTGGTTTCATTTCTTTCTCAGCAGTTGGGTAATGATTATGGCTCCAGATGCAGTGAGAGTGATAAAGAGATTGATTAATTTCACTTGAAAGGGCATATGTTCAAAGAGAATCCAATTGGAACACCATGAATGAAGATCTGACATCTTTGCAGCTGAGAGTTGTACCCTTACTTGGTGTCCTACTGTTGCTGAGAATAGGACCTTGAACTCCATGTTACTTATACACTTGGTCCATAAAATGTTAGGTCTTGCTCCTAACCTAGTACACATGTGTTTGAGTGTGTCTGTTCTTGCTGCCTTTCTCTGTCTTTGTAATAAGCTCTTTGTGACAGTTACAAAAGGTTCTTTGGTTCTTTACCCTAGGGATGCCTTTGAGTCATGTATTGTTATTGATCAATCGAACCAAGGTTGCCTCTGAACCATGGATTAACACACACACACACACACAGCACAACAAAGCCCTCCATATTTCAGTGTGGAAAACATTTTCAATATTACAACAGTGTGACCATAGAGAAAAGCCTTTTATTACATTTTATTAAAAACAAAAATAAAAACAAAAAGCATCTGTTTATCTGATGCTTTATCAGCTTACATTTATTTGGTACTCATATTTTCAAAGAACACTTTTTATTATAAATATATCATTTATATACTGCTGTCTTTTATTTTCATGCATTGTGAAACATTTAAAATAAATATTTTATGACAATATAAAAGTGATTCAAAAGTTATTTTTTAAGAGAAAAATATGAGCACCCATGAAAGATGGTGGGCTCAAATTTTGATGAAAATAAGATAAGGCTTTACAGCTGTGATTTCAACATGGAGCTTGGACTGAGTTCTTCTCTTTCTGAGTCTGTGAACAAGAGGAGTGTATTCCTGAATAAACAAAATACATGCCTCTTCTTTCTGGAATGTGTCTCATCCTACAAATTTCTGTCATAAGGGTTTAGAGGAGAGAATAATAGAAATTCATGACAGTAAATCAGGAAGATGTTCTCTTTCCTTGGATGTTACGATTGTTCTGATGGAGGAGCTTTGATGTGAAATGACTTAAGTTATTTTTCCTGCCTTTATGCTTCAATGTTAAGATTCTATTCAAGCAGCAAATAGTTCTTGGGTTTTCCTCTATGTCAGGTGAAAGTTACAAAGCGCAGCCAGGTACAGTTCCTGTTTTCAAATAGGAGGGTGCCAGGGTGGGTGCCACTTGCTGATTGCAACATGGAGCAAGTAGACCATGGTCCTTGAGGATCCATTCTGAAAGAATGCCTAGGATTTCTAAGTTATATTGATGCACAACCAGACACTTTGAGAATGTGCTCTTTCCTCAGGACTTCTCTTTCTCTCGCTTTTTTTTTTTTTTTTTTTTTTTTTTGGTAAAGCTCTGGAATATTATCTGAAAAAGCCCAAGTACTTCCTAATCATTAAATTCTGAAGTAGACAATAAGGTCAGTAAAGGATGGTATAAAGATGACTGGAAAGGGGATATTTGAAAAGAATTTCACTGATATTTAAATGCTTCTCTGTACTTAGGCTAAATTTTAAAAAAATTACTGGGGAGGTGACTTTAGCTCTTTAACTCCTTTTGATATTTTAAAAAACATTTCCAAGCAGGCTGTGTTGTAGCTTATGAAAAAGTAATATATTGTATCATTTATCTTGAATGTATCATAGATAAGCTGCTATATAACGATTGCCACTTCAGATAGCTGTGAAATTAGGTGATTAACTAGTTGTTACTTAACCTTCTAATTTCTGTATAAGTCTAATTACATGAAACAGAAGTTGGTGTTTTGAGTTTTTATTTTGCTTTTCTGTTTGGAGTGTCATTGTAACTACTGTAGTGTAACTGATGGAAAATAATTGCATATGTTAAAAAAATATGAAACTTTATAAAGTAAAAAAATAAAATAAAATAAAATTTCAAAAAAAAAATAAAATAAAATATTTATTTTTGTTCATCAAGAAAAAAATAAAAATAAAAAAATAAAAAAAAACAAAAAACAAAAAACATTTCCATTAGGATGACCTTTGACAAGGAGAGATTCCCCAGAGAGTTTTATTTATATACTCAAAATGAAACCATGCGTTCACCAGATTTCTACAAAGGAAAGATAGTTTTTTACGTTTAGAGGCATTCTGCGTTCAGTATGAAAGCGAGTGATGCATTAAAAGGTAGGCTTTGCCATCTCCTATTCCATCTTTGTTAGACTATCTGATTTGTTTGCCCTTGATTGATTTTGAAATAGATGAGCCAGCTTTCGGCGCAGGAGAATGATTTAATTATTATAGAACCCAAGGCCCAAAATCAGATTTGAAGGTATGTTGAAACAGTGTTCAGAATGATTTAATGAACAGATGTAGTGTACATGTCACTGATATCTGATACCCCTATGCTGAACGAGGGGGAACACTTTTCCCTTTGGGTCTTCAATTCTAGGTGTCAAAGGGTCCCTCTTAATCTGAGATAAATTCACTTAAATTGCATAATGGAAATTATGGGTCCATTAAAGAATCTAGAGTTTAAAAAATGGAGGAGAGGACAAAAATAGGAGATTCTGAATTTGGTGACAGATCAGGGACCATATTTTAGGGTGATTCAGTTAACAGTCTAAACACTGATGTCGGTACTGACACCAGAGAGCAGCTAAAGTTCCAATTTATTGTTTAGTAGTTTATGTAAAGTAGATACTTACATTTATTGTTAATAGTTCATTATAAAGCAGATATTTAAATAACTGTTTTTATAGAATTTTAGAGCTGGAAGGGATCTAGAGGTTATCAAATCTGGCTGCCATATTAGTGAGCATTCTGAGAGCCAGGAAGACAGTTTGGAGAAACAGAGACAGAATTGGGACATGGGTGCCTTGAGTGTGTTCACCCTTCCTAATTTCAAGTAGAGTTCACTTTCTTCTACCACATGGGCTTATGGTGGAAGGGAACCCTCATTGTTAGAGGATGGATGGTGCACCTTAGTGGTACACACCCCCCTTTTTACAGTCAACATAGTAAGTAGTCATTAAAAATGGGAGCTAAACTCAATAAATTCAGATGATAGTGCTCAGGAGAAAGGGCGGATGAAAAAATATAGTGTAGATGTCCAGAGTGACTTGACAGCAGGTCATTATTCCTCTCTTGTCATGGGACAAAGAAGCTTTGTTCTCCTGAGAGAGGGAACTAGAGTCAGCAGCTGTGGAGTCTGGTGAAAAGAGGCAGCTACTTCAAATATTTACATGGGAGTGGAGTAAACATGATCCTATATTACCTTATCTTTTAAATTGGTTATTTATTTTGAGAGATAGAGAGTGTGAGCAGGGGTGGGGTGGGCAGAGACCGAGGGAGAGAAGGACAATCGGACAGTGCAGAGCCTCACATGGGCTCAAACTCATGAAACTGTGAGATCATGACCTGAGCTGAAATCAGAAGTTGGAAGCTTAACTGAATGAGCCACCCAGGCACTCCTTTTCTTTTTAAGTGTTTTGTGTGTGTGTGTGTATGTGTGTGTGTGTAAACATTATTTTAAACACAATGCCAGAAATGGCATGACACTTTAGTCCAGCAGAGAGGCATTTTGAGGTTGGATGAATCTGGTTTGTGTTCTTGCATTCGTGTGAGTTTGGGTCAGTCTTGCATCCTTTCCATGGCTCAGTATTCTCTCAGCAGTTTATTTCTTCCCATATTCACATGTAAACACTTATGGACCATTTATTATGGACCCTGTCATGTCTTGCAAAATAGGGTTATTGATATTCATCCCAGAATTTTTTAAAATATGAAATTAGATAATGTACTAAAATGGTTCGCATTGAACCTGGCATATAGTAAATGGTTCATGGGAGACAAAATTGCTCATAGTGCTGATCAGTTGGCCTAGGAAAAAACCAGGTCTCTGGCTGGGAAAAACTTGAGGGATAAAGAATTTAGGGCGAAAATGATAAAAAAGATGGTTATGGGGAGATGACATGGTTTTGAAGCTAATCTTTTCCTGATACTATGCAGTGGCTTGGTCTTGTTTTGTTTTTGTTGATGTTTGCTGGGTTGTTTTCAAATGCTTTTTTCTTTTTTAATTATAACAGGGAATAGGGCATTTAAAATTCGTTTTTTATGTAGACCTCAAAGGTGATGCTGATTGGCTACTACAAAGTGGGAGCGTGGACAGGGTGGAGGTCTTTTGCCCCACTCTACTGCATCCCTCCCTCCTGGTGACAGACACACAGAGGACCAGAATTTTCCCAGACCCAAAGGACCAATGGTTGTGAGGTGCCCAAATGGGAGCTCAACCTCAAGCTCTTATCACAGTGATCCAGCACAGGATTGATGGTTCCAGCAGTGTCCATTTTCTATGAAGCTCTGTTTCCTTCCTGAGTGTGAGGGGATGGGCGGCAGTAAAGCTAGAACTTTCAAAGGAGCAATTAGACCGTGTGGCATCTCCATGGGGGGTTCTGTTAGAGCTGAGCCAGAGGCATGACTTTTGGAAGCCTTAAAGCAAAGATCAAAATGTAGCCTTAGTTTTGTCCCCACCTGGTCCCAAGGGAAGGAGAGGGTAAGGAAAGACATTTATTTATGGGAGAAAATGCACGGCTAATCTTTTCCCCAATTTGGTAGTATTTGGTGAGAGGTGAGAGTACCAGGCAACCCCAGCAAAGGTGAGGAGGAGTTGGAAAGGGTGTCCCTGACTGATGGGTCATTCTCTGGGTATCCTGGGGAGTGGTGGAATGGTGTTAAGGAGCAGAGTGATTGAGCAATCATGATCCTAGAATTGGTGGCAGGCACAGAGAAGTAGAGGCAGTGGCCAAATTCACAGAGTCAAAGGCAGTGTGTAGTGATGAGGGTTCTTTATCATTCTGGGCCCCGGGAGAGTTCTCATGTACAGTCCTTCAAGGGCAGGTTCCTGGGGAAAGTGGGGCATGTTCTGTGTGGCCACCAAACGACTCCCCCTTCAGCTCCTCTGATAGGCTACAGATATGTTATGAGCTAAGTAGAGGACCCTCTGTTCATCAAGATTGGAAAGGAGGTCCTTAGCACCTGTCTAAGGCTGCTCTATGACAGGGGCCATCTCTGACCTGGTTAGGACAGTCATGCGGGACAGCTGGTGCTGAGGTGGTGGTGGTATATCTCCACTGGAGAGAAGCAGTAAGTGATCTGGAGACCAGCTGCCTCCCCCAGGAACCTTCAGTTACTGGCTCTAGGATCTCACTGGGAGTTAGTTTGGGACAAATGTATTAATTTAGACAAAGAAGTTAGAGAAAACTGAGAGTAAAAAAAGAAAAAAATGTTTTCAGCAATGCATGTTCCATTTGCTGTGGATTTTAAATTCTTATTCATCTGAGAACTTCTGGGGCCTAGTCAGCCTAGGGATTCCTCACACTCATACAGTGTTGAAGCTGGTACTGCATTCCATTTTTCAACCTAGGATACTGTATCAAAGGGGAAGGAAGTGATTGTTTGATTCACTACATGCTTGGCCATCATCTTCACGTTTACAACCAAATGTAGTCCTCAGAGCAACCCTAGGAACCTTGTAGGTTAAGTCTTATTCTCTGTCTGCACATGGGTCGCCTAAGACAATGCAGAGAATTAAAATCCTACTTTCCAGAGAAGTGATTAAGTACTGTTATCATCATCCTACTTACTGTGGTAGTGAATTTTATAATACTGAATTTTACCTTCATTCCTTGAGTTGGCTGTCAGATATTTATGAAGCATTTTCCACGGTACTTACCACATCCTAGGCCCTGAGAATACAGTGATGGTTTCCTTTCCTCCACCCCCGGGGAGTTTATCATCCAGTTGGTGACTTAGCACATAAACAGACAATTACAGAAGGAAATCTAGCAGAGATACATCAAAAGCATTATTAGAATATAAAGGTTATATAAGAAATATTGCTTTGAACAGTGGAAGGAGCTATAATAGTCTAAACCAGGCACTGCGCTAAGTGCTTTGCTTGAATTACGTTGTTTATGCATTAGAAAGACTGTTTCATTGGTCTTCAATTAATAGCTAGGTGTATAGTCATCCTCCCTCATCATGATAGTGCTTATTCTCTTCACCAAGCTTCAGTAGAATATTCCGGTATTTCTCATATATTTAAGACAATATAATCTAATACAATATTGTATATCGTGAATATGTATCACTTTTGGTTGTAGGCAGGTAAGCCGATGATAACCAATAATTTGAAACATATTCAGCATTAAACATTGAGAAAAATGATCATTATGGATAATCTAAAATTGAGAGAGCATGCAGTCTCCTGCAAAGACAGACGATCAATGAAAGTCCAATGGAAGAGAAAAGTTGGGGGTAGCAATGGAGCCTCTGACACTGGGGACAGGATGAAGGCATGCAGATGGCTTGGGATGTTGAACCCCAGTGGGAGATACTCAGAACTACCAGCAGGATCAAGCTGTGGCACTTTCTTATCTGGGCATCTCTGCAGGAATAGACTGAGGTTCTCACTTAATTGCTGGTGGAATGTCTCAACGTTCTAACACATTTAACCTGGTCGCCTCCAGCTTTTGCCTCTGCTCTGCTTTTTGTGATCCCTTTGCTTATTTTCTCTTCGTTTCTTCATAGAAGTCTTTAAAACTACTCTTTATATCCTCTTTTATCCTATTTCCCTTTTTTTGGTGAATTCCCAGGGGGAATCTAAGGTTTGGCATGATATTCATATTCAGCTACAGGCAGAAAACCCTATGAGAATCTCCTAATTTAAAAATATCCTGTCTTTCAAAGTGTTCTGCATATTGGTTAGGAAAAAAAGAGATGTGTATGTGTGTATATATATATGAAAGAATATGGATATAGATATATATGAATTAACACACACATTTATGGAGAGGGAGAGAGACAGGGAGAGATGTGTGTAGGGGAGAGGTGTATAGGTGGGGAAAGTGTACACACAAATTTTTTTGTACTTAGGGTATTTTCTAGTATAAAAGGAGGATGTATTGGGAGCAGGGGGAGTAACGTAAGGGAAACCTGAGATTTTTGTGGTCATTTTTATATTTTTGAATTTGTTAGCTATGGTAACAAGAAAGCAAATACTTCTAAACAGTAATTTAGACTAATGTATATTTGCCTTGAAAGTTCTGATTAACTTTTGCAGAGGCCCCCTCTATTTCTTGTTTAGGGAATAAATAATTGAAAGATCACTTTGTATATAGAGAAGAACAGAAGTAGAAGCATGATGTAAATAATAGTGGTCTTTCCTTAAGTGACCTTTTTAGTTTTCTATAAAATCTCTGCAAAAGGAATCTGTGGCAATATTCATTTTAAAATGAAAAGGAAATAATGTGAAAATATTATTAGAGTTTGTAGAGAACAAGCTGAACAAAGTGTTGTTTGCCATTAAAAGTCAATAAAATGTTGGGTTGCCCAAGTGGCTCAGTCAGTTAAGTCTCTGACTTTAGCTTGGGTCATGATTTCACAGTTTGTGGGTTTGAGCCTCATGATGGAATCCACTGATAGCGCAGAGCCTGGAGCCTGCTTCTGATTCTGCGTCTCCCTCTCTGCCCCTCCCCTGCTCACACTCTGTCTGTGTTTCTCTTTCAAAAATAAATAAACATTAAGCATTTTTTAAAAAGTCAATAAATTGTTTATAGTCCCCTTACATTTCAAAATCTTTTTACAGAAATTTTCTTTGTTATTTAGTTAATAAGATATAATTGACATATAACATTGTATACATAATCAGTACAGCTATTATGGGAGCCAGTATGAAGAGTTCTCATGAAATTAAAATTGGAACTACCATTTGCTCCAATAATTTCAGTTGTATATATCCAAAGGCATTGAAAGAGCTGTCTTAAAGAGGTATCTACACCTCCATGTTTATAATGCTACTATAAAGTGTCAGATTAATAAAAAAGCTGTGATTATATATAATTTATATTAAATATTATTATGTTTATATATTATATAAATTATATATTATTTATACATATAAATTGGATTATTATTCAGCCATAAAAAGAAGGAAATTCTGTCATTTGTGACAACATGGATGGATCTCGAGGGCCGTATACTAAATGAAATAAGTCAGATGGAGAAAGACAAATACTATATGATGTCACCCCCCAAAAATAAATTTTTCTTGAGGCATTTGAGTGGTGCAGTTGGTTGAGCATCAGACTCTTGATTTCAGCTCAGGTCATGATTCTAGGGTCATGGGGTTGAGCCTTGTGGTGGGCTCTGTGCTAAGTGTGAACCCTGCTTAGGTTTCTCTCACTCTCCACCTCTCTCTCCAGCTTGTGCTCTCCCCATGTCCCAAAAAAAGATTTTAAAATAATAAAATAAATAATTAAAAAAATAGTGTTCCGGGTGTGAAATGTGAAAAAGATTTCAAAATATTTGTCATTAAAATGAACAAAATTCGTGAATTAAGTAGTCTTCAAAGTTCTTTCGCTGAATCAGTTACAAAGGTACAATATACTGATTTCTTTTATAATTGTAAGTGAAATTAAAAAATAAACATGTATACGTGAGTATATTTCAATCCACTTGTTTATTCACTTACATTGGGTTAAGACAATGTTTAATAACCAAGAGAGAAAATAGAAAACAAAGCAAGAGAAAATAAAATCCCAAATAGGGACCATGGAATAACTTTAATTCATTTAATGTCTAAACAATTAAAACAGTTATTGTCTCAATTATTTTTATACCTGGAAGTAAACGACAGTTTCGTTTGATGAAACACTAGCAATTTACTGTAGTAGGGAGAATCTACTTCTTAAAATCTGAGAATTTTTATTGTGTTTTTAAAAGAGAAACTGAAGTAACAATTATGGTCTCAAAAACTGAAAAATTGTCCTTTTCTTCTTTTTTTGATAAGACAACTCCCGTGTTTCACGGGCCCACACAGATTTAAGTTTAGAGGTTTGTGTTTTTCCTTCTCAAGCTGAAAAATAAATGTCACCAACATTAAGCAGCAGGATGTTCTCCTCTGGTGCAGTATTTTTGGTGACAGGGATGACACTGATAGTAGAGGAAACTCGACATTGGCGGCTATAGCAGATGAAAAAAACATTCATCTGAAGTTTTTGTATTTGCCTGAAAATTTAGTATCTTAAACGTCTCAAAATTCAGTGATTCAGTCTTCATTTAATCTTTTCAGGGAATTTATTTGACAGCTTTGATTTAAAATACTTTATGTTTTTTAATAGTTTTAATTATTCGCAGAGAAATGTTGAGTGTGGCTGCCAAAATTTGCTTCCTAGGCTCATTTCAGAGTCTCTAGAGCTACATAAGATGCACAAGATACACAAAATTAATAATATATAAGGAAAAGTCTTGTGAAAAATCCAACAAAATGTGCTAGAAATAATAACAGCAATGATAATATTTATGTTGACTGACCGTTAGAAGATGCCTGATTGCTTTCACATATTTTATTTTATTGAATCTTCACAAAACTCCTGTGATGTTATTATTCATATTGTATCTGATGAAATTGACTCAAAACATTGACATGAGTAGCAGAGTTGGATGTGAACAAGAATATTCTTGGGGAGCCTGGGTGGCTCAGTTGGTTGAGCATCCGACTTTGGCTTAGGTCATGATCTCACAGTTTGTGGGTTCAAGCCCCGCATCAGGCTCTGTGCTTATAGCTAGCTCAGAGCCTGGAGCATGTCGTCAGATTGTGTCTCTGACTCTCTCTCTGTCCTTCCCCTGCTCTCACTGTCTATCTCTCTCTCTCAAAAAATAAATAAAAACATAAAAAATTAAGAAAAAAAGAATATTCTTGATAATAGACTTGTGCTTCTGAACATTTGCTTTAACAAACACAACACCGAGACTCTAGATCAGAGTCTCTCAGGAACCTTGGATTCTCAATTGGAAGAGACAACCTTCCCAGGGAATTCTAAGTCTGGACTCGTGGACCTAGGAGTCGTCTGCACACACTAGCTCCTAATGCATACTTACTGAAGGGACAAATAAAAGAGAACATAGTTTCGAATGAATGGCATCATGTCTTAGTTAATTGTGTTAACTACGTCAGGAACTAATTGTAAAGACTGAGTGAATTAGAGTTTTCTATATGGGAGAAGAAGGACATTTTGAGGTGTGGATATTGAGGATTATGTTTTTTGAATACATACAAATAGAACATCCCTGAAGTAAACTAATGGGAACAATAGGGCAGACATAATTAAAAGTGGGACTCTTCTAGAAAGTACGTTTGAGTCATCCCTTTGAGCTTATGGCACTCATGGTAGGAAAAGACAAGTATGGACCCTGATGTTCTAATTTCCTGGAAGATGGCAAGATAGGGAAGGGGTTGGAGAGCAAGGATGAAGTATGAGAAATGAGGGTGAGGGAAAGAAGGGAAGGACAGCAAGAGAACTTTTCTTGTTTTGTCCATTACTAGTGATGGCCAGTATACCACTATTTGCATTCCTAGAATAGAATTCTTACTCATCTTTGATTCCAGAGTCTTGCTCAGTTTTAAGGTCAATAAATGTGTGCACAATAGAATGAATCCATGACAAATACACATATGACTTTGGAAAATCCAGTTTGAGCTTCTTTTTATCTGAGAAATCCCAAATACTTATCAGATTGTGTCTGGCATGTAATCCAAAATTGTACCAGAAATAAAAACAGTCAATGGCATTGTTAATTGAAGGCTTGTGAACATGCCCTAACAGGCATGTTCAAAATAACATGTTTAAAATAAATATATTGGTGGAATCTACATGATGCTTTATTATTTGTGGTATGACCAAACTACTTAAGTCCTTTTCTATTATTGTTTCTCTTGTTCTGGTTTTGGTTATTGTTTTTTTGTTTGTTTTTAGAACTGAATTATTATATTTATTTTTAAGTTTTTATTTAAATTCCAATTAATTAACATACAGAGTAATATTAGTTTCAAGTGTACAATATAGTGATTCAGCTCCTCTATACAACACCCGGTGCTCATCACAAGTGCCCTCCTTAATCCCCATCACCCATTTTAACCCATCCCCCACTCACCTCCCTCTGAACGTCAGTTCTCTATAGATAAAAGTCTGTTTCTTGGTTTGTCTCCCTCCCTCTCCCCCATTGTTACCCTTTTGTTAGTTTTGTTTCTTAAATTCCACATGTGAGTAAAATCACACAGTATTTGTTTTTCTCTCATTGATTTTGTTTAGCATTATACTCTTTAGCTCCACCCCCCATGTTGTTGCAAATGGCAAAATTTCATTCTTTTGACGTCTGAGTAATACTGCACATCTTCTTTATCCATTCATCAGTCAACAGACACTTGGGCTGTTCCCATAATTTGGCTATTGTAGATGATGCTTTTATAAACATTGGTGGTACATTATCCTTTTGATAGTTTCAAATTCTTTGGGTAAATACTTAGTAGTGAGGTTGCTGGATTATACAGTAGCTCTATTTTGAACTTTTTGAGCAACCTCCATACTGTTTTCCAAGTGAGTGCACCGGTTTGCATTCGCACCAACAATGAAGAAGGCTTCCTTTTCTCCACATCCTTGCCAACACCTGTTGTTTTTTGTGTTGTTGATTTTAGCCCTTGTGACTGGTGTGAGCTCATATCTCATTGTAGTTTTGATTTGTATTTCCCTGAGTGATGTTGAGCATCTTTTCATGTGTCTGTTGGCCATCTGTATGTCTTCTTGGAAAAATGCCTATTCATGTCTTCTGCCCATTTTTGCTTGGATTATTTTGGGGGGTTATTTTTACTATTCATTCTTCTGCATGATTTCCTTGGGGGTGAATGCAAATTGCTGATGTAATGGGATGACTTTCTGGGAACTCTGAGAGTAGACTAACATAGGAAGGAGGGTTGTGGGCAGACACAAACAACAATTCTGTTGTTAGGTATTTGTTTATAGCAGGGGTCCCTCTAGGGTCTATGGGATGATATTTCTCTTGGTTTGAACTACTTTCAGTAGCAGGACCTTGGTTCCAGGAGTACTGGAACAGTTTCCCAGGGAAAGAATTGAGTAGTGTATCATCAGTCTATGGAGAAGCTCTGTCAGGAGGGAGAAAACAACTTGAAGCACAAACATCTAAAACTGAGTAGAGGGGCGCCTGGGTGGCTCAGTGGTTAAGCCTCCGACTTCGGTTCAGGTCAGATCTCACGTTCACGGGTTCGAGCCCCACGTCAGGCTCTGTGCTGACAACTAGCTCAGAGCCTGGAGCCTGCTTCTGGTTCTGTGTCTCCTTCTCTCCCTGCCCCTCCCCCTCTCATGCTCTGTCTCTCTCTGTATCAAAAATAAATAAAACATTAAAAAAAAAGTTTAAAAAAAAATAAAACTGAGTAAAGTCTAATCAGAGTGCTAAGTAAGAGGTACAGAACAAGAAAGAGAGATCAGAGAGGAAGGTCTGAGAAAAGTCAATAAGCAGATGGTTCAGCAACTAGTCCTGTCTGTGGTGGGATTTTTTTTTTTTTTGGTCATTTATTTATTTTTGAGAGAGAGACAGACAGAGAGAGGGAGACTGAATCTGAAATAGGCTCCATGCAGTCAGGACAGAGCCTGATGAGGGGCTCGAACCAATGAACTGAGTCAAAATCAGACAGTCAACTAACCGAGCCGCCCAGGCAACCCCATGGTGGGATCCTTCCTGAATGTGGTGCGCTTTTAGGAATAAAGGACTGTGTTCTCAGAGGGACTTATTCATCTGCATTTGGGATTTTATGGATTTGAAGACCTAAAGTAAGTTGAACCTCAAGAATGTTTTTGTATTTTAAAAATACCTTGTTTTCTAACATGCTCATGGGTTTTGTGGTTATTGATGTTGTACAGACATAGTTTGGTCTAAAACTTTATGATTCTAAAGCATTAATGAGGGTTATGAAAATATTCACTTATTTGAAGGCTTTTTTTATATCTGGAAGAGAATCAAAGTACTTTGTATATACAAACTGTTCATGGATTAGGATCTGTGTTTTGGAAATACACAAACATGAGTTTGAATGCTGACTCTGCCATTTGGTAATTGCATAATTTGGGGCAGATTTCTTAAATTCTCTCTGCCTTTATGAATAAATTTGGGCACCTGAGTTATAAGAGCAAATGAGATGATACACATATGGTTCCTGCTTTGTTCAATAATTAGTCCGTGATAAGGGGGATATGGAAAGAATTTGGAGAAGTATTTTTTTGGTCAGCAAAGTCACCTTTAAGGCCAGCTTTTAGAGAAGTCACATATTGCTCTTTCCTGTAAGGGCAGGGAAATTTATGTTTTGTTCATGGAAATCTTTACTGTTTATACCTACTGAGAATATTAGGAGTGATGATTATGTTGATATGACCCATATTCACATTGAAATTACTCTTTAAATGCCATTCATTAATAATTCTTTGATCATCTTTGTGTTTAACAAAATTGATAAAATTGCTTTCACTGTTTCTTTCTAATAAAAACCTTTTGGTGTTCCTCTGGACATTTTATTGATAAACTCTCCCTTAAGCATACATCCAAATTAAATGTGAGAACCTGCAGCTAAAAGAAATTGCTCCAAGGCAATGATTCACTAGGAAGAAAAATCAATAGCAGTTTCATTAAGGAAGGAAAGATAGTTTAGACATACTTCTACCTAGCTCTCTGCTGACGGAAATGAAAGGAACAATTGTTGATTATGTCTTTCCTTTCAGATATAGTGTTCATATCTGACTACCATGGCTGCTGTATAGAAAGACTGTACGTGTTCCTTCAAATCTGCTCGGTTTCTTGAATAGAGCCAGTCTTTATAGTTTGAAAAACTGACACTCATTTAAAGCAGTGTTTCATTAATAATGCATGTCATGCTGAGCCTACTGCAAGAGAGATCTTTACAGCCAACAAATCCTACTGATATATTTGAATTAGTTAAATTGCAAAATTTTGAGTTTATGCTTTAAGTCCATCTTCCTCCTATTCAGTTTTTAGTCGATAGCTAGTTAGGGAGATGGGCAGATCGACGAAAGGACATCTGGATGATGGGGAATGGACAGATGGAGGTGGAAGGCAGGAAGGGAAGGACGGAAGCAGGAAGGAAGGAAGGAACTAGGGTATAGCAGCTTGGTATGTGTGCATCTAACTCTGCGTTTCCCAGCTGCATGACCCTGGGCAGTTGACTCAAGCTCTCTGTCTGCCTGAGTTTTACCACCTGTGAAAAGGTTATAATAACAGCACCTGGTAGGACTATGAGGACGAAAATGAGTTATGGGAGGTGTGGTCAGTGTCTGTTGTGTGATAGGTCCTGTATGGCTATATAATTTTGAGCTGTATTATTAGTAATGCTGAAAAAACTTAAAGAGATAGGTAAGACAAATACAATGACATTTTAAAGATGCCGTTTTGTACTACAGCAATTCAAGTAAAAATAAATTGCATTTTAGCTACAAGGACCACAGAATGGCTTCTGGGTAATCTCAGATAGTGGTTGGACAGTTTGGGCAATAAAATGTCCCCAGAGGAAGATGTTTTTACCTGCAAGCTGGAATATTAGGTGGGGTAGAACCATATCCATGCAGTGGATGGATACTAGTCTTGTTCAAGACATTTCAGTATTGAGGAAACATTCATAATGGGATCACACTGTGCTCTGAGCTGAGTTAAGGGGCTTAAGTAAACTCTTTGCCAAAGCAAAGTGAAATGCTTAGTTTTTCGTAGTGTAGAATGAATCAAGGCACTCATTCCAAAGATAGGGAACTTTATCATAAATTGCTGCATGTCCCATATAGGTGTCAATGTAGTGATAGGATGTTATTTCTTCTGTGATAGCAGCAGGCAACATAAGTGTCAACGAGTTCTTTAGCGGCTTTATTATAACATGCTACTTCAAACTCACGAGTTTAACTGGCCCAATCAGTCTTTACTTTTCCTATTTCTTTCAAGACCTGTGAGATTCACTCAGTAATAACTAAGCATAATTGCTAGCATTTACTACTTTTTCTTAACAGCCAGGCACTGTTCCAATCACTTTGCATGGATTTTATATTCTTTTGCCTCACGTAGATTGTTAGGAGGTTGATACTATTTTGATCTGGAGACTGTGACACAGAGAAGTTAAGTAGCCTACCCAAGGTCACACAGCAAGTCAGTACCAGAGCCAGCATTCAAACTCCTTGTGATTCCAGAGCCTGGGTCTTAAACTAATTCTTTATATAAGTGCTTAATATTTTTGAATGGTTATAATAATAATACCTGGTGTTAAATATGGCAAGAAAAATATTTCTTCTCAATTTCCAGGTTTGTGGGTCTGTGTCAAGTATGTATACTTGAAGGACATTTTGAAATTGCAGAACTAAACATCTTTTTTCCCTTCCAGTATAAGAGGAAATAAAGAACCTCTCTTAAATTTGCCTAATTTTTTTTTCTCCTTAATCCACTTCTACCTACCAAAAGGAAAATGCCAGAAGAGCAAATTTCATTGTGCCTGTTTGTTCTGAGATTGTTTTGATTGTGGCCTGTAGGGAAGAGCATGTACTAATCTCTGCCTATGGTGTCCAATATTCATGTCTACTGGTTCAGATTGAACTTTGTGGCTTTGAAAGGACTTGGTGGCTGCTTGCAGTAGGTGTGGTAAGAAAGGAGCTATAATGAGAAAGAATGAAATCATGCCATTTTTAGCAACATGGATGGAACTGTAGGGTATTATGCTGAGTGAAATAAATCAGTTAGAGAAAGACAGATATATGTTTTCACACATATGTGGATCTTGAGAAACTTTACAGAAGACCAGGGGGGGTAGGAAGGGGAAAGATAGTTACAAACAGAGAGGGAGGTAGACAAACCCTAAGAGATTCTTAAATACAGAGAACAAACTGAAGGTGAATGGGGAGGAGGGGAAAATGGGTGATGAGCAATGAGGAGGGCACTAGACATGAGCACTGGGTGTTGTATGTAAGCGATGAACCATGGGAATCTACACCAGAAACCAAGAGCACACTTGACACACTGTATGTTACCCAAGTTGACAATAAATTGTATTTTAAAAATAATAAAAATTATTATAAAAATACAAAGATGCTATTAATGGAGCACCTACCATGCAAGGTGGACTAATTTACATTTGTTGACTCATTTCCTTACAGCAAAGATGCAGAGAAGGTCTGCTTATCCCTGTATTATAGGTAAGAAAAGCCAGGCATACAGCAATTCTGAAATTTGCTTCAAGTCATATAGCCCATGAGCAACAGAACTCAGTTCTGAATTCAGATCTCTGGGATTCCTGCCCACTTTCCACCTTTCTACAGTGCCTCTTGTTATCGTTCAAGCGTGTGATATGGAAAACGCTTTCCCCATTGCTTCTCACTGGGCCCCATTGCTTCTCACTGTGAGCAGAAGCAGGAGTCTTTCACCTTCCTTTGCCTCCTTTTTAATCCAGATTGTTCAGCCATGTGGAGACTGCTTTCCCACTGCATCTGGCTTTGCTCCCCACTCACAGATAGGAATAGACAGCACTTAGCACTTTATAGAGGTGAAGGACCCGAATCCAGATAATGGTTATCATTCTTCAGTCATGGCACTGCACGTCCTTGAATACACCTTAGGGCGCCTGTCTATAAAATGGATAATTAGAGCTGAGTCTTTGGTTATAGAAAGCATTATTATGAGTCTCTAAAAAGAAAATTTGTAGAAATCCCCCCAAAATTAGCATTCAAATCAACACTGGTTTTATCAGTCTCATACAGGAGATAATTAGGATAGATAATAAGTTACTTTCACAAAGTAGACGTTTGACTATGGTATGATTTTTCAGAATGATAAAATTATCCAATCTTAAACTTTGGGGCAACAACTTTGAATTTGTATGAACTCTTCAGTTTGGATTCTTGGTATTATCATTCCTCATTTGTTCCTGTGCTCCTAGTTCCTGTCAGTAAACAGAAGTCTATTTGCACTGCCACAGTGTTGGTAGATTACTGAAATCACATACTTCCTTTGGTTCTCTCAGTAGGAATGGACAAAGCTGATATGCATGGTGTCTGTGGACTCCCAAAGCTAGCTCTTGTCTAATTGAGTCAGTGAGTCAGCTTACATTTACCGAGCTCTCAGCTGGGGGTGGGGTGGAACCAGGCATTTTAACCAGAATTGAACATCTGCTCAGTGCTTAAGTAGCATGAGCCTCCAGACTCGGGCTAGCCTAATGGACTCACCATTGCGTCTCTGCTATTGAACAGTGATTAGTATACAGATTGGGACATATTTGGTTTCAGTTCAGTCTGTTCCCACAGATGAGGCCTGAGTATGATCATATCATATAAATTATTTAAGGTACAGCATCTATGTAATCTGAGCCATAAGTAAAAGTTGGCCTACCGTCTGTTCTGTCACCCTGGAGGACTCTTTATTTTCCAAAGGAAATAGTCCATCTTGTGAACTGACATCATTAGAGTCATAAAAATTCAAATGTGCCTTGAGCGATTTCTTTACTTTGGCATAAAGTCTCAAGTACAATATCCAAAAACTTAGCATTCTCTCACTGTTGGCTTAGGGTTAGATGGGAGAAATTTCTAGAACACTAATTGCAATTCCAAAATGGTGTTCCTAGTTGTAGTCTGAAGAAATTTGAATCTGTAAATTCCATTCATTTTCACTGATTCTGAAAAGTTAAAGTTTTGTTTTTTTAATTTGTGTATTTAGTCTGATTAGAAATAGATTTAGTCATGGATTTTCTGGATGGTGAAATAGACTACAGAGATTATTCTTGTACAATCCATTTAGTTTGTCTGTGAAGAACTACTGGGTCTAGAAACAAAATTGACTTGTTGAAGGTCACAAGGCTAGAACCAGAACCCAAGTGACCTGACTTCTGGAGGACCCTTCTGGTTATATCATGTCCCATCCACAGCATTCTATTTTAGTGAAAAATCACAGCCTAGGTCTCTTTCATGTTTATTTCTCCCACTCTGGTTTCAGTGAGTTGGAAAAAAGTAAAGGGGAACTAAATCTATCTCCCCTTTCCTCTCCTTGAATCACCTTGCCAAATATAGTCGCTACATTCTATCTATTCTTATCCTGTCTGGATAAGACCTGCTCCTTGAGCCTCTCTCTCTCTCTCTCTCTCTCTCTCTCTCTCTCTCTCTCTCTCTCTCTCTCTCTTTTTCTTTTCCTTTCTCCTGAATGCACGTAATGAAGACTTTGGGGTAGATCTGGCAAGTGACAGGATCCTTGACGTTACAAGGTCCAGTAGTTACAGGTCACTGCTAGAGGGTTTATAGCACACTCCTTAGAGGGAAGGATAACAACACAAAGTGTCTGGAGCTTTGTTATTTTCTTCTGGGACAGAGATTGTGAACTGGAGCTGTCTGCCAGGACCAGACTGGGGAACCTGGCCTCTTTAGTCACTTTCCAGAAATGCAACTTGCAGTTGCCTTTCCTGTTTAAGAAAATTAACTAGATTCAAACAATGGAGTTTAAAGGGATGTTAGTTTCTTCCATTTGATATCTTTCCTTTCTCTCCCTGCCTGCACTGTACTGGTCTTCAGAACTGGAAGAATAAAGTAGGCAATACCTTTTAACATGTGAGGCCTCAGGGCATGACGCCTGTGGATACTGATCCTGGCGGTGACATTCACTTCATGGAGGCATTTATGCCTCAAGTCTTCCTTGTTAGGCACTCAATTTAGAACTCTTTTCAAAACTGCCTTTAATTCTGCTTCTTTAAAGTAGTTCTTCCTAAGCCCAAAAGTGAAACAATTTCTCAAATGATGAATTCCTTAAAAATGCATGCAGTTTAGGACAGCAGTAGTAAATAATTGGCAATTCAATAGCTTTAGTCCTTTTTACTCTCTGGAAGCTCTTGACTAAAGATGGCATGCACATAAAACAACCAGAAAAGACACAGTTGCTTAAAATGCTAATGCCTTGGAGTACATTTTCTCTTCTGCCTAAATATATTCTTTGATTATTTCCTGGTAATTAGGACTAGCCTCTAGCAGAACTGAAGTAGGTGATTTCCCCAGCAGCACTGTGCCTCCCTTTCTGAGCCACACTTCCTGCATGTAGCCTGCTTCTTAGAGGCCTGGCTTCCTTCATTCTGATCTTCAGATCAGATTATGCTGATGACTGTCTATAACAGCAGCTGCTTCTCCTAGGAATGCACACCTCCCCATAGATTCATTTTAAATGTGCAATATCTTAACCCAAAGGACTACATCTATCATGTGACAGGCAGGCTTGTCTAAAGTGAAGTCCAGGGGACGTTTCATGCCTGACCCACAAAGAACACCCCATAGGCCAGTGTCTTACCCTGTTTATGTGCAAGGTCATGTTTTTACTTTTGCATATGCTGGACTTTATTTTTCTTATAAAGTCAGGCCATGGTGCAGGTAAGATGTATTAAGCTAAGGAAGTTGGAAACCAAAGTTTAGTTATGAAGAAGTTAGAATTTTGGAATTTGTTCCAGATGTTACCAATGACTAACAGTGCTGTCTTAAGAATTAGATGGTAATTTCAATTCAGCATTTCCTTGATTTTTTAAGTTTTTAAGGTTCTTAACATTTTCTTAATTATAGAATTAATTAGCATGTTAATGGAAAAATCATTAGATGGCGGAATTCATAAAGCCTCTGTTTTTACAAACCATTATTTCTACAACAGAGCACTGCAGTTTTAATTATAGTCAGTAGAGCAATTGGGCCAAATTGCACTCTCTTCCTAGATTGTGAGAGCTCACGTGTCTTTTATCTTTTTGACTGGTTATCTTTTTGCACAGAGGTGGCTAATTCCCTTAGATATTTCCCAAGCTGTAAAGATAGGTTGGAAAATTTGGAGCCTGGAGTTGCTTTGGGCGTTTTCAGTATTTTTTTCTCCTTAGTTTTTCCTACCTAATCTCAGGCATGCTTTTATACATACTAGCAAAGGAATCAAAAGCCCTAATGTTCTCTACAGTATCTTTTTCCTTCTCCTTCACTGTTTGAATTCTTGGTTGCTGGGTACCTGCCCCTACCTCTGGTGGACATGAGCAACCACGTCCAAGGGGACTGTGTCCGGCGTCAACTTCATCTGTATTTACACTTGGCTGTCTAGTTTGCTGTGTGAACTTGGTTTGCTGCTACTGCAGCCCTTCTCTGACCGGATGGGATTATTGCCACACAGTGTTGTAAGACATCATGTAATTATGTATCATAATTTCTGCCTTTTATTCCTATTTGGTTCTACTGAAATTATGCCTACCACCTCCTCCCCATAGTCAAGTTCTCTTGGCTAGAAATTATGCCATTTCCAGACTTCGGAAGATGGTGGAGAGAAGGGAAGTGTGACAAATAAAGCTACATTATTTGGAGAGGGGCATTCATTTAGTCGGCCATGATATAATTTCCAGTTGATAATCTTTTCAACCTATCAACGAGAAATTAAAACTAAAAAATGTAATAAGCTTTCTTATCTCTTTATGTTTCAATTTTCAGCTGCTCCAGTGAGCTGGAGATATAGATAGGAGGCACACATTCCGTTTGTGATACTTGATTGATGAACCCTTGTTTGCTGCATTTACCTTTTAAAGGAGATAATCTTGACAGAGTTCTACATTTTCCTAAAATTAAAACTCCATAATACACTCTTTCCCATGACCAGTCTCTATTTTTATCAAGGTAACTATTGCCTACCTTGCCATTAAAATGACTAAGTGAACTGTGTACCCTCTTTTTGTACATCAGACACTGTCAATGCCCTGGATTATATTTTTTCAGCTCAAAGGCCATTCCTCTGTATATTCATGTAGTTCATGTGGATCTACAACTATTTTGTTTTATTTTCCAGTGTCTTTTTATTGTGGTAAAAAAACCACATGCTCTAAAATTTACTATCTTGACTAGCTTTAAGTCTGAAGCTCAGTGGTAAAGTATACTCACACTGTTTCCCAACAGATCTCCAGATATTTTCCTCTTGCAACCCTGAAGATCTGTAGGTACTAAGCATTAATTCTCTGACCTCCTCTCCTTAACCCCTGGTGACCAGTCACCTTTCTGTTTGCTGTTACTGTCATTTTGACTATTTTAGGTATTTCATATGAGTGGAATTACACAGTATTCATCCTTTTGTGAATGGCCTGTTTCACTTAGTAAAATGTCCATGTTGTAGCATGTGACAGGATTTCCTTCTTTTATAAAGCTGCTTAATATTCCATTATATGTTAATAGTGCATTTTATTTATCCACTCATGTATCAATAGATAGTTATTAGTTATTGTGAATAATGCTGGCATGAACACAGATATGCAGACGTCTCTTCAAGATCTTGCTTTTGGAGGTATACCCAGGAGAGGGCTCACTGGGTTACAGGGTAGTTCTATTTTAAATTTTTTGAGGAACCCTTGTACTCTTTTTCATAATAGTTGTTTTGTTTTACATTTCCACAGTGTACAAGGGCTCCAATTTATCCATGTTCTTGCTAACACTTTGTTATTTTCTTTTCTTGGGTATGGACTGATATCCTATTGTAGTTCTGACATGCATTTATTTTGTGATTAGTGATGTGGAACAATCTTTTCATATGCTTGTTGGTCATTCATACATAATTTTGGGGGGGAATTGTTTATTCAAGTTTTTCTTTTTTTTTAAATCAAGTTATTTGTTTTGTTGTTGAGTTGTAGAAAATTCTTAAAATATCGTGGATATTAACTTTCTATTGTATATATGATTTGTAAATCTTTTCTATTATTCTGTAGATTGATTGCCTTTTCACTCTATTGTTTCCTTGGATGCATAGAAGTTTTAGTTTGCTTTTTGCTTTTGCCTGTTTTTTTGATGTCATGTCTAATAAATCATTGTAAAATCAGTGCCTTGAAGTTTTCTCTATATGTTTTCTTCTAGGAGTTTTATAGCTCTAGTGCTTTACATTTTAGGTCTTTAATCCTTTTGAATTACTTTTTGTATATATGTAAGATAAGGATCCAACTTCATTTTGTATCCAGTTTTCCCAACACCGTTTGCTGAATATGTAGTCTTTCCACATTGTGTAGTCTTGGCATTATCTATTTGGTGTCCTTTGTGACTCCTTATTAATTTCATATATTTTATATTTTTATATATAAAGTTTTATGTTTATATTTCTGCAAAATTTTTATATTTATGCAAAAAAAAGTTATTAGGATTTGGACAGGAATTGCTTTGAATCTGTAGATTGCTTTGGGAGGCGTGGGCATTTTAACAGTGTTAAGTCTTGTACCCCATGGGTATGGGATATCTTTCCATTTATTTTCCATTTCTTTGAGTGCCGTTTTGTAGTTTTCATGTATGAGTCTCTCATCTCCTTGTTTAAGTATATTCCTAACCATTTTATCCTTTCTGATGCCCTATAGTAAATTATTTTCTTAATTCCCTTTTTGGATTGTTCCTTGTTAACTTACAGAAACAGAATTCAACTTTGTATGTTGATTTTGAATCCTGCAACTCTGCTGAAATTGTTTATTAGTTGTAACAGTTCCCCCCCCCCAAGTGGAATCTTTTGAATTTTCTGCGTATAAGTTTATGTCATCTATTAACAGAGATAATTTCGCTTCTTTTCCAATTTGGAGGCCAGAAAAATTAGGTAAGAAAAAAATGGCTTCCCAATAATAGTGGTTAGTGTGGGCATTCTTGCCTTGCTCCTAATCTTAGAGAAAGAGTTTTCAGTTTTTTTTTTTTTTAACCATTGAGTATGATGTTAACTGTGAACTTTTTGTATATGGATTTTATTATGTTACTATAGTTTCCTTTTATTTGTAGTTTTCTGGGTATTTTTTTTTATCATGAAAGGATGTTGAATTTTGTCACATGCATTTTCTGTATCTTTTGAGATTATCATGTAGTTTTTTATGCTTTATCTTGCTTGTATAGTGTATTACATTGATTGATTTTTTTATGTTGAAACATCCTTGCACTCCACATATAAATTGCAGTTGATCATGGTGTATAATCCTTTTAATGTACCATTATATTAGGCTTACTAGGATTTTTGTTGTGGATTTTTACATCACTGTTCATCAAGGATACTGATCTATTGTTTCTTATTGTGTCCTTGTCTAGTTTTTGTGTCAGAGTAATACTGGTCTCATAGAATCAGTTTTGAAATGTTTTCTTTGCTTCAGTTTTTTGGAAGAATTTGAGGAGGATTGGTGTCAATTCTTCTTTAAGTGTTTAGTTGAATTCTCCAGGGGAGTAATCTTGTCCTGGGCTTTTATTTTTCAGGAGTTTTTGATTGCTATTTCAGAGTGTATTTAAGAGTGTAGGGGCACCTGGGTGGCTCAGCCGGTTAAGTATCTAACTTTGGCTCAAGTCATGATCTCACAGTTGTGAGTGTGAGCCCTGCCCTGGGCTCTGTGCTGACAGCTCAGAGGTTGGAGCCAGTTTCAGATTCTGTGTCTCCCTCTTGCTCTCTGCTCCTCCCCAACTCTCTCTCATTTTCTCTCTCTCTTTCAAGTAGTAAAATAAACATCTAAGAAAATGTAAGAGTATAAAATAATTTAGGAATGCTAAGCAGAATATTGTTTCTTCTAATACTCTCAAATCTCATTCCTTTCTGCAAATAGCTTTTGATCAACTTTACCAAGAAAACAAACAAGCAAACCAGAACAACAACAACAACAAAATCAGGCAAAATATCTCTCTACTTTCACAGTCTTCTTGCCGCAGCATTTGCTTGTGTCATGTGATTCCTTCCTTCCTCCCGTGTCTGAGGCAGGTGGATCCCTTCTACTGCTGCTCTCCTCTCTTCACCTGAAATCTCCATTCTGATAGTCTGTCTCCATTCACTTCCTTTCCAATAAGTAGCGCTTCTCTCTTCTCATATTGTGTTTCTCTGTCCCTTTCTCTACATCTCTTAAAAAATGCTTTTCCCTTCAACCCTGTTTACCTTTATTCACTGAAGGTATTTCTACCATCAAATTGTAAAAGACAATGGTAGAAAGAACAAGGTTGGGATGTGGTACTAGAATAGTATAGATTCAAAATTCTGTTCCACCACTCACTTGTTGGGTTACATAAACCAGCTACTATAAACCTTGTGAGCCTTTATTTTCTTTGTTTAAAATAAAAACAAAAGCAACAATAATCATGATAATATCTCCCTTGAATACTTGGAATTTTAAAGGTTATCACACACATATGTGTTGATCTTGACCTTCCTAGGTATCTCTGATGCATTTGGAGTATTTTCCTCCTGGAAATTGTTTTCTTTCTTGAAAACTTTTTTCTTTCCTCATTATCATCCTACATCTCTGGGCATTTCTTTTTTCTTCTTGATAAGCTCATTTCCTTCACTTCCCTTTTAGTCTTTATTCCTCAAGGGTCTGCCTTCAGCTCTCGTCTCCTTCTACCCTGAGCTCTTGTACTCAGAATCAGGTGTACATTTTTAATATTCATTTGGGGTATAGAATATATACATGGGAGAGATACATACACATTTACAAATTTCTTCTGAAATCCAGACATGCTTATGGACTACAGATCTCCCTGGATGCTACCTAATCCTTTCAAACTCATTTGTCCAAACTTGTGCTCATCAGCAGCTCTGAGAACCTCTTATGTCCATTTCTATGAATTTCCGTGAGATCTTCTCAGTGGCCATACTTTTTATGTTAATAAAAATGTCCTTATCCCAGCCCCCCACTCACTAATTCCCTTTCCCTTGTCTGTGTCTTAAATGTTCCTATTTTTCTCCTTGTTTCTCAAATGCATTGCTATCCTATTGTTCTTAAACGGTCTCCTTATCTCCAGCTTTCAATCTGGTTCCAAGTTATCATTATAAAACACAAAGAAAACTGCTTCTGAAACTTTGCTGCTTAAAATCCTGTACCGGTTTTAGGATAAAAGGATAAAATATGAATTCCTTTGTATACCAGAAAGATTCTTTGTGATTTGCCTTCTGTCTTAGCTTTATATTCTATCTTCTATCACATACATTTTTTATAATTTTTAAAATTGAAGTATCATTAATAAACTAATTTACAATAATATATTAATTTCAAGTGTACAATATAATGATTCAACAATTCTCTCCATTTCTCAGTGCTCATCAAGATAAGTGTGCTTTTAATCTTCTTTATCTGTTTTACCCATGTCCTACTTACCACCCTTTTGGCAACTACAATTTGTTTTCTGGATTTAAGAGTCTGTTTTTGTTTGCTTGTTTATCTCTGTTTTTCTTTATTTATCTTGTTCCTTGAATTCCAAATACGAGTGAAATCATATGGTACTTGTCTTTCTCTAGCTGACTTATTTCACTTAGCATTATCCCCTCTTTATCCCCTCATGTTGTTACAGATAGTAAGACTTCATTCTTTTTGTGGCTTAGTAATATTCTTTTGTGTCTTTATCCACTCATCTGCCGATGGACACTTGGGTTGCAACATTATGTACAATAGCTTAGATATGGAAAAGAACCCATCACATACAATTTTGAGCAATATGGGACTATTTGTCCTTCCAGCAAAGTGCATTTCTCTTACTTACTAGTTTTTTTTCCCCCCGTCTCCCTCTTATCTGTCCTTCTTCTCCTTATTCTCTCTCTCCCTTCCTCCCCCCCACTTCTGACTTTGTGACTTTTTCTTTCTTTTCTCTACATAATTAACTTCTTTTAATTTTTTAAGAACAGCACAAACGCCCTTGGTTCTGTGAGCTCTGTCCTGATCGTCATCACCTCACACAGCTAGACGCTTGGTTTGAAAAGGCCTACCTCTGCTGGGCCCTCAGGTATGCTGCCTTCTGGGGGAGTCGTCTTCTCGTTGTTGTCCTGCCTAAGACATGGTTCCAGTTTCAGGCAAATTAACTTCCGGAATACGAACAAGAGGGTTTTCTTCTACTGCTACTCAAACTAGAACATATATCTTGACATATAGATAATGTTGCGGAATCCTTATTAAATAATTGGCTTCAGGGATGAAGCCCTTGTTCTAAGTGTTGAACAGATAAAGTTAGCTGTGTAAGTAGCAAAGGGCTTTAGTTTGTCAAACTGTTGGACATTTCATTAGCACTTCTGAGGAACAGGTATTTCATTTGAGAAAGGTTGACTTGATCATAGTAACTTTTGCCTCTAGGGATGGAAGTCCACCATGGGTCAAAGAAGTAGAGTATAAATAGTCAGGACTGACTGTTGGCAGACACTGATAGGGGACAGCCAGTGCTTAGAAATGCAGGAATGTTGACAGGAGTAGGGATTTTCCAGATTAATTTTTGACACCAGTTATTTCAATATAATTGTTTCTTTTTCTTAAAGGGTGGTCACCAAGTAAAAGCCCTTCTAATTGTCTGTCAAGACACATTGGATTAGATCCGTTCTTATCATGTATATTCTCTTCAGCCCAGTAGGTTGGGAGAGAAAAGGAGAGGAGTTTTGTATGTATTTTTTCTTCTGGAAGTCAGCCTCACTTTGATTTTTCAGTACATTGCTTATAGTTGTATAGTTTTTAATATGTTGAAAGTATTTGAATAGCATTTTTTTCCAGTATAACCCACTGCATCCTATTTTTTGGCATTATTATAAACCCATTTATAATCCTCTGTTAACATGATTATGTGACTATATTTCTGGCATACCCCAAAGAATATATATCTAATAATCTAGGTTTGAAGAGGCATTCTTGATATGAAAAAGGTACCCATTTCTTTTGTTAATAATTTGTACAGGAAATAACCATGTTTTCCATTAAAGTTTAAATCCCCAAAATCATTGAATCATATGTTTTTTATTTTAATTTGAGGAAATCTAGTAATAAGATTCATTCAGATAAAAGACAAATATTTTTAAGAGAAATAAGTAAGAACAAGTTTATTACAGATTTTGAGGAGCCCAACTCAAATATAGCTACAGAGTAGGTTGATAGAAGAGTAATAAAATATAATACATGCAAAAAGAAAAATAAGCTACTGAAAAAAATCACACTTCTTTTTTTATCCTTTATTACAATCAGAAAAAAATCATGAAAATTGTTCTATAAACATGAGTGAGCTAAAAAATATTACCAGAGTATTAGTTACTAGAGAAACAGAAATGAAATTTGGAAATGAGATTTATCATGTTCTCACTTTAATTTGTACTCCTGCTGTACTGTAAATGTAATAACCATCAACATGAAAAATGTAACAGATTGATAATACCATTGAGTTTTAATTAAACCACTGAAATGAAAAGGACCCAGATGGATAACTGGGAAATGTAGTTATCTTTTATGAAATGTGCTGGATTGCCCGCTTATTCTGTTTTCTTATAAATTAATGCTCTGCCAAAAATAGTGCCCCATCAGAAGATTTAGTAAACATTAATCATTTAAGTTTATAAAACATATGGTTGCTTTGGTTTTTTCAGTTTAGTTTTGAAACACTTATCACTGCAAATCAGCAATTGTTTGCTTTCCTGATTCCTTCCTGCTGTGACTTCCAATTTCTGCAATTTTCTACATAAATAGAACCATACAACTGCAGTATGTATAGTTGGTTTTTCTACAAAGTCATTGGTGTGATCTGTTTGCCTTAGAATGCCACATTTGTGGAGCGCCTGGGTGGCTCTGTTGGTTAAGTGTCCGACTTTGGCACAGGTCATGATCTCACAGTTGATGAGTTCCAGCCCCAAGTTAGGATCTCTGCTGTCTGCACAGGTCCTGCTTTGAATCCTCTGTCTTCCTCTTTCCCTGCCCCTTTCCAGCTCTTGTGCTCTCTCACGCTGTCTCTCTCTCAAAAATAAATAAACATTTAACAACAATAATTTAAACAATGCCAGATTCGTAAATCTAAGTTTTAGGACATTTTAGGTTCTATGAATTCATTTGTTAAAAAAGAAGAAAGGACACCTTAGGAAGCCACTCGATTGGAAAGGTTTCAGCACTTCTGAAAATAGCAACCACTGACAGTGGTTCAGTTAAGACATGAAGCAGTGGTGTTTTTCTTATTGGCTTGATTTAAGGATGAATTGGCTACTTAGGATTCTGGATGTGGTCACTGGAGTTCACAATGACAGACCGCTGACTTATTTGCCAACAAAAGCACCAGGTCACCCCTGTGGGAGAGGCCTGGTGGTAAATGTGCAGATTTCCAGTTTCTGAGTCCCTCTCAGTCACATGACCAACTATCTGATGGTGACCTTTATCCAGTAGCAAAACTGGACTTCAATGTTGATTTGGAAACATAACATTTTCATGACAGCTACAGAGAAATGAGATGGATGAGTTTAATCAAAGAGCCATTCTGTGTGTTTTTCTCTTAGGGTTAACTATGTAGGGTATCCAAGTTTTCTGTTTGCAAAGGGCACGAAAATCAGGTCTTTGTTGTTGAGTGCCCGTTATGCTTAGTATCACAAGGTCAGTGTCCCTAAGGATGACGTCTGGGAGGAAGACGGCTCTGCGATGTGGCAATGTTCACAAGCACTTACAGCCGAAGTGTAGAGAGAGCAAAACAAATAGGAAATAGGAAATTATTATATAATTGATTCCACCTGAATGCTATAAGAATTCAAGATGGGTGGGGTCAGTATGAGTTGCCTATAAAAAATAGGACAACATTAGATCATTAGTTTGTACTGGATGATTGGAGAGTAGACTATTTTAACTAATGAGCTTAACATAATCGGAGGCCTGGGGGGAAAAACGATTGTGATGACACAGGGAATGTTAGGTATCCAAGAGGAATGGCTCATCTTAAGGAAGAGATGCAGCTAAGGTTGCCAGACAAGGGAGGTCCAGGCATTGAGGTGCTTAAAAGCTAAGTGGCAGAGGTTAGATCTTTTATGATAGGACACACAGAACCAATGTTGGGTCTTGACTTGGGAGGTACTCTGCAAAGGCAGTGGTGGAAAGATGAATCTGGAAGTGGTACCAAGCTAAAAAAATAAGATGGTTGATTTATTTGAGGAATGAATAATGATTAGGGACTTAAAAATATTAACTCTGGAGAGTGAAGAATCTAATATGTGGACATGGTCTCTATTTAATGCAGCCCCTCTACTGCTTAGGATGCCTGGCCAGCCTCCTTTGGCTGAGGCCTCATGCCCCTGCTCAAACTCGTTTAATATAGTACTACATCCCCCAGGGCAGAGTGATTTGTCTTATGATGGCCATTTAACTCAATGTAGACCAGTAAAAGTGTTTTCCAGAAATTTTCTGATTTTTCTAGTTAGAGGAAGCCCTATTTTCCCTTCTGTCATGAAGCCAGAAAGACATAAAACCAGATCTGCCTGCCAGTATTGTTACAGCTTCATGCAACAACAGGCCTGAGACAGTGAAGCCAGCACACAGAAGGACATATGATAAGACAGATGACTACGGGGTTAGAGGGAAATTTATGTCATGTGTGTGAATGTATGTGCATGTGAATATGTATGTGTCCGTGTGCATACATATATGTGTCCATGAGCTCAGCCCTAGAATGTAAGCCTTACCAGCTGCATTCTGCAGATAAGGAAAATTATAGCTCAGAAAACCTAGCAAATTGGTCAAGGTTAAATAGGTAGATGGTAGATTGCCAATCAAAGCCGAATTTCGCCTGGTTCCAAACTCACTACTGTTCTTTTCTCTTTATGAGGCTGCCTCTCATCATGGCCTTTGGGGGGGTCATGTTCAAAAATGCTAATTATATTAATTTTATTTACCTGGTCTTTCTTTTATGCTGCAAACGTCTGTTCTCAGCAAACATAACCCTGTAGCTCTGCTCTGTGCTGTAGGAGGGAAACACATTCTTCACATCTACGCGATCCTCAGTTGTATGAAACCTGGGGAACTTTTCTCTCTAGGAAGTGTCATAAAGACTGTTTAGTGAAACATTAGCCAATAAAATCTGTATTATTCATGTTATATTCTATAAAATGTTCCAGGTTAATAATGAAAAAATAGAATGTTTTGTTGCCCAAAACAAAAATCAGCAAAATTAGACTAAGACCACCTTTTAATGTATAGCACTTGTAATACATAGAAATATTTATTTAAAGGGTTTTGATAGGTAAGGTGGGATGGTTGTAGAGATTTCAAATGATATTTTGGACACCTATCAAATTATTTAATGTAGACACCAATAGTCCTGATATTTTTTTCAGTTACACTTAATGTAGATTTACTGAATCTAACATTTTTTAAAATTACATTTAATATTGATACCAAGTGTTCTGATATTTATTTTAATTACATTTGTGACTTTCCTTTTTGTTAATATAGTTACGTCTCATTTATACCTCTGGTATAATTTTCTAAAGTCCTGTCATTAGAAATAATATGGTTATTAGTGATGATTTACCTGAATCTTAAACTCTTAATCCATTTTTAGCTCATTATAGAGATCAAAGAATGAGCTAGAAAGAAGGGTGAGGAGAGAGAAAATTGTTTTCCTAAAGGAAGTTACTAAAAGCTGGAAGAGATACAGAAGCTGAGACATGGAGAGTTGGATATGTGAATAAATCTGAAAACGGACTCCTTGGGTCAGGCAGGAAGATATGCAAACAGTGAAAATACACTGTGGTTTTGTGGAGCTGGGGGAGAAATAGGGCTGTAAGGAAGCAAAGGGGAGCAGGAGTTTCTCGTTCCTGCCACCAGGGGGCGGTAATGTCACGGAGACATTTGCAGGGCATCCAGACAGTAAGGCTGCCCCTGTAGATCAGGCATTAGAAGCACCCAGAATAGTTAAAAAGACTGGAAAACTGATTGATACTTGTCATTCTAGTTTCTGTGACTGAGGCAATATCTTAGTATCAGATTTTAGTCAGGGGATAAATATTTCATTTATAGATGATCCCTTTTTTTTCTGTTAAACATTTAAGTATTTTGTTATTTTTTAAAATACATTCTCAAGTTGGTTGACTCAGAAGATAAAAGGTAAGCTCAGATCTGTGTAATCACTAGTAGATAATTATTACTTACTAGTCATAGAAATCATTGATTAGTAAAGAGACTTTAACTGGATTTTTTATTAGTAATAAATTTTAATTATATTATTCTCATTACTATAATCAGTTTCTTTCTCTCATTCTTTCTTTGTCTCTGTATACTCTGACCCTCCCCTCCTTCAGCATTATGAGAGAAATGAAGTGTCTTACTCTCTCTTCATATTCTAATGCTAAATTCTATTGACCTAATTGATGGTGAACCTAATGGAAAAATTTGACCAATTTGTAATCTCTTCTAATCTAAAGTGGCAAGTAAATAAGAAGAAAGTGTGAAACTATATAGATCTTCCAAATCCATTGCTATTTAGGTTGTGCTATTAACTGAGGTTCCCAAGCTAGAAGTGTATTAATTTCCCCCACTTTGGAGATACATCAATATAGAAATTCAGACGGTTTGTCAGGAGCTTTTCCCTACACGCCGTGTTCATGCAAAAGGCATTAGTCTAAGATCCACAAACTAGCATACAAAGTTAGAAAAATCAATCCAGTATTCCCCTTATCCTCAAGGGATATATTCCAAGACCCTGTGAATGCCTGAAACCACAGATAGTGCTGACCATTATATACTATGTTTTTTCCTATACAAACATGCCTATGATAAACTCTAATTTATAAATCAGCACAGTAAGAGACTAACAATAATGAATAAATAATAAAATAGAATAATTTGGACAATATACTGTAATAAAATTTTGTGAATGTGGTCACTCTCGCTCAAAATACCTTATGCACTATATTCTTCCTCTTCTTGTGATGATGTGAGATGATAAAATGCTTACGGAATGAGAGAAAATGAGGTGAGTGACACGGGTGACCCTGTGGCGTTGTGTTAGGCTACTGCTGACCTTCTGCCCACCTGTCAGAGGAAGGATCATCTGCTTCTGAACTGAGGTTGACCTTGAGGAACTGGAATTATGGAAAGTGAAACCACAGATAAGGGAGGCTACTGTATTTTATTGGTTTCAAAACCTTTGATCTAATTCTTCTTGATTTTTTTTTCAGAAATTTTTGTGTAGTAAACATTGATTTAAAGCTTTCCAAACATTGGTGATCAATAATTGTTTTCTAGTCACTGAAGAATTCATTAACTTCTATACTTCCTGCACTTCCACATATTCTTACTGAATTCTCTTCTAATCGCCACATTATTCTTGGCTGAAAACACATTAGCTATAAAAATTCATGAAATGAGAAACATAACATTATAAAGACTTTGTTTAGGTATAGTAGTTAATGGATTGTGCAGAACAGTGGAACTCTCTCATTTCGAGTAAAACTAAATTTATATCTTCCATTGTTTTACACTTAAACATGGGTAACTTCACTGCTTTATCATTGTATAAACAAATTATTGCCAAATGAATTTCTGGATCCACACAATTTTTACTTGTCTGGCAAGATGTAGGAATGTCAGCACCTTCTGTAGATGAAGACAGACAGCATTGTATATGCATTAGGGGTTATGTATTTTTAATAAAAATAGATTATTGGTCAGCATTAACTTGAGAAAATAAATGTAGTGTACCAAAAAGAATTTTGGCATATTTAAGTCATTTTAGTATCTTAGCATATAATTTCTATTTTCTTCTGGGTGCATGTTAAATTGTAACCCTTTTAGCCTATCTCAAAATTTCTACCATTTCATTCTATAAGAATGCTAAGTCATGAGGCACCTGGGTGGCTCAGTTGGTTGAGTGTCTGACTTTGGCTCAGGTCATGATCTCACAGTTCATATGTTTGAGTCCTGTGTCAGGCTCTGTGCTGAAAGCTCAGAGCCTGGAGCCTGCTTCAGAGTCTGTCTCGCTCTCTCTGCCTCTCTCCTACTTGTGCTCTGTCTCTTTTTCTCTCTGTCTCAAAAATAAAACTTTTAAAAAATGTGAAGTCATTCATATTTATATTTTTATTCCTAAGTCACATCACGAGTTTAGTGTGTAGACAAGCTAATACTAACATACAATTCATTATATCTAGAGCATTGAATAAACTTTAAAAATTAAGATGAATGTACAGGATATTTTGCATGCTTCCAAGATAAAACAGCAGCATTTATGCAGAATATGATCATGAGAATAGGCTCATGGATCAGAAGGTGATCAGAGGTACACAGTCAGACTTAAAAGCATCCAAAGACTTAAGAAATGATTCATATATAAAACTGCGTTCTTTTCCAACTTCAAGTGCTGTTTGAACTTAAACACAACTCTGCTCATTCTCCCTTTGGAACACTTCTTGCTAAGGTTGGGTCAAGATAGTCCTGCTTGAACATGGATTTCCCCTCCTAGTGATGGAGGAAATTACTACACTTTCCTGAGCCTCAGCTTTTTCATCTACATGATGGGGATCATTAAAACTGCATCATGGCGTTGTGGTGAGGATTTAACAAGTGTCTGTAGAAAGTGTTCAGCACATGCCAGTAATAATAACAGTGTAGTTGAGCTATTTTATTGTGCCATTTTTATTCTTTATAATGTAAGTATAGAGCTAGATGGAATATATTGGGTCTGTCCTGAAATCCATCAATAACTAGCTACTTTAATCCATTCGTGTATCAACAGAATGGATGGGTTTAGGGACAAGTGTTTTTAAATTGATGGGAAATTTCCGTGGACAAAAGACAGCAGCCTCTTGAGATTCAGATACATTGTGAACTCGGTGTCATTTCTTTCATAGAGGAAATCGGATGTAACTAATACCATTTACTCTTTCCAAAGCTGTGATGAATACTAACTAAGTGTGTTATACCTTCGAGTAAATAAAAACATGAGAAAAGAGAAGGAAAGGAAAGACTGTACTCTATGGAGATTGCCAGGGGAAAGTGTGGAAAGGGTGACAACCATCATGAATTTTTGTTTTCTTGGTATATACAGAAATATTTGTTAGAGTTTGGAATAGATATTTAAGCAATAATTGTGAAGACCTTTTAGTAACACTGATTGTCAAGTCACCTTCCCCTCTTTTTTTAAAACAGCTTTATTGAGATAGAATTCATATACCATTACAAGTACCCGTTTAAAATATTCAGCTCAGTGGTTTTTAGTATATTCACAAAGTTGTCCAGTGGTATTCTCATTTTAAAGTTTTTGTCATCCCCTCAAAAGAAATATTCTTGCCAACTCCTTATCTATTAGTGGTCATCCCTCCCCACCCTGAGCCATAGCCAATCAGTACCCTATGTTCTGTCTCTTCCCTTGTTTTTGAGCCTTTCTCCTACATGTCCTCTGATTGGAATTTCTACCCCAGTTTATTCATGTTCTCTGGTACATGGTTTTGGCTTTGCCATCTCCACCTTTTGGTCCATCATCTGCTTTCCGCACCTTTCTAAACCTGTCCCTCTTGCTCTTCTCATGCAGATCCTATTACTCTTTCTTCATATCTTATCTCCTCTGTAAACTTTTGCTAATATCTCAGTATCTCTGAACCTGCAGTGCTTTAATTGGCCAGAATACTTTATATGGTCATGTGTCAAGTCTTCTGTTTTAAACCAAAATATTCTTTTAATTGCTCACATGTTGGCATTATTTTCCCAATTAACTACAGGATATTTGGCTTAGATGTATCCTACAGACCTTTAATGGTTCCTGTATAGAGTTTATATTAAATAAATATTAAGTATCATTTCTGTTCACTTATCTGCTTGATGCAGTTGCCCAAATTGGGCTGTAAGTCATCTTCACCTTCTTATAATCAGAAAGGTCTGCTTCTTGAGCCTACGGTGGATACTTCTTGTTCAGAATAAGCTATGACTCCTCTTGCAGGTGCAGTCTTGAGTTTAACCAGCTGGGTAGACACAGCTGAGTAGAAGAGTTGCTTAATTTCATGACTGAGTGAATAGAATACTTGGCATAGCTGAGCCCAGGGCCACAAGTAGGTGCATTCCCCATGGCAGGGCTTGTGTCAAGGCATACTTTGCTTTTCTCCAATTTTTATACAAGCTAACTCAGGATAAAAGAAAAAATAAAAGAGGTCTTTGAGACATGGAAGAAGTCCAGAAGAGGGAGAGAAGCGCAGGAAGGAGTGAGAAGTCCAACTCATTTTGACTTGGGCTGTGCTTTGGACTCCGTATTTTACCTACACTAAAGGGATGCTGATGCGGGTGGTCTGTGGGTCACACCAAAGACACAGGGCTCAGAGAGAATGAAGGGCCCATCCCTCTAATGAGTGGAATGTGAGATTTTGAGGAGTTGAGCTTGAATAGAAGGAAAGTAAGCCTGGGTCACTGAACGACAGAAAATGCTAAGGCATGAGGGGAGAAGGAACAGAAATAGGCAAAACCCAGATACTGAAGAGCTGAAGGAAAAAAAAGAACCTAATTCAGTTTGAGTTTATCCTGTAGTAGGAAAAGACAATCAGAGGTTTTTTTTCTTTATCTTCATTTGAAACACTGAAACTTTAATATTGACCCCCTCCCATTTCTCCTCAAATACGATAACTTTTACTCATTATATATGTGTGTGTGGTATGTATATAATATATATATTTCATAGATTTTTTTTGTGTGTTTGGCTTTTATTCAGGCACTTGTGGTACACAAGATCTGAAATAAATGTTCTTTTTCTTTAGATAATATAATGTTCTTTGCTTTTGTTGTAGCAAAGATTAGACTTTGTATTGAGTCACATTTTTCCTTTTTCATAGCATGGTGCATCCCTGGGAAGATTGTTATTTGATGCTGCAATGTGTGGAAGGAGCTTTTGAAAGGAAAAATAAGATGAGGAACCAGACTGATGAGGCCCCCATTGTATCCCTGTCTGTAACAGAGTAATTTGATGAATAAACCAATCTCACTTTGTGAGGCATAACAGAGGTGACTGTCAGAATAGAATATTTGTTCTTTTGGAGACTCATCAAAAGTAATGGGCAAAAAAAAAAAAAGGAAATAATACAGCCCACACTGCCATAGAAATCAAGATACGTCTATGTGACTTGGCAGTAGTAATAGAAGGGATCTTATCAATTGTTTTTTTTTTTTCCTCTTTGTAGAGTCCCTTTTGGCCTAGCTGGCCATGCAAAACAAGATTCGTGGCATCTTTCCTAAGTTTCGCCATTTTTTGTTGTTGTTGTTTGTTTTTTGTTTAATTTTTTATAGGTTATTGTCAAATTCGTTTCCATAAAACACCCAGTGCTCATCCCCACAAGTGCCCTCCTCCAGGCCTATCACCCCCTCTTCACCTTTCCCCCTCCCCCTTTAGCCCTTAGTTTGTTTTCAGTATTCAAGAGTCTCTCATGATTTGCCTCCCTCTCTCTCCCTAATTATTTCCCTTCCACTTGCCCTCCTCATGGTCCTCTGTTAAGTTTCTCCTGTTCAACTTATGAGTGAAAATATATGGTATCTGTCCTTCTCTGCCTGACTTATTTCACTTAGCATGACACCCTCGAGTTCCATCTATGTTGCTACAAGTGGCCAGATTTCATTCTTTCTCATTGCCATGTAGTATTTCATTGTATAGATAAACCACATCTTCTTGATCCACTCATCAGGTGATGGACATTTAGGCTCTTTCCATGATTTGGCTATTGTAGAAAGTGCTGCTATGAACATTGGGGTACATGTGTCCCTATGCATCAGCACTTCTGTATCCTTTGGGTGAATCCTAGCAGTGCTATTACTGGGTCATAGGGGAAGTTTCTCCATTCCAAGCAGATTTCAGTAAAAATAAATCTCTCACCCATTTTATTGACTGCATCATTTGTCTAGTTACCTGAGCTTACATTTCTGTAGCTGGCCCTGACTCAGTTCCCTCATTCACCTCCCAAGTCCAGTTAATCAATTTATGCTGAGAATTTCTTCAAATTACCTTTGTATTTCTATTGCCACCCACGTAGCTGCTGCTAGTGGCTTGTTCTCCACTCTCCTAATTGTCCTTTTCTAATCAGTTTTGGAGTGGAAGATATTGGCTTAATGTTCTCCAAATACAGATGCTAATAAGTTATCATGCTTCTGGGATTTTTAACTTTTCCCCCTTTTACCTGTAGTTAATAGCTCCATTCACCTTCATCTGTCATACTGGCCCTTACAGTTCTATCTCCTAATACCCTGTGGTTTTCAAATATAATTCCTGACAAGTTGGGTCTTTCCTTCCACTGTGAATAGGGTATGCGCATCCCCAGTGACCAGCTATTCCCTGAACCTTGGCTCATCTGTGTCCTCTATAAAGCCTTCTTTTCTCTCTGACCAATGGCAATGACCTTTCTCTTCTCTGAGCTGTTGTGTGCATATTGTCTCTTTATTATAACACTTTCTGCTGTGTTTTGTATGCATGTCACCCTCTCACTTTTGACCACTTTGTTTCACAGACACAAATTCTATCCAACATCTGTGGAGCCATCTTGTCAAAGTGTAGCATCTATTATACTGGATCCTTAGGCAAAAGAGTTGAGATTATTTTGTAGTGTCCACCGCCACTGTCATCAGCTCATCCTGAAGCACCCATGGGTGACACAGAGCTTTTGTTTTTGTATAAAAAGGACAGCATATGCTATTGTGTTTTGCTACCATCCTAGCCAGGAAAATCTTTCCTTTTGTATAAAATACATGGTGTCTGCAAAACTAGCCCTCACATAGGTTCTTTTTGATACAATCTTCATGTTTGTCATTACACACAGCTGAGACCAGGTCTTTATTCTAAAAGCGACACAGGCATGGGCAGACAAATATTTGATTAATGGAGATAATTGCACCCTGTGCAAAGTCAGATTGGCACAGTATGCCGTCTGTGATATATTAGGTATTCCTTTCACCTTTTTTTATAAGGAAAAAAAAAAGGATTTGTGTTAACAGCTCACCCTGATCAGAGATTATCCAATTTGTAGAATATTTTGATTGATCTCTCTCTTCTTTCTGTCTCGTCCTTGGTTATTTCCTTAGGAAAACACACTTTCATTAAATGGCATGTGAGGGAACAAAAGAGGTAAAATCCTACTTTGGTTTAGTTCTGTGATGTACCCATTAGATTGAACTATCATATTGAACTATTAATGTCTATGGACATGTGGGATTTCTTTAGATCACTTTTTACATGATTTTAACTCTGCATTTAATAATTGCACATTTTTCTCTATCATTTTTTTTTGTCTTTAAAATGTGATATCCCAATTTAGGCCATCCCACAAGTATGTCTCTCCCTGCTATGTTCTAACTCACTTAGCGGGCAGCTGCCTGCAGGCACGTCACACTGATGTGTTCAAGATAGGTTCTGTCACCTGTGCCCTCTGCCTTACAGTCCTGCCTTTCTCTGTGAATGGAGCCACCATCCGCTCTCTGAGTTGACATGAATACCTTCCTCTTCCTTGAAAATGAAATCTTATCAGTTAGCAAGTCCCGCTCCTTCTAACTCTGTAACTGTTGTTTGTTTGGTTTTAAAGACTCAACTCGATCCATGGTTGTGGGTCATAAAATAGAAAGAGAGTGGACATTTGCTGACTAAATACATGAGCAAACCCATTATTCCTACCTCCTATATCACAGATGGACTTTCTTAGAAATGTGAGCGGCACACACTAGGTCCTGCTCACAAACCTTCAGGAACTCCCCGTTGTCTCTAGAAACACCTAGATTCCTTCGCCTGCAGGCAAGCCTCTTGCCATCTAGATACAGCCTAAGGTAGTATTCTTATATCGCATTACTTTCCCAGTAGACAATCCTGACTTCTCAAGGTTGACCAAAAAGCATCACAGCCCCCATACTTATTTGTCTTCGCTCCTGCTGCTGTCTCCCCTCTGACCCCACACTTCAAAATGCCAAGATTTTTTCCACCATTATTTCCTGATACCAATGCTCTTGTCACTTAGGACACTTCCCTAGTTTCAGCAAACTTGAAATAGTATTTTCCTTGCCTAGATTTCTACAGTAGTTTCTCTCAACTTTCTAAGGAACTATATATATGAAGGCATACATGTAATATATAATTAGGCATGATAATACATATATGCTTTTAAAGTTTTTTTAACGTTATGACAGAAAGAGAGAGAGTAACAGAGTATGAGTGGGGGAGGGACAGAGAAAGAGGGAGACACAGAATCTGAAGCAGGCTCCATGCTCCCAGATGTCAGCACAGAGCCTGACATTGGACTCAAACCCATGAACCGGGAGATCATGACCTGAGTCGAGGTTGGACGCTTAACTGACTGAGCCACTGAGGCGCCCCAAAGTGTGTATATTTAAAGACACTCATATTCTTACATAGAAGATGTACATATACTGTATATTATTATATATGTGTGTGTGTAAGTATATAAATCTTTAAAAAATTGAGAGCAAATACCTTAGAAATTCGGGCTAGAAAATCATTATTTCCAGTTGAGTGAAAATCAGGAAACTTATTAAGGGACACTAGCCCTTGCAGATGATAATTAAGCTTTAGTGTGTGCACAGGGCTAAGAGTTGTGCAGGCAGTTTTTCTCATTTAATCCTCACAAGGACTCTAGCATACAGGCAACATATGGTTCATTTTTTATGTGAGAGAAATTCTTTATGTATATATATATATATATATAATTTATTGTCAAATTGGCTAACATACAGTGTGTATAGTGTGCTCTCGGTTTTTGGGAGAGATTTTCGTGGTTGAGCGCTTACAAACAGCACTTAGTGCTCATTCCAACAAGTACCCACCTCAATGTCCATCACGCATTTTCCTCTCTACCCCACCCTCCCATCCACCTCAGTTTATTCTCTGTATTTAAGAGTCTCTTGTGATTTGCCTCACTCCCTCTATGTTTGTAACTATTTTTTCCTTTTCCCTTACCCCTATGGTCTTTTGTTACGTTTCTCAAGATGCACATATGAGTGAAAACCTATCATATCTGTCATTCTCTGCCTGACTTATTTCACTTAGCATGACCTCGAGGTACATCCACGTTGCTACAAATGGCCAGATTTCATTCTTTCTCATTGCCAAGTAGTATTTCATTGTATATAAGCCACATCTTCTTTATCCATTCATCAGTTGGTGGGCATTTAGGCTCTTTCCATAACTTGGCTATTATTGAAAGTGCTGCTAATAAACATTGGGGTACATGTGCCTCTAAGCATCAGCACTCCTATATCCCTTGGGTAAATTCCTAGCAGTGCTTTTTGTGGGTCATAGGGTAGTTCTATTTTTAATTTTTTGAGGAACCTCCATACTGTTTTCCAGAACAACTGCACCAGTTCACATTCCCACCAATAGTGCAAGAGGGTTCCTGTTTCTGTACATTCTCACCAGCATCTGTAGTTTCCTGAGTTGTTCATTTTAGCCACTCTGACTGGTGTGAGGTGATATCTCAGGGTGGTATTAATTTGTTATATCATGATGATGAATGATATTGAGCATTGTTTCATGTGTCTGCTAGCCATCTGGATGTCTTCTTTGAAAAAAAATATTTTTAATTTAATTTTTATTTTTGAGAGGCACAGAAAGACAGAGCATGAATAGGGGAGGGGAAGAGAGAGAAAGAAACACAGAATCAGAAGCAGGCTCCAGGCTCTGAACTAGCAGTCAACAAAGCCCAACATGGGGCTTGAGCCCATGAACTGTGAGATCATGACGTGAGCTGAAGTTGAATGCTAAACCAACTGAGCCACCTAGGCACCCCTGGATGTCTTCTTTGGAAATGTCTTCTCCCCATTTCTTCACTGGATTATTTGTTTTCCAGGTGCTGAGTTTGGTAAATTCTTTATAGATTTTGGATACTAACCCTTTATCTGAAATGTCATTTGTAAATATCTTTTCCCATTCCATCAGCTGGCTTTTAGTTTTGTTGATTGTTTCCTTTGCAGTGCGGAAGCTTTTTATCTTGATGAGGTCCCAGTAGTTCAATTTTACTTTTAATTCGCTTGCCTTTGAAAATGTGTTGAGCAAAAATTGCTGTGGCTGACATCAAAGAGGTTGTTGCCTGCTTTCTCCTCTAGGGTTTTGATGGTTTCCTGTCTGTGAGAGAAATTCTTGACCTAGCTTAGTAGGAAAGTTACAGACTTCAAGACTGCTCCTGAAAAATCTTGGGTTTTATTATTATGTGGTAATAATATAGATACAACTTACAATTCACAGGCTTAAAAATCATTCAGTTTTGCTAAGTGAAAAGAAGGTTTGGATGATTTACATTATTTCTGATATCTCAAATATTTTAAGTCCTTATAATACTCTCTTATTTACATATTTTAACTTTGCACAAATGCCTAATATACAGAACTATAGTATTAATTGAATATAATTTGAGTGGGCATAAAAGAGTAAGAAGCACATCCTCTAACATGTTATAGAAACACAGGGAAGTTGCATTATGTGTGCATTTAGTTTTTGCCAGTTCAACTATACAACAATCTTAGCAACAACAATTTTTATAGAGAGAACAACAACATGAAGGGTATAAAATTCTTCCCACTTTTCCTTCAATGATCGTATATCCTGGACTAAACCTGAGATAGATAATTTGATTCTGTTCTCTCCTCACTCGTTGGCCTCCAGCATTTTGCCTTTCTGGGTGATATTTTTGTGTTAAAGGATAACACATTTCTGTTTAACAAGGCCTCAGAAATAGAATCAACTATTTCATTTGTTGTTTAGTTGAAGAAACTAAGATCTGCCTATATTGGACTTACTGAGAGGTACTCTGTCAATAATGTGTCAGCGTAAGAACTTTCAAATTCATTTTCCAAGTTGCTTTTTGCTAGAAATGATTTCTACCTTATGGACTAATTTTTGAACCTAATTCTTTCATAAAATGCAATATCTGTGGTTACATGTCTGATTGTGAGGAGATTTGGCGTGCATGCATTTCTGAAAGGCTTCCCAAACCTTATGTCTTCTTAGTTTGAATGGCCTTAAGGAAGGCTGAAGTAAGTTGGTGGACTACAGTGGTGAACATAAGCAGTGCTTACCAAAGATTTCCCTATCTATCTTCCTTCTCTTTTGTCAAGTGGTGTAGTGATACTTCGTTGTCCTTTATGGAAGTAAGTGCTACTGAGGTTTACCTTCTCCGTAAATGCAAGTCTTAACTGGAGGAAAGCTTTTTTTTTTTAAATTAAATTAAATTAGATTAATTTATTTTGAGCAAAAGAGAGAAAGAAAGAAAGTGGGCGAGGGGCAGAGATAGTTAGAGAATCCCAAGTAGGCTCTGTGCTCGTAGAGCAGAGCTCCATGCAGGGCTTGATCTCACAAATGATGAAATCATGACCTGAGCTGAATGGTCAGACATTTAGCCAGCTGAGCCTCCCAGCGCCCTTGGAGGAAAGTTTTACAAGCAAGTGTGAGATTCTCTATATACATTATTTTCCTGCTTTAGCTCTGTATGTGAATCAATATCGAGTCCTGCTCAGCCAGATTCCCTTACTAAGAATGATGTTAGGGAAACTCCCATTTCTGTCTAAGAGTCTGTATTTAAGAGACGTACATTTTAAACTGCCTAGCTTGCTATTTGAAGCCACTGAGGTTTGGAGAATTGTTGGTACAGCATTATTGCTGATACCGTATTCCGCAGTGGCCATTCCAGCACTGAGGCTGTGGTGGTCTGTGTATCTCACTTTGCTGGAAGAAAAAAAAATCTCAGCATTGTAGCACAATCCAAGAGGGGTACTGGTAATAATAGTAGACCAGGTGTTCTAATCCTGGCTTGTGTTAGAATCATTACTGAGACTGAAAAAATACCATTCAAGGGACAACTGTCTCAGAGTTTCTGGTTTTAATTAGCCTGTGATGAGACTTCCCAGATGATTTTAATATTCTGCCAGAGTTGTGATTCACTGGTCCAGAAGTAAGCTGCTGACTCTCAGACTTTATTCCGTACTGTCTATCCTTGTGATCAAAGTGGCTTTCAGTGTGATTCTTCTTTTTTTTTTAACTTTTATTAATTTTTGAGAGACAGGAACAGAGTATGAGTGGGGGAGGGGCAGGGAGAGAGGTAGACACAAAAATCTCTGGGCTGTCAGCACAGATCCCGATGCAGTGTTTGAACCCAGGAACAGTGAGATTATGAGCTAATCCCAAATCACACGGTTAACTGACTGAGACACCCAGGTGCCCCAAGTGTGATTCTTGATATTACGGTTAAGCTCAGATGAGTGAATTTAACCCTTGATGATGTCTGAATTATCTGATTAATCAGTAAAATTGTTCCTGGCAGTTGTTACCCTCACCCCAAAATCTCCATTGTGAAAAACAAACAGAAAGGTGAATGGGTTCCTAGGATTCAAGCACAAATGGTGGTATTAACTGTTGTTTTGCAATGGCCCCATCAAATTGTTTCATAATTCTTTTGAGGGATGCTAAAGAAAGGCTGATGGTTATACATGGCGTTCTCTTGATGTTGAAGAAAGGAACAAAGAAATACCTTCCTCCTTTGTTTCTACTCAGATTATGCTGTTTGGGGCATGAATGGGGGGAGACGCAAATAAGTGGTATTTGTGGTGAAAAAACTATGTGTTTAGATGATGGAGAGGCTTCTACCATTGTTTCATTCTCAGTGCTGGCATCTGCAGGGTCAGGGAGGGTAAAGTACAGGAGGAAGGCCTCGTGACATCCATAATTGTAGTGAGCATCATGGAGCCTGCTGAGAATCAGTCTACCTGGGGATGAAACACATACTTGAGGGTTAGCTTTTAGGAGATACATTTATTGAGTAACTAAAGGCAGGGAGACAGCACAAAACGTTCTTTCTTTCTTTCCTGCCATGCCTCATCTTATTAATTGTCTCTTGCTGCCCCAACGCCCACACAGGCTCAATTTAAGTAGTTTGCTGATTAATGTGCTCTATACGTTTAGATAAAAATGTAAGTGTAATTCTAATATAGTGAACTCTATATAGTAACATCTATTTTTTCTTTCCTTTTTTTTTTTCTTTTGGCAAGAAATACTGTTAGAATTCATTGTATACATGAATTTCATTCATGGCCAGTAGGTCTCAGAAGAAAACACAGTTAACATCCAGCTAGTTCTGTAGTGAATAAACTAGAGGAAAAAAATGTGGCATGAATCCTTCCTCCTTTGCTTTTTGTACAGAGCTTCGGAATAGTATTTTATTAGGGAGCATGGTTTTATAGTTTTGATGGGTTTTTGAATTCATATAATTCAGGTCGGCTGGTCAATGCTCCTTCATGGTCAGAAAAAAGGAACTGTGAACATTTCAACCTAAATGATATATCAGCTCTTCTCTCTCATTACCAATATAGATAACTCGTCATCAGGTTGTTTTTTTTTTTTTAAATATCCAACACATTGTAAATAAAAAGGGACCAAGAGAAAAGTGCACTTGTAATGAACTCATTGAAATTGCATCAACTAAACATATTTCACTGGATCATGACATGGAAATAACTTTGGGATTTAGATTGTTCTTTGTCAAGTTAATTGTTTTAATGAGACTTTTCCTGCACTTGAATATGCACACTGTGGCTTCCATTTCTCAGTTTCAGTAAAAAATATAAATGCACTGAGAGACTTAGTCTGGGCAGAAGACTTTCTTGGGTGTGAGTATTGTTTTCTTGTTAGTGTAAGTTATTGAATCTCCTTTCCTAGAAATATCTGAGATGATTTAAGTAAAGGCTTGTTCAGTGGCAGAGGAATAATCTTTGGAGGGTTTTTTCATCTGAGTAAGATAGTAAATCATCAAAGAAACCCAAATCCACTTTAATATTTTTACTCCTTGTGAATTACTATGTCAAATGCATGATTTACCAGCACCTCAAAAGAGGTTCTCAAGGAACCTAAAATTCTTCATATATTTTATGTTGAGTATGGTAACAAAAAGATACTATTCTTTTGTTGTCCTGACCAAGTTCTCTAGAATCAAATGTGAAGACCTTGAGCACATTTCACTTTTGACCTTAGACAGTGAATGACGTTTGCCTCTCTAGAGAGACTCTTGCAGAACATTAAGATAGTGGGTTACCTTCTCCCTCGTGTATATCTGAGATTTGCTATTAGTGGCAATAAAAAATTCATAAACCACTTAGAATTATAGTTTCATATGGATTCTTCCAAAACAAATGTTTATGGTAATTTATAACTTTAGCCAAAAAGCTTGATAAGTCATATATCATTTGACTAAAGTTATACCTTCCTCAGGGGAAAAAAAAAAAGGCCAAAGTAAATAAATAAGTAAGTAATATTGTGTTGGTAACATGGTAAGGAGTGTTGTTAATGATCCAAAAAGTGGCAGAATATTAAAATTTTAAAAAAAGTATGTGGAGAGGAAAAACAGAAAAGGAAACGTGGTTAAGATCTTTCATTTATAGTTTTTAACTTGTACCTTGAGAGCAAAGGAATAGACAGCTACAGGTCCCTCTGTATAAATGAAAATTTACTCTTAGATTAATTTTGCAGGGAAGACAAACTTCTTTATTGAGCTTCCAGGCTGGCTAACTCCTTCGAAGACACTACAGCTTAATCCGATTACTAGTTTTGAAGAACACATTAAGCTATTTTAAAGAACTACTATTTTCAGCCTGGGGAACTTCTTTTCATATTAGGTTACAATGTTTACTACCCAAGGAATAAGGGACTCCAGCAGAGAAGCAGTAAGAAAGAATTGTATACCTTTTACTTCTGCTTTTCTTGTACATGTAGGGAGTTATTTCTAGAGGTATTTCACTATTAAGCCACTTATGTACAAATGCATGAAAGTCATTAGTAAGGGTTCACATGGGTCAAGATTAAATGGAGCACCATAGTGGAAAGACAAATGACCCCCAGAGCCACCTCAGCATCTTTTGCACATTAACTGAACGTCACTTTCCTCATAAATTAATCACATCAATCCCAAAACATGTGCATCTGTTCTTAAAGCTCTAGTAATTCCTAATCCTTAAATAGTCTTTTATACTCTTCTGAGAGTCATATGGACATCATCTTGTTTACTGTGTTCACTTTTCTTTTAGTTATTGAGAATTGTCAAAATTGCCAACATTTCTAGAGTTCAAATTGAAGGAACATTAGAGATTTATTTAATGACAAATATGTCAAATATATAGCCTTACCCAGTTATCGAAATAGTGATATACTTTAGGATTTTATTTTAGAGTCAAATTCTCAGGAATGAGAGACTTAGACGGTTCATTCAGTATTTACTCACAAATTACTCATGGGATTATTTATTGAAAGTATTAGGCACTGGGAACATGGGCATGGTCTCTTTAGTTGTTCAATCTGCAATATAGTAATCAGATACTTTAAAAAATTATTATACTATTCATTATGTAGTCTCATTAAAAATTTTTTTTTAATGTCTTGATTTTATTTTGAGAGACAGAGACAGAGAGTGAGCAGAGGAGGGACAGAGAGAGGGGGAGACAGAATCTGAAGCAGGCTTCAGGCTCTGAGCTATCAGAGTCCATGGGGCTCAAACCCATGGACTTGTGAGATCATGACCTGAGCCGAAGTCAGACGCTTAACTGACTGAGCTACCCAGGCACCCCACATTATGTAGTTTCAATTGTGAAATGTCTACAAAAGAGAAAAATGGACTGTTGTAGGAGTTTTAAGGGAGGGAGGCTAATCTGGAGTCAGGGAGGGTCTCTGTGGAGGTGATGTTTAAACTGAGATAGGAAGTAACCCATCAAAGGGTAGCCAAGTGGAAAAAAGGTAGGGTTCTGCACACCTTCCTTGGTCAGCTTATCTCTCCTCTTTATTTGCACCATTATTGTGCCTCTACATATTGCCCTGTTAGTGAATGTCTTATTTTTAAGACATTATGTAAAAGCTATCCTATTCTTTGACTTATATTGTTTCTCTTGCTTCTTCTACTAGACTATAAAGGAATGCATTTCCAGGTTCTCTGCAGGTTCTCACCAGCAGTTTTCAGATGTTTATATTTCATTATGCATTTGTATATGGTTGTTTGTAGTAGTTTCTTTGTGTTTTTCAGTAGTCTCTGGGGTTAACCCATTTTGCTTTTTAGCACTATATTGTAATTTTACTTCCTTAGTTATTATTATCCTTCAAATGCACATTTTTGTGTTGACTTTTATTGTAGGGACTCTAGGACAGTCATGAAGAGTGACGAGAAAACCAGTCATACAAACAGTGTAGATATCAGGACAACCCACTGGTGAACCCAAGTTACAGCTTGGGGGAACTCTGCCCTCATTTGAAATGGAAGACTTGGTAGTAGAATTGTGTGCAATTTAAGGTGATTTTCAAATAGCTGGAAGATATCAGGTCACCTTGATAGAACTGATGTATAAATGGAAATTTAGAGAACTATTGTTTACCAAGATCTTTAACTGAGTAAGTTTCAGTGTATAACATCAAATTGTTTTAACTTAATTTAGAAAATCACCTCTCGAAATTAGCCTTGCTCCAGAAGAGAATTGGATTTGATATGACCAACATAATCTACTCTCTGTAGATTCTTCCTATGTGTTAATAATAGCTTCCTTTGCTCCTTAAAAAGGAAACTCTCAGAGAAACAGATATGCCACCTCTAGAAATCTAGTCACAGAATCAGCTGTCAGAGTTCCTTTAAAGTTGCAGTCTTCTTAAGAATTTTTTTGGTATCAATTAGGCTTAGGATGTGAGGTTTCTTTTTTAGTTAGATTTGTCAGATTTTAAGTTGGTATATAACATTTTTAGATTGTTGTATATGAAGGATGCGAATGTAAAAGCAGACTAAAAGTGAGGGCATGTCACTCATAGGTGAGAGAAGAGAGGGATATAGAAACTACATGCTGTCTTGCACATAAAAAACATTTAATTTCTTACTCTTAGGCAGTAGAAATTTAATAAGTAAATCAGGCATGGAGTAAGATTAAATTTACCCTAAATTTTTTAAATATGTAAGGAAGTCAGCTGCATGAATCTTGAACTAAATCTTTGATCTCAGAGGTACTTTGCAAGGCAGACATGACTGGTTTTTAACTTCATGTCAGCAAAATAAATTATTTAGCAGCATACAATGCCAGCTTGGCCCCGAGTGAGAATGAATCTCACACTGGAAATGGAAAATGTAGTTGCATGTTTTGCAAATCTGGGAGAGATGGCTTGGCTGCTTGTACCTGGGAACTTAAGTTTGCCTACCAGCCTGACCTATAGCAGCCCCACCGCCTTCTTTTATGTGGCCAGGTATTCTCCTATGGATAATGTACCATGAGAAATTGATTAGGCTTATGCAGCAGCCATTTAAAGTGTGGGCCTACCCAGGAACCATTGCCCCTTCCTCTGGGGACATTAGCTTGAATTCCTGCTGCCTTCCTCACAGTGTTTAGAAAGGGCTTCCCTTCAGGGTCTAGATGGGTGCATGTGACTCGGCCTGGCGAATGAGTGTCATTTGGTCCCAACATTGGTTTGTTTAGTTACTCCTGGGTCTTGGGCTGGGGTTACCATTCAAAAATTGACTCTCAGAGGCCATAGGGTGGAAACTGCTGGCAGCCATCTTGCTACCAAGGGCAGCCAACATGGAGGAGAGCCAAGCTGAGAGATAGACAGCTAGGTACCAGCAGCACATGATGAGCCCAGTGTCCTGCTGTCACTACCGTAGACTTTTCAGGTACATGGGCAAACACAATTTATTTTTTGCCTTGAGCAGTTCATTGTTAGTCATTGTTATTAATAATATTTTCTTTTTGAAACTGACAGCATAGTCCTGGTAAGTATAGTTTCATTGGTTGAAAGCATTTGATTTTCTTTGTTATTATGTTGTAAAGAGCCTCCTGGGTTTTGTGTTTTGTGTCTGGATTTAGGCACTCTATAGCTGAATTAATGTGGTTAAGTACATTTGAGCCAAATGATAATCCAAAACTAGAGGGACCCCCGACTCATGGAAACACTATACTGGAATTGTGATGAGTAATGTTAATGATATATACTTGTTGCTAACCTTAGGGCTGTTGGTTGCTTCAGTCTGATCATTTGTTTTTCTTAGTGTCTTGAAATTAGCCATTAATGGAGATATTTATCAATTGGCTACACAACTGAAAGTGAGGAGTAGTAGTTTGCATCTCTAAATCAGGATGCACAAAGATCTTCAATAGTTAAAATAATTATAAGTAACAAGATGAAATTTAAAAGCTATGTTTTCGTATAATAGTATATAGTGGTAAGACTTATTAAGCCTATGTTTCTCATTATTTACATTTTTAAATACATTTCCCCTCAAAATTAACATTTTCATTTTAATTTACTTTGCAGAAACAATTTCAAATGTAACAAATTAAGAGATAAGATAAAGATACTTTGAAATTTATTAAAATTCAAGTAGTGGATAATCAATTTTTTTAATAAAAAAGCAAAAGTAGCTCTAAAGAGTTCTGTAAGTAAAGATCTACAGTTTTGTCCTTCAAAATAAACAGCAAACTATAGGAGAAGCACAGGATGAAGGGGATGTGTGGTTTATCAGCAGCATTGTGAAAATGATTTAGAGGTTTTAGTTGATTGCAAACACAATATAATTTAACAACCTGGTGTACTGGCCAAAATGGTTGATTTGGGTGCATTGATTCATTCGTAGACTGGTTTCATCTAGATACAAAACCTCCCAACTCAAGAGGTGATAGTCACCTTTTATTGAGGGGTTTTGAGGCCACCTCTGAAGAATCCAGTTTTTGTCACTGGCTTGGGGCATATTGACCAAAACATGGGGCTCAGAGTAAAGGTAGAACTGGGGAAGAACACCTGTCACTATTCTGAGGGATTGGGATGTTTGCCGTGGGGGAATGAAGACTCATGGCAAATGAAACTGTCTTTAAGTATTTGAATGACATTATGTGGGACAGTGAGTGAATTTATTCTGAGTGACCTTGGAGAGCAGAGCTAGCCTACTGTTTGGAAGCCAGTTTCAGTTTACTCTAAGAGAGAGGATTCTAAAAGAGTTGCCCCAAAGTGGCTGAACTTTTTCCAGTGTGGGTTTCAGATAGACAAGACTCAGAGAATGTGGTAATAATGCTGGTAGAGGTGGTTTGGGGGGTTGGGCAGTGTACCTGTCTTTTACATTCCCTCCAATCTGGGATTCTGGCAAATTATTTCAGAAATGGAATTGGTTTCAGGTTATTTCAGTGACAGAATCACAAGGAAACCGCAGAAATAAAGCATTGGGCCGGTGGGTGCCTGGATGGCACAGTCGGTGAAGCTTCCAACTTCAGCTCAGGTCATGATCTCATGGTTTGGGAATTGAAGCCCCACCATAGGGCTCTCTCTGCTGGCGTCTGGGAGCCGGGAACCTGCTTTGGATTCTCTCTTTCTCTCTCTCTGCCCCTCCCCTGTTCATGCTCTCTCTTTCTCTCTCAAAAATAAAACATTAAAAAAAAATCAGGCATTAGGGATCCTTAGCACATCGTAGAGCCAGGAGCTACTTTAATGTCATATATTTTCAGTTTAATTACTTTAGTCATTATGTGCCTTTTAAAATCATCTCCTCCTGCTTCTGTGATAGTACTGCATTCTTCCCCAGCTTCTACTTGTGGTTGCTTAGGGAAACAGACACTGAAACGGCTAAGCTGCTGCTCTGTCTTGACCAGCAGCTTTGCATCCTTCAGTCCAATTTATAGTGTTTATCCCAGTGAATTACTGAAACTGCACTCTGATGTCCTACCTCTGCTTGTCATAGAACTTCTCTTTCTCTGAATTTACTGCTTCACTTTGCCCCTAAACACAGGTTTGGTAAGAAACCTTCTACTTTCCACTTCTCTTAAAATTACCTGGTTGTCAAAACACTCCTTTTGTGAACTTTTTTGAATAACACATTCTGTTTGGTCAGAGAAATCATCTTTAGTTTCCTTGTTGATTTTCTGGCAGGACATGAACTTCAAGTTACCTAAAGTCATTATTTCTCCTTAGCCAAGTATTTTTCAGCCTGAAATCTGGGTGATCAGAAATAGAATACCTATCTAAGGGGAGCGAGGTGTTCACACCCCTACCAATTACCTCCATAAATGTATTGCAAAGATACTGAGGTATGCTTTTGTGCTAATTCACTTAAAGTAATTTTGACACTTATCCCTATCTAGAATTGAAGACTGACTGGCAAAGGAGAAACTCTGGAGGGGGTCTTCAGAGGCAGGGATCAGATATAAAGTTGGGGGAATGAGCCAGCACAACTAGAGGAAGACATACTTAAATCAGAGTTAATATCACACAGATTTAGAACTAAGAGTTGAAATATAACCATTCTGAGTTAGTGACTTCTGGGTTGTTTGTATATGAGTGATATTGTACCAGATTGTGACCTGTGGATACTTACTAAGGACTTTCAATAGAATTTATTTTCCAAATACAGGGTGTCCATGGTCTTTGTCATTGCAGGGAACAACAACTTTGACCACAGGGCAGCTTTGGGACAGGAATGACTTTAGCCTTATTGTGAGCTCCTTTGGATTTGCTCTACCATTCTTTGAAATGGATAGTTTCAGTGCCTTTTCTGAGACTTTCTTTACAAACAAACAAACAAATGTTATTTGTTTTCAAACAACAGCTTTAATTCATAGCCCTCCCTGTCAGGCCTTCCCTTTCCAACACCAACAAGTTTCCTACCTTGAGTCTTTTATGGAGAGAAATCTTTCAGCTGTAATTATCACTGATGGTTCCACAAATAGAAGAATGGAGAATGAAATGTAGACTTGCAGGGGGAATAAAAACCAACATATTTGAAACTGTGAGACCAGAAAACTTAGCAAGTTCTCAGGTTAAATTTAAGATTTCTGCTTCTGATGGAAATCAGTTATTGGTATTGAGGCATGTAGTTTTTCATATAAATAGTAAAACTTCGAGGAAATGCCCAGAATGGATCATTCTTGGCAGAACTTTGGGTCTTTTACTCTGGAAGTCTTCAAATATATGCACATGCAACTGGAAACAAAGTGGCTCTTAGTATTGTGGATTTATTCTGCCTTTACCTTTATATTTAAGGAAGATAAGTGATCATGGAGGAAGGGAGTCTATGTGGGCTGTTCATGAAAGTACACTGTGGTAAGTTCCATCCTGTATAATAGAAGAGAAGTCTCATGCAACTTCCATTTACTTGCTGTATCATCAAGGGAATCAAAAACTCAGGAAGAGGAATTTGAAAACTTAAAAAAACTTCTTAGATTTTGTAATGTTTGTATCTGTGGTACGCAGCATAACGTACTTATCCCCCCAATTTCCAAGAAGGCCATGACCTAATCTCCTGAACCTGGCATACATTATGTTATATAGCAAAGTCGATTCAGGTTGCAGATGGAACTAATGTTGCTGATTGGCTGAACTTGAGATGGAGAGATTATTCTGGATTTTTTGGCTGAGCCTCAGGTCATTACCAGGATCCTTATACATGAAAGAGAGAGGCAGAAGAGTGAGTGTCAGAGTGGCACGCATGAAGACTAGACCCATGATTGCTGGCTTTGAAGATGGAACACAGCCATGAGACAGGATCCCAGGCAGCCTCTGGTTGTTAAAGACAAGGACACGGATGCATCTCTGGATCCTCCAGAAGGAGCAAAGGCCTGTGGACACCTTGATTTAGCCAAATGAGACCTCTTCACACATGTGACCTTCAAAACTGTGAAGTTACTAAATCTGTGTTGTTTTAAGCCACCTAGCCTGTGGTCATTCATTGCACCAGCAGTAGGAAACTATCTGTATTTATGAAAATCTATTACTTGTTTCCTCACAGTATGTGGCAATAAAAACCTTAAAAGATGAAGAAGACCTTATTTTTGGAAACAGCAGAGTTATGGAGCGCAGGGCTGGCTGTGCCCTCCTCCACAGTCAGTCCGGCGCTAGAAGGGGGAGCTCAGGCCTCCACAGGAGAGTCTGTCAGGTCAGCCTCTGAAGACAAAGGAACAGAGTCTCTGGGGACAGAGGAACAGAAGACAGGAAGGGCAGAGGAGTCCCTGGGCTCGCGAAGCTTCTTCAGGACCTTAGTGTAGAAATACTCCCAAGACAGTTGAGGAGAAATCCCGAGTGAAATGATATGAAAGTGCTATAGAAACTGCAATGCATTTTTGCTGAGAAGTGTAACTTAATAAGGATAAGTGATCTGTTACTTTTCTTATGGAAATAACACGTTTGGGGGGATATTTCTTTGCCAGCTATAAAACATACATGGTTTGCACAAAGGAACATAAAAGCTAATACTTCATGTTTGATCATAAAATATTCATTTTGAAATCTTGGTTTTTGTTGTGTTACGCTTTTGTTTGTTTCAACAGGGGGTCAGAGTAGAGTTTCTAATAGAATGGTAAGTAGAGATTAAATCACTCATTCTGAATATTGTACGCACTCCAGAGATGGAGGCAGTGGGTCAAAACATGGCTTTTTGGGGTCAGAATTACATAATTAAAGCTATGTAACAGGGATGAGTGCATCAGTATTCACCACTGCTTCCCGTGCCTCCTCTCTAAGGAAGACTTTGGATCTGCTTGTTTGGCATTAGACACTCCCTCACATCCCACCCACCCAGCCCCTCCATTTATTTTGCAGATCAGAGTAATTAGTAAGGAGGGAAAGGAGAAGAAAAGATAGTCAATTTGTACTAGAAAGGTTTATGATTTGCTTGAGAGAAGTTGAAGAGAATGAAGGTAATAAAAGAAGGAAATTAGAAGGAAAGAGCAGGGTCCATGCCGACCCTGTGTCACAGAGGTTTTGATTGAGAGAGGCAGAAGGTTCTATCACACTCCGCAGTCCGTTCATCGGCCATACTCAAGACGGTTGTCTCCTGGCTTCTTAAACCTTCAGCAAGCTCACTTCTCCTTCCAGTAAGGAATTAGACTTCTTTCACCTTATGTTAACTTGCTCCTGTGCGAGACCTTGCTGCCCTTCCCAGTGAGATAATTGTCTACTTCCGTCTAGGGCTGTCCCCAGAGATGCTCCACAATCTACCTCCTCCTGACTCAAGAGTGTGACTTTACTAACTATTCCTCTTGCTTTGCATTAGTAACTTTTCCCCATTCTTCATGAATATTCTCCTCCTTATGCCAATATTCTGTAATATCCCCCGTCTCCCAACAAACCAACACAGCCATCTCTCCTTTTCTCTACATAGCTAACTTCCTTTGGAGGACTGTTTATCCACACTAGCTTTACTTCTTTACTACCCATTAACGCTTTTAGCCACTCCAATCACATGGTTTTCACAGTGCTCTTTTGAAATTGCTCTGGCTAAGGTCATCTTCCAAAATCCTATCATCAATTCTCTGGCCTCTTATTATCTGACCTTTCATGTAACACAGTCAATATGCTGTCCTCTTGACTTGATTTTGAGGACATCCTCTGTGCAAGCACTAATCTCAGTGCAGGAGCTGTGAACACTTGACAAAAATCCCTGATCTCATGGAGTCTATGTGGGGGGAGACTGGTAAGATATATATATATACACATATATAGATAGATAGATAGATAGATAGATAGATAGATAGATAGATAGATAGATAGATAAAATAAGTAACATGATGCTAAGGAATGCTCCAATGTAAACAGTATAGGGAGTGCTGGGGGTGTAGTTTGAAATAAGAGGTTTAAGAAAGGTCTCACTAAGAAGATGACATTTGGGCAAAGATCTGGAGGAGACAAAGGAGCAGCTATGAAGAAAGTGCTTTGGGAGACAGACACAGGCAGAACCTTCTCTTCCCAGCTGGCTCTGGCTTCTGTCCACTTCACTTTAATGAAACTGCTTTCCAGAAATTCACCCATGAGTTAACTGTCAGTGGCCTTTCAAAGGTCCTTTCTCTGTTCATTTGTTCTTGGCATCTCTGTCATAGTCTTTCTTCAACCACTTTTTTCTTTTTTTTTCTTTTTTTTTTTTTTTTACTGTCCTGTTGCAATAATTTGGGTTTCCTTTGGCTTCTGATTTTTACTTGTCTTTTGTTTTGTTGGAATATATATTTTAAAAACATTTATTGTGATAATAACATTTAACATAAGATTAACTCTCTTAAAAGAAATTTTAAGTATAAATACAACATTGTTAAGTATAGGCCCAGGATTGTACAGCAGATCTTTAGGAATTATTCATCTTGTGCAATTGAAATTTATACCCATGGTTGCCAGGGGGAAATGGGGAGTTGCCAATCATTGTCATTTTTTAATGGTTTCTTTTCTTCCTACCTATTAAACTCATTAATTTCTTTTAATTTCTATCATTCTTTTTCTATCTTATTAAAAAAATTTTTTTAGCATTTATTCATTTTTGAGAAACAGAGAGACAGAGTACGAGCAGGGGAGGAACAGAGAGAGAGGGAGACACAGAATCGGAAGCAGGCTCCAGGCTCTGAGCTGTCAGCACAGATGCAGGGCTCGAACTCATGGACCAGGAAATTATGAAGTCAGATGCTTAACTGACTCTGCCACACAGGCAGCCCCTTTTCCTGTCTTAACGTGGAGATCTTATGTTATGGTAGATCACATGTTATTGGTGCCCAATCCATGCTTTTTCAATAAATCCATTAGGGACCTCTTTTACCTCTCTGCTTCAGTCTGCACTTGTCTGTGCATACAGCTTCATTCTTCTGTTGACCTAATTTTTCTTGTGTAAATAATCTAATTTTCCAAGATAATATTGCATATTTTTGCTTGATTGATGACCTTCTGTTTCATTATCCAACCTGTGCTTAAAATTGAACTCCTGTCCCTCTCCAGAATCCCCCTCCTGGCTAACTGCTTTCTCACAGCAGTCTCAGGGATCTTGCTGTCTAGACTCCACACTTCAGAGCTGGCTTTAGCTTTTTTCCAGTCTCTAAATCGATTCTATATTCATTCCTTCTAAACAACATTGTTTGAGTCCATTCCTTTGCTTTCCCGTATATGGCCACCTTTTAGCTTTGGTCTGTATCTTTTTGTCTTGACTGCTTTCATGGCATTGTCTCTGAACTGTGTTCTTTACATTTTGTTTTTTGTATCTACTATTTAGCTGATGAAGAAATTCCTAACGTTCCCATGTTGTCTTTCCTGTTTCTCTGATTCTCTCTAGACTTGTCCTCTGAACATGCTAGTAAGCATCTTCCCTGTCTGGAAACATTTTCCTTCTTTCTAAGTCCTGTCCATGTTTCAAGACCTAGATCAATCAAAAGCCTACTTGTAAATGATTCCCTCTTTCTCTCTCTTCTATCCACCTACTTATCCTTCCTTTCTCTCTCCCTCCCCTGATGAACTTTCTGTCACTCATCATCTCAGCAACTCACTTAGTCTTGTCTCTTATTTAGCTGTCATGCCTGATATACGTGTCCTGTGTCCTGAGGAACAGAATGCTGCTTATGCTTTATTGTGTCCTCGGCAGTGCTCTGTATGGTACCTTGCAGGTGGGAGGTATTCAGAAAAGCATTTCCTGGATGGCTATTTGAAATAAACTTTTACAATGGAATAATATTCTAAATGAGTATGTCAAAACTAGTGGACTTCTCCACAGGAGTGTCACACAGAGATGCAAAAATGACCAGGCTGTTCATGGTACCTGCCCCCTCTTTCTCCTGCTAACTTGCTCACCTTCCTCCATCTGTCTTCCAGTAACCTGAATACAGTCTGGAAGGCATACCCATTGCTTCTGTTTCCCTTTGTTATTATACACAACCATCCACCAAATTCTATTACTTCCACCTCAACTGTGAGCATTCTCAGGGCCATTTTCTGCCAATTCATGGCCCTGGTTCAAGACCCCAAGTTCTTTCCCTTCTTTGTTGAAGTAGCCCATTCCTCTGCTGCTTTCTGACAATCTTTTCTACCTTATTCATGAATTTCAGAATGTGTATGTATTTATTTTATTTTTCTTGGTAGAGAAAATGCATATAAATGCAGGTTTAAAGAATAGTTGTAAAGGGAGCCATGATACATCAACCTAGGCCAAGAAATAGAATACTGCCTGTACCCACACGTGCCTCATCTTGATCATCATCTACTCCTCTCAGCCAGAGGGAAGCAGTTTCCCTGACATTTGTGATAATGTTTTCATATCTTTTCTTTAGAGTTACCACTGAAGATAGGGATCTTCTCTGATTTGCTTCTTACACTCTACATGTGTTCCTGAGATTCATCCATGTTGTGTCACATTACTGTATGTTCTCCTTGCTGGATAGCAATCATTGAAGGAATATGGCTTATTTATCCATGCTGTTATTAATGGATGTTTGAGTGGGTTACATCTTTATTATTAAAACTAGTACTGCTCTGAACATTTTATGAATGTATCATGACACAAATATACATGAGTTTCTGCAGGATTTTTTCTAGGAGTGGATTTACTGGCCATGTATGTCTTTAATCTATTAATGACAATCTATTTTCCAAAATGATGAAACCAATTTACACTTGTTTTAGCATTATATGGACATCCATATTATTTCATATTCTAATGCTATATGGTATTATCAGGCTTTAAAAGTGTGTGTGTGTGTGTGTGTGTGTGTGTGTGTGTGAGAGAGAGAGAGAGAGAGAGAGAGAGAGAGAGAGAGAGAGAGAGAGGAGAGAGGAGATATGTGTTTAAAGGCATCTCTTTGTAGTTTTAATTTGCATTTTTGTTATTACTGGTAAAGTTGAGATCTTTTCTTGTTTACTGGCTATTTGGATTTCTTTTTATTGTTGTTGTTGTTAAATACCTGTTCAAGTCTTTTTGCCCATTTGTCTATTTTGTTTACTCTTTATTTCTTATTGACTTTAGGAATCCCTTAAATATTTCTGTGAAGAGATCACCATTGGCTATATATGATGTAAATGCATTTTTCTGCTATGTCTATATTTTCATTTCCTTGGTGGTATTTTTAAAAAACAGAAGTTCTTAATTTTAATGTAGATAAACTTATCAATATTTATGTCTAGAATATTTAGAACCTTGTTTAAGAAATTCTTTCCTACCCTGAGCTTATGCTGTAATTTACATATATTATTTTTTGGAAGTGTTTAATATTTAGGTCCTATTATTTCATCTTTGAATGATTTGTGTGTTAGCACTTAAGGAGATGGTGATAGCCTTTTTTTTTTTTTTGTAAGTTTATTTATTTATTTTGAGAGAGACAGTGTAAGTGGAAGAGGGGCAGAGAGAGAGGGAGAGAGAATCCCAAGCAGACTCTGTATGCTAGCACAGAGCCTGATGTGGGGCTTGAATCCACAAAGCCATGAGATGACCTGAGCCAAACCAAGGGTCAGATGCTTAACAGACTGAGCCATCCAGGGGCCCCAAGATAGTGATGGCCTTTTAACTCTTTTTGGTTTGCCCTCTGGTTTCTCTCACTTCCCATCTATTTCATCTTGGCAGTTAGACCTACCTGTCTAAAACAACAGCTTGAAAATTTGTGTGCGAAAAGTACACAGCATGTTACCCAAAACACAGAAAGAATTAACTAAATAAAGAAATGCTAATACTGTTCAACTGTGCAGAGAAAACACTCGAGCTTTTTACTCTAAAATTCAAGGTGCTACTTGGGTGACCCCCATCTCTACCTACAAGTTTCCACTCACATCTTGAGCTCATGTAACTATGCCAGCCATGATCTGCTTTCTGTTCTAGTAACAATTCTTGCCTTGATTTCCCTACCTCTATGTCTTGGACTTCCCCTGTCAACTTTCCATTACCTTATTCTCTATCTGATTTCAACCCTCTAAAGCTTTTTATATATCGTAAATCCTAGCCCACTCTCAAAACCTTCCCAGGCTCCTGTAGTGAGAAATGTCTGCTCTACCCTTAGGCCACTGCATTTTGCCTTTCAGCACGAGTTAGAGAATACTCCTATTCTGCACTTACCTCTCTGTAAGACCATGAAACATAGATCTTATTCTAAAGTGAGTTATGCCAACGACTTTGTAGTACATTGTGAACTGTTTTGGAGAAAATATTTAAGCTTAATAATTTTTGAATTTTGTAGAGCTTTAATCACATGTCTTATATGTTGTGGGATCTCAAATACACACACACACACACACACACATATGTATGTATATATTTGAAGTAATTTGTTCATCAATTCTTCCTGTTTTCCTTCTTTATGAGTTTATAACTATTATCTAATTATAAGATGAATTTTTTGGCAAAGATATTTTGTGAAAACAAGTGACAGTATAAAGGAGGGAATACATATAGACCTCTAGCCCTCATTTGCTTCCCTGTTTCCAGAACACATCAGATAGGACATAGAGGGGTTTTCCTGATAGAGACTGAATAACCTCAGAGGAAAAACATAAAATACCTACATTGGGGAAAAGAAAACAAAAACATAATCTAATCTCTGTAAGTGAAGCTCACCAGTTGATAAGCTTCTAATTAGCTTTTTTAGTGTTTCATGTTTGATATAATTCAACAGCCAAGATCACCATGCATTTGAGAGAAAACTCCAACACAAAAGTTGAACAACAAAGTTTTAACAACAACAAAGTTGTAACAAAACAACAAAAACAACCTCATACCTACAAAAAGAACTTGTAGTATGTGCAGCAATGCAGGAAAAAATAAAAATATTTTTAACAATCACTATCTTTAGAAAAATAGGAGAAAATACTGATCCCATGTACAATATCAGGATATTTAAAAACTATATATCAACATGCTCTAGAAAGTTCAAAATAGGGATGCCTGTGTGGCTCAGTCAGTTGAGCATCCAACTTTGGTTCAGGTCATAATCTCACAGTTTTTGAGTTTGAGCCTTCCATTGGGCTTTGTGCTGACAGCGTGGAGCCTGGAGCCTGCTTTAGATTTTGTTTCTCCTTCTCTCTCTGCCCCTCCCCTGCTTGTGCTCTGTCTTTCTCTGTCTCTCAAAAATAAACTTTAAAACAAATTTTAAAAATTTATCTTCAGGGGTCTAACAATTGATAATAATAATTTCAGAAAGACAAAGCCGAGAAAGAAAGGGATGAAATAATGAAAAATATTATAAGAAATTTCACAGAATTGAAATGTCCCAATGACTATATTGAAACATATTAATATCCAGCCCCGTAACTGAGAAGAAACAAATTTACTCCAAAGTAAAAAGAGTGAAATACAAAAAGATCAGAAATAAAGGGAACATCCTAAAATTTTTCAAAGAGAAAAAGACAAAGAGAAAACCCACCTTATATACCAAAAACTGGGAATGAAAATTACTTTGGGTACCTGGATGGGAACATTGGGAACTATAAGGTGATATAGCAAAGCTTTTAATAGTTTAGCTAAACTATTAATTAAGCTTAAGTATAGAATAAAGAGATTAATTTGTTTTTTACATTTTATTTATTTATCTTGAGAGAGAGAGGGAAAGAATAGAGAAGGTGCAGAGAAAGAGGGAGAGAGAAAATCCCAGGCAGGTTCTGTGCTGTCAGTGCAGACCTTGGTCCCACGAACCATGAAGTCATGACCTGAACCAATATCAAGAGTTGGGTGCTTAACTGACTGAGCCGCCTAGGTGCCGCATAGAATAAAGAGATTTTTATACCTCTGTATTTAAGAAATGAAGTTTAAAAAATTATTTAATTTAATTTTTTTTTTTTTTATTTTAGAAAGAGGGCAGGAGGTGGGGATAGAGGCAGAGGGAGAGAGAAAGAGAGACAATCCCAAGCACAGATTCTGATGAAGGGCTGGATCCCAGGACCCTGGGATCATGACCTGAGCTGAAATCACGAGTTGGATGCTCAGCCAACTGAGCCACCCAGGCGCCCCCAAATTAACTTTTTTTTTGAGTGCCTCATTCCTTTTTATTGCCAAATAGTATACAACTTTAAAAAATTATTTTTAATTGTTGGTGTTGTCTACAGGAGATTTTATTTATTTATTTAATATAATTTATTGTCAAATTGGCTATAGTCTGCTCTTGTTTTTGAGGGTAAATGCTCATGGTTCAGCACTTACATACAACACCCAGTGCTCATACCAACAAATGCCCTCCTTAATGCTCATCACTCATTTTCCCCTCTACCCCACCCTCCTGTCAACCCTCAGTTTGTTCTCTGTATTTGAGAGCCTCTTATAGTTTGCTCCCTTTCTCTCTGTAACTATTTTTTCCCTTCCCTTTCCCCATGAACTTCTGTTAAGTTTCTCAAGATCACATATGTGAAAACATATGATGTTACCTGTCCTCTGACTGACTTATTTTACTCAGCATAATACCTTCCATTTCCATCCATGTTGCTGCAAATAGCACGATTTCATTCTTTCTCATTGCCAAGTAGTATTTTGTTGTATATAAAAACCACATCTTCTTGATCCATTTATCAGTTGATGGACATTTATGTTCTTTCCATGATTTGGCTATTGTTGAAAGAGCCACTATAAACATTGGGGTCCATGTGCCCTTATGAATCAGCACTTCTGTATCCCTTGGGTAAATCCCTAGCAGTGCTATTGCTGGGTCGTAGGGTAGTTCTATTTTTTAATTTTTTGAGCAACTCCACACTGTTTTCCAGAGCAGCTGCACCCATTTGCATTCCCACCAACAGTGCAAGAGGGTTCCTGTTTCTCCATGTCCTGGACAGCATCTATAGTGTCCTGAGCCGTTCATTTTAGCCACTCTGAACAGTGTGAGGTGGTTATCTCAGTGTGGTTTTGATTTGTATTTCTCTCATGTTGGTGATGTTGAGCATCTTTGCATGTGTCTATTGGCCATCTGGATATCTTCTTTAGAAAAGTGTTTATTCATGTCTTCTGTCCATTTCTTCACTGGATGATTTGTTTTTTGAGTGTTGAGTTTGGCAAATTCTTTATATATTTTGGATACTAAACCTTTATCTGATATGTCATTTGCAAATATCTTTTCCCATTCCATTGGTTGCCTTTTAGTTTTGTTGATTGTTTCCTTTGTAGTGTGGAAGCTTTTTATATTGATGGGGTCCTAATAGTTTTTTTTTTTTTTTTTTTTTTTTTAAGAGAGAGAGAGAGTGAGCACATGGGATTTCAGAGTGAGGGACAGGGACAAAGAATCTCAAGCAGGCTTCATGCTAAGTGTGGATGCGTGGCTTGATCCCACAATCCTGGGATCATGACCTGAGTTGAAATGAAGGGTCAGACGCTCAACCATTTGAGCTACCCAGGTGCCCCAGTTAATTTTTGCTTTTAATTCCCTTGCCTTTTGAGATTTGTCAAGCAAGAAGTTGCTGTAGTTGCGTCAAAGAGGTTGTTGCCTGCTTTCTCCTCTAGGGTTTTGATGGTTTCCTGTCTCACATTTAGGTCTTTCATCCATTTTGAGTTTATTTTTGTGTGTGGTGGAAGAAAGTGGTTTAGTTTCATTCTTCCTCATGTTGCTGCCCATTTATTCTTCCAATCCATGAACTTGGAATGTTTTTCCATTTTGCTGTGTCTTCTTCAGTTTTCTTCATAAGTTTTATGTTGTTTACAGCATACAGATCTTTTACATCTTTGGTTAGGTTTATTCCTAAGTATTTTGTGGTTCTTTATGCAATTTTAAATGGGATCAGTTTCTTGATTTCTCCTTCTGTTGCTTCATTATTGGTGTATAAAAATGCAATCAATTTCTCTACATTTTGTACTCTGTGACTTTGCTAAATTCATGTATCAGTTCTAGCAATCTTTGGGGGGAGTCTTTCAAATTTTCCATGTAGCATATCTTGTCATCTGTGATAAGTGAAAGTTTGATTTTACCTTTGCCCATTTTGATGCCTTTTATTTCATTTTTTGAAATGAAATGGTATTAGCTGTGGGCTTTTCAGAAATGGCGTTTGTGATGTTTAAATAAGTTACTTCTCTCCCGACTTTATCAAGGGTTTTTATTAAGAAAGGATGCTGTATTTTGTCATGCTTTTTCTGCATCTATTGACAAGATCATATGGCTCTTATCCTTTCTTTTATTAATGTGATGTATCACACTGATTGATTTGCAAATATTGAACCAGCACTGCAGCCCAGGAATGAATCCCACTTGATCATGGTGAATAATTCTTTTTATATGTTGTTGAATTCGATTTGCTAGTATCTTGTTAAGAATTTTTGCATCAGGATATTAGCCTGTAATTCTCCTTTCTTGGGGGGTCTCTGTCTGGTTTGGGAGCCAAAGTAACTCTGGCTTCATAGGATGAGTCTGGAGGTTTTCTTTCCATTTCTATTTTTTGGAACATCGTGAGAAGGATAAGGATTAACTCTTGTTTAAATGTCTGGTAGAACTCCTCTGGGAAGCCATCTGGCCCAGGACTCTTATTTGATGGGAGTATTTGGATAACAGATTCAATTTTCACTTGTTATGGGACTCTTAAAAATTTCAAATTTTTCCTTTTTGAGTTTTGGTAGTGTGTGGGTGTCTAGGAATTTCTCCATTTCTTCCAGGTTGTCCAGTTTGTTGGCATATAATTTTTTATAGTATTCCCTGATAATTGTTTGCATTTCTTAGGGATTGGTGGTAATAAATCCATTTTCATTTGTGATTTTATGTATTTGGGTCCTCTCTTTTTTCTTTTTGAGATGTCTGGCTAGGGGTTTATCAGGTTTTTAAAAATTTTTTTAAAAATCAACTTTTAGTTTCATTGATCTGTTGTACAGTATTGTTTATTTCTGCTCTGATCTTTATTTATTTCTCTTTTGCTGGTCTTGGGGGTTTCTTTGTTGTTTTGCTTCTAGTTCCTTTAGGAGTGCTGTTAGATTTTGTATTTGTGCTTTTTCTAGTTTCTTGAGATAGGCCTGGATTGTAATGTATTTTCCTCATAGGAGTGCCTTTGCTGCCTCCCAAAGGGTTTGGACTTTTGTGTTTTCACTTTCATTTGTTCCCGTATATTTTTTATTTTCTTCCTTAATTACCTGGTTGATCCATTCCTTATTGAGTAGGATGTTCTTTAACCTCTATGCATTTTGGAGTTTGGAGGCTTTCCAGACTTTTGCCTCTGGTTGATTTCAAATTTCATAGTATTGTGATCTGAAAGTGTGCATGGTATCATCTTAATCATTTTAGATTTATTGAGGGCTGTTTTGTGACCCACTATGTGATCTGTCTTGGAGAATGTTCCACATGCACTCAGAAAGAATGTGTATTCTGCTGCTTTAGGATAAAAAGTTCTAAATATATCTGTCAAGCCCATCTGGTCCAGGGTATCATTCAGGGTCATTTTTTTTTATTATTGATTTTCTGTCTAGATGATCTGTCCATTGCTGTAAGTAGAGTATTAAAGTCCTCTGTAATTACCACATTCTTACAAATAAGATTATTTATATTTGTGATTGTTTTATGTATTTGGGTACTCCCAAATTTGATGCATAAACATTTAGACCCTGTAATTATGATAAAAGACTTTCTTAATCTCTTGTTACATACTTCAGTGTAAAATCTAGTTTGTCTGATATATGTATTGCTACTCCAGCTTTTTTTGAGTTTCACTAGCATGATAGATGGTTCCTCACCCACTCACTTTCAATCTAAAGGTGTCTTCATGGGGCACCTGGGTGGCTCAGTTGGTTAAACCTCCAACTTTGGCTCAGGTCAGATCTCATGTTCATGGGTTCAAGCCTTGCATCAGGCTCTATGCTGATAGCTAGCTCAGAGCCTGGAGCCTCCTTCCAGTTCTGTGTCTCCTTCTCTCTCTGCACCTCCCCCTCTCATGCTCTCTCTCTGTATCAAAAATAAATAAAACATAAAAAAAAGACTTTAAAAAAATAAATAAAAGTGTCCTCAGGTCTAAAGTGAGTGTCTTATAGAGAGCAAACAGATGAGTCTTATTTTTTTATCCATTCCGATATCCTATTTCTTTTGATTGGAGTATTTAGTCCATTTATATTCAGTGTTATTATTGAAAGATATGGATTTAGAGTTATTGTGTTATCTGTAGGTTTCACAGTTGTAGGGATTCCTCTGGTCCTTTGTGGTCCTTGTAACATTCCACTCACAGAGTCCCCCTTAGAATCTCTTGTAGGGCTGATTTAGTGATGATGAATTCCTTCATTTTTTTTAAAGATTTTTTTTATGTTTTTCATTTATTTTTGGAAGTCAGAGAGAGCAGGTGAGGGTCAGAGAGAGAGGGAGATACAGAATCCAAAGCAGGCTCCAGGCTCTGAGCTAGCTGTCAGCACAGAGCCTGATGCGGGGCTCGAACCCATGAACCATGAGATCATGACCTGAGCTGAAGCCAGACACTTAACCGACTGAGCCACCCAGGCTCCCCAGAATTCCTTCAGTTTTTGTTTGGGAATACATTTATCTCTCTTTCTATTCTGAATGACAGACTTGCTGACTAAAGTATTCTTGGCTGCATATTTTTTTTATTCAGCACGTTGAAAATTTACTGCCACTCCTTTCAGGCCTGCCAAGTTTCAGTAGATATATGTCTGCTACTACTCTTCTCATGTGTCTACCCTTATAGGTTAAGGCCCGCTTATCCCTAACTGCTTTCAGAATTCTCTCTTTGTCTTTGTAGTTTACCAGTTTCACTATGATATGTTGTGCAGAAGATTGATTCAAGTTACATCTGAAGGGAGTTCTCTGTGCCTCCTGTATTTCAGTGTCTGTTTCCTTCCCCAGATTGGGGAAGTTCTCAGCTATGATTTGTTCAAGTATACTTTCAGTCTTTTTTTCTCTTCTTTTGGAACTCCTATGATATGGGTATTCTTCCATTTCATTGAAATACTTAGTTTTCTAATTCTCACCTGTGGTCCAGAATTTTTTTTATCTCTTTGTCATCCTTATCCGTTTCCATAATTTTATCTTCTATTTCACTTAATCTCCCCTCTGCCTCTTCAGTCCTCACTGTCACCACCTCTAGTTTATTTTTCACCTCATTTACAGCATTTTAATATTCATCATGACTATTTTTTAGTTCCTTGATCTCTGTTGCAATTGATTCTCTGCTGTCTTTATGCTTTTTTCAAGTCCAGTGATTGATCTTTTGACTATTATTCTAAATTCTTTTTCAGTTATATTGTTTATATCTGTTTTGATCAATTCTAGCTGTCATTTCTTCCTGAAATTTCTTTTGAGGGTAATTTTTCCATTTTGTATTTTGGGCTAGTTTTCTGTCCCTTCCGTGTTTTAAAAGCTTGTTATGTGCCCTGCACCTGTGAACACTACAACGTTAAAGAGGGCCCATACACTACCCAGGGACTGGCCCTCAGGAGGTGTTTTTTTGGAGAGTGTTACTTGCTCTCTGTCATTGTGACTTTGGTTACTTTATCTTCATATCGTAGTGATGTTTTGGACTCTCCATTAGATGTGCTTTGATTTGTTCAGTGATGTAGCCATGGAAAGGAAAACAAGCACACAAACAAAAAACCAAAAAACCAGAAACACCAGCTACAAGTAAACCACAGTGTGGAGGTGGTTCTGATGGAAGAGGCCTTATTCCATACAAACAGAGAAATGATGGGGGTAGGGCAAAAGAAAATAATAAAAGTTGACCAGACAGAGAAACTATATGGCTTAATCCGGAGAGAGAGAAAGGAGAATAAAGAAGGAGACAGGGAAAAAGACCAGAAAATAAAGTCGACCAGACAGAAAAACTATGTGGCTTAATCCAGAGAGAGAGAAAGGAAAATAAAGAAGGAGTTGTAGAACATGTATCAGGAAAATAGATGAAATATGTCTGCTTAAACAAACTAATAACCAGAGTAACCAGTCTAGATAAGGAAAGAGAAGAATATAAGAGAAGAAGGAGAAAAGGAAAGAAGAATATATCTATATAATAAGAATTGTCCAAGAATTAAACCAGCTAATGCAACAGTGCTGGTCTGGAGGAGGGCTGTCTGGTTGGTCACTGTCAATCCAGCTCCAGTAGATATGCAGTTACCCGGCACAAAGGGGCTTGGTTTGGTGCAGGTGGTCCTGCCTCCACTGCAAGTCCTTCTGTCCATTCCCTGAAGCCACTCTTTGTTGGTAATGGGAAGCAAAATGGTGACACCCCAGTCTCTCCCCCATGGACTGGGTATCCCAAACCACTCTGTTCAAGCTGTCCTCACTGTGCAGCAGACATAAACATGGCAGTTTGTCCTGCTCACCCAACTACCCCTCTCCCTGGCTCTTGGCCAGGACTTAAACCCTGATGTCTTTAAGGTTCCCACTCTGTCCACCCCAGTTTCAGGGATATGCCACTCCCTTGAGCGAATACATACCTTCTTTCCACAGCATTCCTGCGAGGGGATTGCTTTCTCCTATTATGGACTGCACCTCTGAACTAGTTACTGAGCCTGTTTGTGTCCCTTGCTAGCCTTGTTGGGGCCTAAGGACCTGCAGTAGCATGTCAGGCAAACTGAGTTGCCCTCCTACCTCTAGCTCTCTCTTGAGCAGAAGGGAAGCCCAAGGGCAGGAGGGAAGCTGAGCATGATGGGGATAGGGGATGGTTTGGGAGTAGAAACTTGTTCTTACATGAGATGGCTTTGGGTGTCTGTATACTCCAGTCCCTCCCTTCCCCCACCTGGCCCCTTGGTGCTCCTTCAGCTTTCACGCTGTCTACCTCTCACTGGGTCCTGGTGGGGACCTCCCTTCGCCTGGGCTGACTGCCTCAGCCTGAGGACCTGGCTTTCAAACAGACTCAAAGGGCAGGGATCCTGGTGGTAGAGACCCGGCTAGGCTGGGTTGTGCTTTCCAGCATTTTGCGTCTCCCTCTGGTCATGTATTTATTCCCTATTTATGTGCTCTGCATCCTGGGTCCTGGAAGGCAGCAGCTTCTGAAGGTTTGGTAGAGGGAACAGAGCTCCTCTGGAAGGCACCAATGTTCCTAGCCCCACTCTCATCTGCCCCTGCCCCCACCACACACACAGTCCTTCAGGCCTTGTGAGTCAAGCCCGGGAGCTTACCTGGCCCTGCCCCACCCCCTTCATTGGCCTGTGCTCTTCCTGTCTTTGCCCAATACTCTCACAGCTGGTTTCTGGCAGAGGGTGGCATTGCCTGACAGCAGTCACACTCAAGCCTGAGGGTCAAGCCCCTAGCTATTGTCATAAGTCTGAGTCCCTCCTGGACCAGGAGAGGTGTAGAGGTGGTTGTTGCTTCCACTTTCACCTCTGACTCAACTATGTGACATTGACCTGTTCTCACTCCCACCCTTGCCCTGGGATTTCCCATCTGTAAAACTCAGAAATGCAGTTGGAAAGTCCTTATTCATTTAGTCAGTGAATATGTGTAGATCACTTTTCTGTGTGCCAGTTACTGTTCAGAACTCTCACAGAGCTCCCAGTCCAGAAAGAAGCCAGACAATTAAAACAACAATTACAAAAAAAAAAAAAAAAAATCCTCCCTAGGTATGCGATCCAGGCAGCCAGGCCCAGTCCTGAGAAAGCCGCACAGTTAGAGATTGGAGCTTTCTCCATCCAGGTCAATGATTTTTCTCTTTTCCAGATACAGTCCTATGCTTCCCCAGATGCTCTTTTTCTTCTCTTTATTTCTCCAAAGAAGGGTTTACCTCCCCTCTGTTCATTTTATCTCTCCCAGTTCACAATCATGCACCCATGGCCCATCAGGTTGTCCTGGTGGGTCCCTGGAAGTGTCTCTGTCACCTTGCCACCCGGACTCTTGGAGTTCAAAGTCCTTTGGCCTCAGCAGTGCTATGTTTGAGAGTCGAGGGAACTGCTGATCTCCCAACTTCTCTGCCATGTTGGCCCCTACTCCTAAAATTAACTTTTTTTAAGAAGCTACTTATTTATGTGTTTCAACAGAACAGTGGAGTAAACCAAGAAAGCAGAAACTACCGGAATATATTTTTTACATAAATAAAGAGAAAACATGAGTGCTAGACATAGAGTATTTAAAAAAAAAAAGAGTAAGTAAAAGAAGACTGTCCAGAAAGTCTGTAATGGAAAGTTAGAGAACTATGTCTTACTCACCTAAAAACAAACAAACAAACAAAGCACAACTGGTCTAGTTCATAGCTGGAGAAAGAATGATCCATAGAAACCTTAATTAAAAAGACCTTTAGTTAAACAATGCATTGATATTTAGGTATATTTATGAAAACTGCATGTTTTGGTTTTCTCAGTACAATCCTGATTTATATTTATTGTAATCATTAATAATACATATTTTTCACTCTCAGAAATGAAGGATATTAAGTTACATGATCACCCTAAATATGTTCTACCATGTTGAAAATTGCCTCAAAAGTCTCATGTATGGTGTATGAATAAAAAGTACAGGCATACAGCAAACTAAGCAAATGAAAATTGAGGCATGTTTTAAATTCTAAGAACATTAAATATTGCATAGAAAAGCAAATGTAATTATTGTTTATCCCTGGTGAGAACAGAAATATTGAGTTATTGGTTTAACTAAAATATATATGTAATAAAGTTATATTGCATGATAGAGGGGACCCCTGAACAACTGAGAGATATTGAGGGAATGCTACCTCATTTTGGCTTCACCAAAATTTGAATTTAATAACACACATAAAATGAAGTCTGAGATAGGAAGCTGCCAGAGTGTTGGTGGGGCTTGGGCTCCATTTCTCATTGAATGTTTATTTCTCCCCTCCTCTGTTTTATCTTTATCCTCAGACAGATAATAAGATGGCTATAGAATTCCAAGCATTACATTCAGTTATAAGAAAGCTCAGAAACAGAAAAAGGATAATTTCTGCTGAAGTCTCTTTCTTAGCACCTAGGAAGTCTTCCCAAATAATTACTGAGAAGCCTTTCCACCAGTTTCTCTGAGCAGGATTAGTTACATGCCCACACCTAAAACCAAATCACTGTCAAGGAGAAGGGACCACCATGATGGGTTTAGAGTCTTGGACCAAGGGGTAAATGGTGGATAGGAAGCCAACATTTTCTGCTGAACTTGAGATAGGAGGTATTCAGGAGTAGTGAGAAGTACATCCTTATCTTCCTTGGAAGTTTGTACATCATGTCTGACATTGACGAATTAAGATATAGAAATATCTTGAAATCCTGCAGTCAATATTAGCAGAAAGGAAAACAATTTAAAAGCTGTTTCTCTGGGGAACAAGCAGGAAGGGGAGAACAAGGTTTTTTGTTTTTTTTTTTTATACTTCATACGCTTTTTAGTGTTATCTGATATTTTAAATAACGTACATGTATTTGATAAAAATGTCACTTAAAAACAAAATAGTAAGTAAAGTAACAATTTTAAGTAACAATATAACATTCCACCACACAGTTTTTCATAACATTTAGTCAGTCCCCTATTGAAATGTATTTAGGTTGTTGAAATCTTTTGCTAATACAACATGGAGGGTGAGCCTCGTTTTGTTTAAAATACTTTGGACATACTTATAAGCAATAAATAAATATGGTTTGAAGCAAGTAATTATTACAGACAAAGCTCTAAAGATTCAAATGGTGGTTCTCAAATGTTGGCGCACCTGGGAGTCACCTGCAGGGATTTTAGAATATCTCGGTACTTGGGCTGCACCCCAGACCAACTGAATCAAAACGTTTTTGGAGCATGGGGCAGCTACACAGGTATGGGTTTACTTTGAAAACTTCCAGTGATATAGTGAGTGTACAAGTTTGAGAATCACTGGATTTAGGGAAATTGTTTTCCCCTGCAAACAATCATCATTTAAAAACATTTATGATGTCTGTGGTGCATAATAAATCAATATTATTCTTCTCTAATTTCATACACACATTACTTTTCTCTTCACCTCTTCTCTCATCTCCAGGCTTGCCTTCCTTGTCACTCACCCTTCCATCCCCATGCTTCAAGGCAAGAGATTTAGGCCTGGAGCGTCAAAGTTATAGTTGGGGGATATCATTTCTTTCTTCTGTCCTTCCTTTATACCATACCCAGTCTCTGTTCTTCTGAAGGAGGAGAGGGGGTCTTGTCTGTATTGGTCATTCTGAATTATGTGTCTCCTTAACCAGCATTATCCTCCTGTTTATTTTTATATCCCTCACATTTTTTTTCATATTATCAAATGGCTGTTGCTTTTCAATGTGAAGACTTTGTTTCTACTTTTACAGCCTACTTTGGCAAATAAATTGAATTTAAGGACTAAATATCTTTGTTTTTATTTAGTCTGCACTGCACTTTTTCCTATAATGGAGTGGTTTTTAAAAAATCTATATTTGTCATTACAGACCAAGCAAAATTCATTACTTTCTAAAATTATTTGTGGAAATAGATTTCCAAGTCTTCAACATATTCATTCTATGACAGTAGCAATAGAAAAGTGTTCCCAATTTACTTTTTTGATCAAAACCAAACTTGACAAATACATTGTACTGCTATGCCATCTGTAGCAAGCTATTGTAATTATGCATCTGTTTCAAATTGCTCCTTTGTTAGTATGTTTTTGCATTCAGTGTTTTGCATAATTCATTTCATTAAAGTAAGGCCCTTGAGTTTTAATATTTAGGGTTATATTTTTGAACTCTGGCATTCTAGAGAGTACATGTTAGTATGGGGAGTTTTGATGAAAGCAAATATTTTATTCCTTAATGATTTGTGTTGCTTAGGGAAGCAATATTTTAAAATATCATGAGGTAACGTTTTGAGTAACCACATATTTCAAAAGGATTTTATAATTTAATGAGAGTTAGACTAAATGGCAGTGATTAAGTAATGATGATTCAGATTATGGTTTTTCTCATTATGGTTTATATGAATTTAATGGATGTTCATCTGAACTTATGACATTTATTTTTATCCTGCTATTGACACTTATTTGGTCCTTGCAGTGTATATTTTTATGCCTATAATATTTTGGTATTCATATGATTCAAAATGCTTAATATGGTTTGTGTCAAGATGTGTTGTTTTACTTTTATCAATTTTTTTATGTTTTATTTATTTTTGAGAGGGAGATCGTGAGTGAGAGAGGGAACAGAGAGAGAGAGAGAGGGAGACACAGAATCAGAAGGAGGCTTCAGCCTCTGAGCTGTCAGCACAGAACCTGACGCAGGGTTCGAACTCACAAGCTGTGAGATCATGGCTTGAGCCAAAGTTGGATGCTTAACAGACTGACCCACCCGGGTGCCCCCTGTTTAACTTTTATAAAAACTTTGATATGTTACAGTTAATTTTGAGATGTGTAAAAAGGTGCCCATAACTTTTTTTAGGTAAAGATTACTGATTAAGGAACTCAAGATATTGAAGTTCATTTTAAATTCTTTGACTTTTAAGAGACAGAGAGAGAAAGAGAGAAATCTCCAGCAGGGGAGGGACATAGAGAGAGGGAGACAGAATGCCAAGCAGACTGCATGCTATGAGCACAGAGCCTGATGCGGGGCTCAAACTCACAAACTAAAATATCATGAACTGAGCTGAATCCAAAAATTGGACACTTAACCAACTGAGCCACATAGGTGCCCCAGTTCTTTTATTTTTTTAGTATTTATTTATTTATTTATTTTTCAAGATTGGGAGAGGGAGAGAGAGAGAGAAAGAAGGGGGAGGAACAGAGAGAGAGAAGAGAATCCCAAGCAAGCTCCATGCAGATCGCGTGAGATGAAATTGATTCAAACACTTAGCTGACTGAACCAGCCAGTCACGCCCAAAGTTTTTTGATTTTTTAAAAAAAATTTTGAGAGAATGAGCACAAGCTGGAGAGAAGGGCAGAGGGAGCTACATAGAGAAGCTTAAGCAGGCTCCACACTCAACTTGGAACCTGATATGGGCTCAATCCCATGACTCTGGAATCATGACCTGAACTGAAATCCAGAGTCTGATGCTTAACTGACTGAGCCACCCAGGCACTGCTGAAGTTCATTTTAAATTGAGATTTTATAGTTGTTATTTTTATAGTTGGTATCTAAAAGAATTAATGTAGACCATTGTCTTTCAGTGATGCTTTTGTACAGGGTTTAGGTAGAATATCATAGTTTTAGAGTTATGGTTTGTTAGATTGATTATATGGTCATTGCAGATATGTTTTGAAAGTATGCACAGTCACCTAGCAACATGGATGGAATGTTGCATTTGGCTAATAGTAAACATCTGTTGAGTGCTTACCACATAATAGAAACTATGTTGAAAGATTGGCCTCCATCATTTCTTTTAACCTCACCAAAACAAATAATTAAAATATCTTAATAGATATTACTACTCTACTGAATTTACATATGAGTGAACAGAGGCTTAGAGGTTATATATTCTTTTCAAATGTTCGCAGGTCTTATGGCTAATATGATTTTGAACCAGAAGCTGAACCACTTTCTTACATCATCACAAAAATAAACTCAAAATGAATCAAAGACTTAAATATGAGACCCAAAACCATAAACTCCTAGAAGGAAACATAGGCAGTAATTTCTTTGATACCAGCCTTAGAAATGTTTTTCTAGACATGTCTCCTCAGGCAAGGGAAACAAAAGCAAAATTAAACTATTGGGACTACACCAAAACAGAAAGCCTTTGCACAGCAAAGGAAACCATGAACAAAACAAAAAGGCAACCTATTGAATGGGAAAATATATTTATAAGTGATATATCTCATAAGGGGTTAATATCCAAAATACATAAAGAACACCATCACCTTAACACAAAACACATAAAGAATATGATTAGAAATGGGCAAATGTCTATTTAGATAAACATTTTTCCAAAGGAGACATCCACATGGCCAGTAGACACATGAAAAGATGCTCAACATCACTCATCAGGGAAATTCAAGTTAAAATCACAGTGAGACATAACTTTATACCAGTCAGAATAGCTCAAACAAGTAAACAATCCACAGGAAATACTGTGTTGGCGAGGATGTGGAGAGAAAGGAGCTCTCATGGTGCATGCTTGATGGGAATACAAACTGGGGCTGCCACAGTAAACAGTATGGAGGTTCCTCAAAAAATTAAAAATAAAATTATCATCACATCCAGTAATTTCAGTCTGGTTATTTATACAAAGCAAACAAAGCACTAATTCAAACACATACATGCACCCTTATGTTTGTAGCAGTATTGTTTATAATAGCTGAGATATGAAAGCAACCCAAGTGTTCACCCAGAGATATATAGAGAAGGGAGGTGTGGTATACATATGCAGTGTAATATTACTCAGCCATAAAAAGAATGAGAATTTTTTATTTGTAACAACATTATACCTAGAGGGTGTGATGCTAAGTGAAGTCAGTCAGTCAGAGAAAGACAAATATATAAATTCACTCATATGTAGAATTTAAGACACAAAACAAATTAACAAACAAAAAATTAAAAAAGACAGACTCTTAAATTTAACAAACAAACTGGTGGTTGCCACAGGAGAGGTGAGTGGAGGAGATGAGTGAAATAAATAAATGGGATTAAAAGGACACTTACCTTGATGAGCACTGAAATTGTAAAGAATTGTTGAATCATTATATTGTATACCTGAAACTAATATAATTCCATATGTTCATTATACTTCAATTAAAAAATACATTATGTTGTATGTTAATCAGGCTTCATTCAAGAAGTAGAAAATACTGTAGGTATTTAAAACAGAATGGATTTAATTAGGTATTGGGAAACTGAGAGAGTATCAAGTGGTCAAAGAGATGACCCAGAAATTGTTAACTGTAGAAAGTGGCTGTCACTTCCCTGGCTGGAATAACAAAGGGATCAGAAGGTGCTGTGAGAACCTAGGAACTTAGAGAGTGGCCACTCTGGGGCCAGCGGTGGTGACTGGGAGGCTCTGTTAGGAGCCTGGGGCCTTTGGGAGAGTTTTGCTAAGCCGGTCTTGGTCCTGCAGGTGTGCCTGGAGGCTGCAGCTCAGACGCCCCAGGGGAGGGAGGTTAGAACTATGTAATGCTCCTGGAGGGGTAGTGATAGGAGTTGAGCGGGAGCCTTCTCCTGTCTCTTCTCTCCCTTCTGTCTCTCTCCTCTTCCACCAGTGCCTCCCAGCAGTAGAAGCCAACCAGAAGGCAGCTGTCAAGGGAATCTGAGAAATGTATGTACTTACAAACTTTCAGCGCCAGGATCACAAAGCAGAATATAGAAGCTGTGGGCTTGGGCTGAGGGGTAATTGGTTAATAAATGGAACCCATACTCTGAAGTTTAAAAGACCATATTTCCAAGCTATCTCTCAATATACAGCATGCTAATTTATTTGGTGTTGGAGATTAAAAATGTTAATTACTGAGCAGCTGATAAGATTGTTGTACAATATGTATGATTTGTTTGGTTGATCAGAATGACTGAGTTTACACGTCTTGACAACTCAGCAAAGTGGCACAGATGGTAATCAATTTGCTTAGGAGTTGGCTACTCTCTCCAAAAGCCTAACTTGTTTGGGAAGTGATCAACTGGAGTCTGTCATGTTATTAAGGTCAAAAGCATAATGAGCTAGACAGATGAAGTATATAATTAAATTTAAAAAAAATTTTTTTAATGTTTTATTTATTTTTGATACAGAGAGAGACAGAGCATGAGAAGGGGAGGGGCAGAGAGAGAGGGAAACCCAGAATCTGAAGCAGGCTCCAGGCTCTGAGCTAGCTGTCAGCACAGGGCCCGACGCGGGGCTCAAACCCACAAACGTGAGATCTGACCTGAGCCGAAGTCGGAGGCGTAACCGACTGAGCCACCCAGGCGCCCCTATAATTAAATTTTTAAATAGCATTTGATATCATGTCATTTATCTATATAACTTAGGTTAATTTATCTCCAATGCTCAATGTCACTATTTGTTCCATGTTTGAAGGTGTGCAGGTGGGTATAGCAAAAGAGAAAAGTAATGCTATATAGGAATATGAGTGTGCAACCTAAAAAAGGACTAATTAGCATTTATTTAGTATTTTAAAAATACTGAGAAAAACAAAATAATTTTAAGCAATCATGTAAATTTTTGAAATGTTTCTTAAACTTTGCTAGGCTGAGCAGTTATGTCAATTAATATAAGCCTCTCTGTTCTTAGTTGGTTCCATGAAAGATGGCTGTATACTTTTGAACTTGGCATACTCAAAAGGAGAGGCAAACGAAAAAATGAATTATATTCTTATTAGAGATAAGGGAATACAATTAAATATGGTTATTTAAAAATATTATCTTCCTATTGACGGTACATACTTAATTTAGATGATAAAATGCCTTCTTTAATTAGAAAAAAAAGTATGGTATATGTTTGACCTCTTTTTGGGTGCAATTCATAGAACTCATGAATGGTCCTCCAGAAATAGCTTTTATGTTAAAGTATCAGTTTTTTTCTTGGAACCCCAAATGAGAATTTGTATATGCAATAGATTAATGCTAAATTGAAAAACAAACTTAGATGATTTTAAATCTATCTCTGTTATCGCAAAAAATGTCTTTGCAGAAATACAAATTATAGATTTTTTAAATGTTTTTATTTATTTTTGAGAGAGAGCCAGCATGAGCAGAGGAGGGTCAGAGACGGGGGGTGGGTACAGAATTCGAAGATAGGCTCCAAGCTCTAAGCTGTCAGCACAGAGCCTGACGCAGGGCTCGAACCCACAGACTGCAAGATCATGACCTGAGCCGAAGTTTGACGCTTACCTGACTGAGCCACCCAGGTGCCCCCAAATTATTGATTTTTAAATACCTTTCTCTGCAGCATTTTACCTTATAAAATGACTTTTAGACACTTGGCCTAGGAAGTTGGCAAAATTTTGTTTTTTTCCCGTGGGAGTATTGCCAAGCAGTTGTAAGATAGTTTAGACACCAGTGTACCTCAGCTCTAAACAAAAAACAAAGTAATGTGTTGATCTGCAAACAAGAGAGAACATGTAGTTGTCAATGCTAAAGCTACATAGGACGAAAGATGATCTTGGCTAAGATGACCTTAGCCTGTCAGGTGCTGGATGAGGATTCTAGTGTTAGCCACCCAGGACAGGATGCTGAGAAGATGAGAAAGAGTGAAGTATTGGGTGAGAAGAAAGAGGCCGCCTGTTGATCTGGGCTCTGTGGTGTGTACATACGTAGTTGTGAGAATCAGCCTCAGATATCTGATCTTCCACCTGGGATATCTGATAATTTAAATAATCTGCATGAGTGTTTTTCCTTCTTGCTTCATTATTAACTCTTTTGGCTTAATTCAGATTGAGCCATTTCTCTTTTGAGGGTAGCTCTGTGTCCTTTCTCTGGGGAGCCCTTCCTCACCCTGTACTATGACTTGCAGAGGCTTGGGTTTTTGTTTTTTTTATTATCACCAGTGCCATGTCTCCATGCTGGTTCAGTTTGTAAGTCTAGAGTGAGTATGTTCAGTTTCCTTTTCATTATCAGTTGATCTGGAAAACTGTGCCTGACTCCGATCTGAGTAGAGGCCCTCTTTGCCCACTCAAGTCCAGGCCATCTAGAGTATAGCACTTAGTGTGCCATCTTGTAATCACTGGTTTAACTAACTCTCTTTCTTCTTGGCCAGTGAACTCGATGATAGTGAGGACATTGTCTTATTTATTCATCATTTGGTGCCTATCACAACGCCTGAATCTGACAGAGCTCATGGAGGAGGCACTGGGTGAGGTTTTGGGGATACCAGCATGTATTTGATTCTATTTTGCTATCAAGGACTCAGAACCTACCTAGTTAGGGAGGTAGACACATGAACAGGTAAATGTAACACAGTGTGCACTGTCTGTTTAGAAGCTATGGCAGAGAAATGAGAAGTGTGCTATGTTAGAATGAAGACATAACCTGATAAGTATGCTGTGCTGAATATAATGTGTTAGGTCCCTTCTTTCAGGAATGTGCAGTCTGCTACCTGAATTTCATGAATGTGCTTAGTATATAGCTCAGCCATGTTGAATGAGAAGTTTCTGGACAGTCCAAACACCATAAAGTCAATGAAGGTTGATTGAGCACTGATTATGCAAGCTAAAGTGATTTGTAAGATGCAAAGCATAAGCATCATTTTTTTCATTTTAGGTAGTAGCCCTCAGGTGAGAAAATGTGACATTAAACCTAGAAGGTAATGTTTTCTTTAAGTTTATTTATTTTTTTTGAGATAGAGAAAAAGAGAGAAGCTGGGGAAGGGGCAGAGAAAGAGGGAGAGAGAGAATCCCAAGCAGGCTCCATCCTGTAAATGTAGAGCTCAATCTCATGAACTATCAGCTGAAATCAAGAGTCAGATGCCTAACTGTATGAACCACCAGGGTGCCCTGGTAATTTTTTTTTAAAGAGAAGGTATTCTATAAGCACCAATAAGCGTGTCTGTGAGGAATTACCAAGTGGACAGTAAGTTCTGTGAGCTTCATGTTCTTTCATTTCCATGGTTCGTATCTGCCCATCCCATTGTATAGAACGGTCTAACTATGAAAAATGTGAAATAAGCAGGTGTGTAGAGGCAGATAACATAGGCTTCAAACAGTAGAGAGAGTGGGAGTTCTTCTCTTGAGTTTCTTAGGTAAATGTCAAACAACACTGGTGTTGCCATGATTTTTTCAGTCAAATAAGTGCACATTATTTGAGAACATGAATCATGGGGTAGATAACCATTCCTGCCAATAGAAGCAAGTGTACCTTTTTGAACATCATCCACAAAAGTTTATTTCTGTCATCTTGTCAGCTCCCACTACTAAGAAACTGTGACTGTACAGACAGGTTATAATTTTGGAAACAGGACCAATGCTGTTTCGGCACACTAAAGATATGTCTAGTAGTTGTTGGTGCCATCCCAGTGTTTAGAGGTGTTGGTGGTGGTAAAAGTATGGATTCGTAAGTTATTTAGCCCTCTATATTCAGCACCTACTTTGTGACAGCCACATCATATTATTGTACTATATTTGCCAGCAATCCAGAAAGGTAGTTATCCATACCTCCATTTCTCATTTGAGAAGTTAGATTCACAGTGGTTCAAATGGCATTTCAGTATGTTCTCTGTCTGTGTGTGTCCCATTTCACATTCAGAATATATGCCAGTGGGGCACCTGGGTGGCTCAGTCAGTTAAGCCTCTGACTTCGGCTCAGGCCAGATCTCACATTCGTGAGTTCGAGCCCTGGGTCGGGCTCTGTGCTGACAGCTCAGAGCCTGGAGCCTGCTTCCAGTTCTCCTTCTCTCTCTGCCCCTCCCTTTCTCATGCTCTGTCTCTCTCTGTATAAAAAATAAATAAAACATTAAAAAAAATTTTTTTAGAATATATGCCAGAGAGCAAACAAAGCAAGTACTTCTTTTGATTTTGCAGTCACTTAGCCAGGGCAGGTGACTGACTGCTATGCTACACCTTTGCAAGTTCCATGGTGGAGAATGACTGGGGCTGTTCTTGATTTACTGCCTTGATGGAAGGAGCATTTTAAAAATGTAAAAATTAGGGCAAAACACAGAACCCAAAGTGAGCCCTAAAAGTAACAGGAGCAACATAGACAAGATGGGGGTCAGGCACGTGAGGATGGGATAAAGGTGAGAAATAATGTCTGCATGTTCACTGCCTGAAGTTAGGGATGAGGCAGCTGTAAAGAGTAAAACCATCAACTCGAGAGGCTGAGAAAGACTTTGAAGCCCATCATTTCGGCCTTTCTAGCACCAACATAGGCTTCTGACTTCAGCTTCTGACTTGTGTCATTTTTAACTTGATTTGGATTATTCTCTCAACTTTTCTTATATCTGGTCATTGTATCCTTTTGCATTCGATCAAGTGCAGGGTCTGTGCTAATGATTTTATATCTGGTTGCTTTATATTTGCCACAAAAGGTTGAAGGAGAAATGATACATTGATTTTGGAGTAGAAACTACCTCTTCTAGGAACCTCTGGCAACACTATCAAGTGAAGACTTCTGCAGATAGTTACATTAAGTTGAGAAAAGAAGAGAAAACATTACTATTACATGGAATAGAGACATTGTCCCCCTTGAGATGGAAAGCCGGGGAAATCCAACTGTTTAAGTCTGAAGACTTGATTCAAAAACAAAATAAAACAACAAAACAAAACAAAA
>NC_043702.1:89222401-89231285 GCF_006229205.1 Suricata suricatta | reverse complement strand
TTTTTTTTTTTTTTTTTTGAGAGACAGAGACAGAGTAGGAGTAGGGGAGGGGTAGAGAGAGAGGGAGACATAGAATTCAAAGCAGGCTCCAGGCTCTGAGCTGTCAGCACATAACCGACCCAGGGCTTGAACTCATGAACTGCAAGATCATGATCTGAGCCGAAGTTGGACATTTAACCACCTGAGCCTCCCAGACACCTGACACATGTTGATTCTTAACATGATGCTTTTTCTCTTTATTCTTTGTGCATCTTTCCTGTTAGTGATGTCTTGTGACATCTTCTGCTTCTTTCCTTTTTCCTTTCTTTCTTTTTTTAATGATGCTCATTGAATTGACTAACCTACGTGAGGAAGGCTTTAAATCATTGAATAAAAATACTCTTTGAAGATAATACAATGCAATCTTGTCATTTTAGAATTGAGGTGACTGAATTCAGGAGGAAATCAGTGACTTGACTCCATTTATTCTTCTTATTAATGACAGAGCCAAGAGTAGAACTGAAACTCCAGGTTCCTCACTTTTCCTTCCACTAATGTCCAGCCTGTGTAGCTGTATATTCCCATGAAATGTACCCATTTTCCTATTCTGTGTTGTGAGAGTCAGATGTATTGGGCAGTGGGCAGAGAGGCCTGAATTAGAAGGACAAGCTAGCAAAGTAGATCATTGTGTCAACCCAAGGTGATCAAGGTGCCTGAGCAAGGATGATAGAGATAAAATCAACAGGACTTTAAACGGTCTGAGTGACGAAGACAACAGATGGACAGAGCTGTAGGTGGGTAATGCCAGGCAGGGAGCAGATGAACCTGAGACTGTGTAAAGGCATTACAGGACAGTCAGCAGATGGGCTGTGCTGGAACGTGGGGTGAGCAGCGCCGCTGTTGACACTAATTACTCGTGATGGAGGTGGTTTGCAAAACATGGGGGGAAATGGCCTTATTTCATACAACATTTGCTGTAACAGTGGGAAAGTTCACAACGGCTTTCTACATTAAATGCACTCAATTGGGGAACTGGGGAAATATTTGCAGTTTGCCTTTCCCTCTCTAATACCATGTTTGAGATGGGGATACCGATGAGGACATGCCATGGTGCCCGGCCAACGGCTTTTCTTTTAAGCAGTGAGCAGTTTCACAAATTAAAATTCCCTTAAAAGTAAAATATTCAGAAGCGAAACAATGCATAACTCCACAGATGATGTGATTTTTGTAACACAAATCAGCAAGTAAGTCAGGAGAATCTGATGTGGGAAACACATCAAAACTGTCACATCTTCTCTGATGGCACAGTTAAATGCCAAAAAAAAAAAAAGAGTATAAAAAATAAAGTTGGTTATATGTTAAAAAGCTGAAAAAGTATGAGCTTCAATAGAGAGGCTATCCTTTTTATGTTATCAGAATGTCCTTGGTATATAATTTAGCATTTTAACTCAAGAGACTTTTTGGGGGAGCAGTTATTATAGGCCAAATCCAATGCTAGGTTCTGGTGATGCAAAATTGAGCTCAACAGGATCCCATATTTCAAGTTGCTAACCATTTAGTCAGAACACACAAAAAATGATTCTAACATAACTGCTATTAAGGAGGTAAACAAAGGGGTGCCTGGGTGGCTCAGTCGGTTAAGCGTCTGACTTCAGCTCAGGTCACCATTTTATGGTTCCTGGGTTCAAGCCCTGTCTCAGGCTCTGTGCTGACAGCTAGCTCAGAGCCTGGAGCCTGTCTTTGGATTCTGTGTCCCTTCTCTCGGACCCTCCCTTACCCATGTGCTCACTCTCTCTCTCTCTCTAAACTAAATAAAAACATTTAAAAAATGTTTAAAAAGGAGGTAAGTAAAAAAAAAATGCTTTGGTCACATGAATGATAAACCTCTGTGATAATGAGAGTAAGAAATTGAAATATGAAGGTCAGCCATGATCTTGAGAAAGATGAGTTGGGTAAATGATATATTTGCAAGAAAATCTGTCCTTTAGTTACCTGTGTGTTGTTGGAGGTCATTTCACATGCCTGAGCTTGTAGTGGAGAGGTGGGCCTCTGCCCCCTTCGCTTCTGTACTTGTACCACTTTGGCTCCAGAGTAACAAAATGCTAAGTGGTGGCTGGGTGATCTTCAACTACTGAGTAACTGGAAGAGATGGGCAGATTGGGCACAGTGCATCAGTTTGTCAGTGAGCCCTTTGATTTGCTCTTCATAAACAAGGCAATGAGTATTACAAATTCTAGTTAGCCTTATTGTTTGCATTCTGTCCTCATTGCCAATTCTTTCATCCCATTAATTTTTCTTATGCCTCACTTCTTTCCTTAAAGTTCTCTTATTTCCTCACCACTGCCCCAAGGCCAAATTAAATTTGTCAAGACTATTTTGGAACTCAGGTCCATAAACTTGGAATGCCAAACCACAACGGCTTGGTTTTTACATTTTCAGAAGCTTGTCTGGCCCTAAAACAGGATTTCTTATTTGGCGTCTGCCTTCTCCATTAGTCACTTTACCCATAATGAAAATTACAAAGTCCCCTTCACCAGTCACATAAGCTATAAAGTCACGTTCATGAAAACAAATTAAAATTTTATCCTCATTGTCTTTCTTGCCTAACACACCAATATATAATTTTACTTCAGACTGGGAAAAATCGTTTAGTTGATTGATATAGCAATAAAAAGACATGTTAGATCAACCAAGATAAAAAAAAAAACTTGACTAAACTATCTTTGTTTTGCAATAATCTTTTATCTCAAGCTACTAGGACCTTACTTAAATGACTAAAGTATAGTATATAAAAGTTATTCCCTGGCAAAACTTTTACTGACTAAAGGCTGTAACTGATCAGACAGAATATCTCTCTCTTAAAGAATCAATTTGGTTCTGAGACAATCATGGGACCCAATTTGATGGTTTATTTCCCGGTGATCTAGCTGTCGCTGATGCACATATGCATCACTGAGGGTGCTTTCAGTAGCACATCTGGGATTGAACAAGGAAGGTGTTTACTTGGAAAGTGCAGGGGGAACCTGCAGGGAGTCGGGGAAGTGATGTAGGGAAGGGGAGGGAGACAAAAAAGGTGAGCTGTTCATGAGCAGTACAGTAGGTGCCTGGAGCTTGACCCAGAGGGCAGACTCTGAAAATAATGTGAAACCCACAACTGAGGGGTGAGGAGATAATTGTGTTAGCAAGTCTCAAGACATTGTTGGAGACTGCCCTGCTCCTGGGGGTGTTAACTTCTTGGCACTTCTGGCCTGTCATGCAATAGCACATCTGGGCAACCCATCTTTCTGTCATTCCAAAGGTTAGCTACTGGTAACTGAAAGTCAGCCTGATACCAGCACACAAAATGGTCCCAGGACAACCGTGGACCATTGACAGTGTTGTTTATCTAATTTTAGATTTCTCTTATTGACAGAGAAATAGAACAAAGTTAAGTCCTAAAATCTTCGCTCTCTTTTTAAGTCATTACTTCTTTTCCCTCATTGATAGTCTAATCAAGAGGTTCTGTCTTGCTACTCATGCTTTTGCACTGGAGAAAATACTTGGAGGCAATCTGACAGTGGGCAAAATGAAGAGACACAAAGCTACCAGAATGATTCATAAACTGGAGAAGTAGATTATGAATAATCAAGGGTTGTCAGAGCAGGCCTTTGCAGCTAACAGGATGCTTTCCCTGTTTAAGCTAGACACAAGAACAAATCATCTAGTGCTTGTAGCACTGCCGTCATTAATGTCACATATTTAGTAGGCATCTCCATTTGAATATGACACTTTTAGACAGTATAAAAAGCAAATCAAACCAGTGTGCTCCTTTCCCCTTGGAATCTAAAATCTGAACAAAACAGTAAAATGGATATAAAAGCATCGTCCAGAGTGCACAAAATGAAATAAGGGCCATGAAAGCAAAGTGCATGAGAAAGCAAGGCAGGTGTAATATACTAAGTAGTAACACTTAGCCTCATGGTCAGGAGAAGAATAGTGAGTAGTGGAGTCTTTAGTAAAGTGGAGAACTTGGGTTTCATCTAAAGGCGACAGGCTGCCATATAGAAATGCAGTCTTAGTGGTTATGGATCAACCAAACTCTCAGTAGTAGATAGGTGGATGTTCATGTGACATGGTCTAAAATGTTAAGTGAATAGGCAATTCACATACATTTAAAACACTGTGTGGCCCAAACATATCGGGCCAGATAAAACAGATTTGCTGACCAAATTCAGCATATCTGTCAAATTTACTTGGAGACCTCTGATGCAGAGAGGTATATAAATGCCAGATGACTGTCATTGCTGAAGGTGGAAGAAGGTGTGTGTGTGTGTGTGTGTGTGTGTGTGTGTGTGTGTGTGAGTGAGGGGGCGAGAGATACAGAGACAGAAAGAATCACCTCATGTGCTTATGATTATCTCATATACCTATGCATTTATGTGTATATATGTGCATATATAGATATATGCATTTTATTGAAAACAGTGAGGTAAGTATATGTTTTAAGATTATGAGTGGAGAGTCTAGCAAAGATGTTTTTCATACTCTTCTGCTATATCAATCATATTCTTACTTCAAGGCCGACTAAGGCATTACCACATCACTGCCTCTTGCCTTTATCAAAAAAGATTTTTGCCAAGAGGGGTTTCTTGGTATATAGGTAGTTTTGCAGGGAAATCCATTGAATATATCTGGCATAAGTTAAGAGATTTTAAATGGTTTGTTTTGTAAGAAAGAGAAAGCATGGATAAGTTCATATGGACTTTGTGCCTTGAGAATAGGAACAGCGTATATTAAGAGTTCCTAGGTACTAGGGACCTAAGGTATTCTGCCTCTGTTATCTCATTTAGTCCCAACAACAATCGTGTATAGTGCTAAATTATTTTAGAGTAGGGAGAAGATACCCCTTATACCTATGTGTAAATGACAATCTAGATTTGTAACAGTTTGCTACAGGTTATGGAAACAATATGCATCAGTCCCAAGGCTCCTGTACAGATCACACTCCTTAAAGTATGCATACAATCTCATGCATAAGATTTTCTAAGCAGCAAGTATTGTCCATATTCTTCAGAAAGTGGGAAAAATATACATTCATTTTATTTGTGTGTAGTATTCCTCTTTGGAATATCGGTTGATAAGTGTTGGCTAATTTGGGGACTTTCAGGTAGAGCGTGAACCTCTCTTTATGCCTGAATTAGCTAGCCCCATTCTGTGTTACTTCATAGCCCATTTGTCTACTGGAGTCTTTTAACAGGTTAGCTAAATTTTTCAGAAGAGTGTTTTAATCTGTCAGCAGCCATTTCAAGCACCTCAAAGCTTGTGCCTGCAGTAGAGGAAGAGGATCAATCCTCCCTAAACTAGAGCTTCATGGTTGAGAATGGCTGTCTCAGAACAGACTCTGGTGGGCGCTGTGAGCAGGTGGGAAATGGATGTTTGCCAATAGATGGTAATGTAATGTGTCATCAAAGTAATGAAGGCAGAGGTGGGGCCAAGGTTAGCACAGGGCAGATGAATAGATTGAGAGTGGCAATGTCGAAACTCAGAAAGAGAGGCAGGGACCTGTGAACGTGCATCCCCGAGAAATGAGAGAGCAACAATTCCTTCTCCAAGAATAAGCTCTGCTTTATGCCCGTATTTCTATTCTGTTCTCTGAATTACTCCATTAAATACCTATTTTTAATTTGAACTAGTCTAAATATGTATCTCATGGGTGAAATGAAATGACCCCATCTAAGCAGACATTTCTTGGGAAAGTGTGATGTGAATCATTATTGAAGCCAACATTTCTTCTTTGCTTGGGAAGAGAAGAATATGATTGGCAAGTAATTACTCCTCATGACTTCATCATCTTAAGGAGACAAAATCTTATGCATACCTCACTAAGAAATAAGAAACGTGGTTGTTACCTGCTTTTGTCTGTTTCATTTTAGGGAGGAAATTGAGAAAAGCTTGTTGAAGGTGGAATTCTACATGCTATATTGAGGCAATTTTCTCTGGGCTATTCATTTTTAAAGTTAAATCTCATTTATAGATGGTTGGAATGGGGACAGAATACATGTCATTATTGAGATCAGAGTTAACAGTGGTGTATCCCACATTAGTTTTTTACATCCCTCATCCCTTGATCCACCAACCTATTTTTATCTGAAAGTTTCGAGGAATCATCTTTACTTTTTGCTTTATCTCATGTAGCATTTTGCTATCCCTGAATAGCAACATATAATTTAAAGATGTAATAGCATGATTTGAGGTCATGCTCATTTCTAATAGATTAATTCTGTGTGTTGACACCTCTGCAGAGATGTTTCTGTCGCATTAATATCTGTTTTCTCTGTTCCATCTGTGTGCAGGCTAGTGGACAGGAAGATGTTTTTTCACAATTCAGTAGGTAGTTAGAAAAGACATCAAGGGGCGCCCAGGTGGCTCAGTTGGTTAAGCCTCCAACTTCGGCTCAGGTCATGATCTCATGTTCACAGGTTTGAGCCCTGCATAGGTCTCTGTGCTGACAGCTCAGAGCCTGGAGCCTGCTTCTTATTCTGTGTCTCCCTCTCTCTCTGCCCCTCTCCCTCTCATGCTCTGTCTCTCTCTGTATCAAAAGTAAGTAAAAAACATTAAAAAATTAAAAGAAAGAAAAGTCATAGAAACTATTTTAAAACATTAACAGATGAGTCAGACTATGTTTTTAACATGTGATTTAGAAACATACTAAGAACACAAATTGGTCTTTTGATAAGATAATTTCACCATTAATCAAAAAGTATTCATTGGGCATTCTTAGAACATGTTGGATGCCAAAACAAATACATCTAACAAATGCACAGAAGTGTAAAGAAATGATCGAGAACTGTCTTTTAACAGTATTAGTGAAATACTGTATGTTCTCTGATGTTGGAGTGAATTGGAAACATTCATGATTAAATTTTTATCAGCAGAGTGATGGGAGAGTGGATTATCTTTATTGAATGCATTTTCTAAGCAGTGATGGAAATTACTTTTCTTACGTACTTATTTGTTGAAGTCTGTAATACTACTCTTCATCCTTGGAAACACAGTCCAATAATGTAATTGATAACTCTTTGGATTCAGGATGTTTTTCAAGTACCACCAGTTAGTTATAGTGAACAGAAAGGGTTGTTATAAGGTTGAGGAATAAAACAGATGACTGAGCCTGTATCCAGCTGATGAGAATATTCCTGGTGTGGGAAGTTGCTCCTCTTTTCTTACTCCTTTTGCTTCTCTTTTATCTCCTTTTCATACTCTTTCTTCTCTTCTTTAGTCAAAATCCTACTTATGAAATCATTTTATTGACACTTTGTGCTTCTAAAAATAGAGTACAAATATAATACAAAACCTACATGCTTGAGAGATTTGTTTAATTAGGGATTAAAGTATAAAATAGCTTATCGAAGTTCTCTGATTTTGTATGGCTATTGTCATATCTAGACCCAGTGGGGATAATGTTTTGAAAAGATTAAACCAAGGCCATTTGTTTATTACCTTCATTCATTGATTTTGTTTACTCTGTCTACTGGAGAGCGGAAAGCAGGTGCATAGGCACCCACATGGTAGAAGAGAATGTGATAAAACCTGGAAGTTTCTGGTGGTACAGGAATAGATAAAACCTAAATAGTAGAAACAAGTGATATGACATCTATGTGTCCTAGTTTCCTCATCCAGTCACTATAAAATAAGAATCGTTGCTCACAGAGAAGTCCTGAGTTAATGACTCCTTGCCTAACCTGCTAGCTTTATGTCCTGGAAGTGAATCAAGGTCAGATGGTTCAGACCTTGGGGATGCAGGAGGAAGCTGAGTTCAAACCCACAGGGGCTGCAGGGTGCATAGCTTAGGCCATGGATAAGCTGCCAGACATGACTAAGACCCAAAGCATTCCACAGCATTACCAAAGGATGATATGGGGCAGAGACTTGGCCTGGACTGAGCTAAAAGAAAAAAGCCAATAAATCAGCAATCAGACATTAACAGACAACTTCCCAAGGGCTCAGGACACACTGGATCAGTGGAAGACACCAACCAAAGACCCATGCAAGAGTCAAGAACCCCACCGCATTGTGTGGTATTACTTAAGCTTTTTTGCTATTCTTAAGATGCTCTTTTGGGAAAAGGAAATATTAAAAACCCTGAAATTCCATAATTTATTTCTTAAAATACAGGGTTTACTTCCTAAAATTATCTTATATACAAAAAGAATCTAAAGGACCTGTCTTGTAACGTTTTAAGCTCATGTTTTCTTGGATTAGGAATATGTTTTTCTGTACATTTGAGTGTAATGTGTTAATTTCAACCCATGATTCACCGCAGAATGCTGAGGGCAGGTGGGCCTTTCTCCACATCACATCTGTAGGAGGAATGGGAGGAATGAGGGGGACCCTCCTAATGGCAGAGCCTGGAAGGCCTTTGTAAAGTTTTCCTGAGGTATTCAACTTTAAACATAAAGCTTTACAAAATCAAGTTATGTAAAAGATTGGATTACACAAATACTGTTGAGAGAGAGACAGAGAGAGAGAGAGAATTTGATTGATTGCTGGCTGTAGAATAGAGAATGGCTTTCTAGCATCAAAGAACAAACCTGCTTTCATTTAGTACTTTTTACTCAAGAATATTGCTGATGGAGGTTTCTTTCAGGAGGGTGGTAAGTTCGGGTCAAAGATTCTCAAGTTCTGAGTCTAAAGCTGTTTCAAGAAGTAGAAAGATAAGTGACAGCCTTGAGAAGCTTAAAAACACACTTAGTGATAGGTAAAAGAAGTAATTAGTGGCATTCATTTTCATCATCTGTCTCATGCTTTTTAATAATCTCTAACATGTGTGTGAATGCGTGTATGTGTGCATACATGCACACACACACATCCCACACATACTCCTTCCTGCTTTCCTTTTATCCAAGTTTTTTTTTCTTAATTTTTT
>NC_043702.1:89159989-89222301 GCF_006229205.1 Suricata suricatta | reverse complement strand
AAAAACCAGCATGTAATTTCTGTCCTTGATGGAATGTATTAAATAAGCAAACACCCCAACAAGGAAAACAAGTACTACAATGTAAAAATATTAAGAAAAGAAAACCCTCTCACATGCATAATTGAAAGATGGACAAAGAACTCACATCTGTTTAGAGGTGAGGTAGGCATGACTTTGAGTAGATAATGAAAGAAAATGCAAAATGCTAATTGATTCATGATGTGGTTTCATCTTAGCTTGGGCAAACCAAGCAGTATTTAATATATAGTAGCAGAATATTTACTATTGAAGCTTGAAAAGATGTGAGTTCTTTATCCAAGTTTTAAACATAGAGGAAGAGCCTATTCAAGATTCTCCTCCTCATTGAAGGCTTATACAAACTCTCTCTCTTCCTTCTTTTCAATATTTATTTTTTATATTACTTGTTTAAAGACTAATTATAGGGCGCCTGGGTGGCTCAGTTGGTTAAGCCTCTGACTTCTGCTCAGGTCAGATCTCACGTTTGTGGGTTCGAGCCCCACGTCAGACTCTGTGCTGACGGCTAGCTCAGAACCTGGAGCCTGCTTCCGGTTCTGTGTCTCCTTCTCTCTCTGTCCCTCCCCCTCTCATGCTCTGTCTCTCTCTGTATCAAAAATAAATAAAACGTTAAAAAAATTTATAAGGACTAACTATATTTGGCTTCAAGGATTATCAACAGTTCTATGAGAGCTTAATGTTTCCTCAGGAAAGATGATCAACCCCCTAAGGACAGCAGTGATGTTTTGTGATGTCACCCGGCTCTTCAGGGCACAAAGGACAACAGAGATAACCAATACCTGATAACTAACATTAAAACCATACAACTATCTCAAATAAACAACATAGTCTTTTAGAAATTCCTGGTGAATCCTTTGCGTCAGCTCTGCTAAGTCATGTTTACTAAAAAACTGAGTGTGTTGAACTTGTGTGTTGATTGAAAAAATGAAAGACTCAGAAGGTTCTGAGTAAAAGTGGTGGAGGATGATAGATTGAATCAGAGCTTTGGTTACTTGTTTAAGCATGATGGTGGTTTTGATCTATCCTTCTTGTACATCATTGTGAACTTGGCTGAACTCACCCTAGAAATTCTGAGAAATGACAGCAGCAGGTAAGGGATTAGTTAATTCCCCAAATCTGCAAGTCTGCTCCCCCACCCTGCTAGCATATGATTTTGGCATCTGTCTCGCCAGCAAGCTGCTATGAATCTGCAGCATTGTGAGGGAAGACTCACAATATTTAAGAAATATGAGCATACTGTTTAGATTATATATTTCAAATATTGCACCTCCCCCTTAATGTCTGACTAAAGCCCAACTGGGAAGTAATTTTGGTTCAGTAGAAGTTGTACGCCAATTTGTATTTTTCAAGTTTTACTTCAAGGCTCAAGCAAGAGAATCCATCCTGTGCTAACGTGTTCAATTTGGGACTTTTTGGAAATGGATGGAGAACATTTGGAGTTCCACATCTAATTGTGTGAAATCTTCCTGACTGGGTAGATTCCAATTTCAATGGAGAAATTTCATTAGAGACTTATATGTTAAGACAAATTATATTTATGTCTTTTCATAAATTGCAACAGGATTGTTTAACTGCAGTTATTGGCTACCAGTTTCTCTCTAGAGAGGTTAAATCATTTTATGAGGCTAGAGAAGCAAACATACAAAGTTAGGGATCAGTGAACAAGAGAAATAGATTTGCCATTATGCTCTGAAGGCTACAGAGCAGAAATGTTTACCAACCCCTCCCTACTTTTCCCCCTCTAAGCTTAACTTTTTAAAACTATAGGTAACTGTAACTAAGGTTTGTTGTGTCATCTAGAAATTGTGAAATTCTTATAAGAACTGGGAAGCTGTGCTAATATCAAAGAATCTGTGGTGTTTGGGAAAGTCTTTTAATGCTTAATCTCATTAAGAAGTAGTACATTTTGGGGCTTCTGGGTGGCTCAGTTGGGTGGGCATCTGACTTCAGCTCAGGTCACGATCTCACAGTTTGTGAATTCAAGCCCCGCATCAGGCTCTGTGCTGACAGCTCAGAGCCTGAAGCCTATTTTGGATTCTCTCCCTCTCTCTCTCTTTCTCTACCCCATCCTGGCTTGCACTGTCTCTCTCTCTCTCTCAAAAATAAACAAACATTAAAAAATTTAACAGGGGTGCCTGGGTGGCTCAGCTGGTTAAGCCTCCAGCTTCGGCTCAGGTCAGATCTCATGTTCGTGGGTTCGGCCCCGCGTCGGGCTCTGTGCTGACAGCTAGCGCAGAGCCTGGAGCCTGCTTCCGGTTCTGTGTCTCCTCTCTCTCTGCCCCTCCCCCTCTCATGCTCTGTCTCTCTCTGTATTAAAGATCAATAAAACATTAAAAAACTTAAAAAAAAATTAACAACAAAAAAGAGGTAGTGCATTTTAACATGCATCACAATTGTGACTACTAACTTAAGCACTGAAGAAGGAATATTGATCCTGTGGGGTTTGATTATTAACTCTGTTATTATGTTGCTAGTGTACTCATGAAACTATTTGGTAATGCACCCATAACTTATTTTCATTTTATATTTTGGAAGCATTGTTATAGGTTAATTGGCTCTATATTTTATAAGTTTGCATCACTAATACCAATAAAAATCTGTTTATATTGTTCTTTTGGGATTCTGATTGCATTAAGGAATGATTAGTCCTAATTAAGTTCTGTAGTCTGTGCTAATTACAATCAAATAAGACTTTACACAAAAATGTGAAATTATGCTGAGGTAAACACATTTTTGATCATTGATTAGAAAACTACTGGGCATACCGTTGAAGATGTTTTTATTTTATTTTGTATTGTTAGTTGCAAGAAGGAAACTTCACCGACAAGCCGCTGCATTTGGAAAGGGTGTCTCCCATAGTTGTGACAGAGGCAATCTTGTTAATTACACATTGAGTGATGTTTCCTTATTTGACTCCCCATGAGAACCACACTGTCCCAGCTGTTCCTCATCCGCCCTCCAGGTAGTAATGTCATGTTTACATTACAGAGTAAAAGCGAGAGGCTGAGCATTTTAAGAGCATGTGTTCTATCATATTGCCTCATTTAACTTTTATGCACTGTAGTTCTTTTCACGTTTGACATTTCCCTGATTTCTTTTTAATGCTGCAGATTCATTTGTGTGAGGTGGTAATGATATTCTAACCTGTACTTTCCTGGTGTGCTTACAACCGATGTCCTCAGCACTGACTTTTTAATACTCTTGCTTACTAGGAGTGTTGAATTTCCCATGTAAATGAGGAAAAGATAAACAGGATAGTATCACCTGCATCTGTTTCTGTCCTTTCCTTGATAGGAAAGACTAAATGAGATAATGCCTTTAAAACACAGCAAAGTTCCTGGTGCATGAAAAGATTCAATAAATGTTAGCTAAGATAGTAATTATGGTTAGCATTGCATTGCATTCAATACTGCTGGACGTCCAATTTGAGACCAATTAATTGGTTTTGAGCTCAGAAGGAAGAAGGTATTTCATCAGAACTCTCCAACAATTTCACTTCCTGTTTTTCACTTCTCCTGCTTAGAGATGCTAGGAGTTTGAAAACTAAGACACTTAAAGAAGCCAAACTCTCTAGGTTGCTTCAGTGATGCTGAAATGCCCTTTCTAATGTGGTCATACAGGCTCCAATTCAGAAATAATACTCAAATCTTTGACCGTTTATCTACATTATAACCTTAATCTACTTTTTTCTAAATCACCTCCTCATTCATTTCCTCACACTCACTTACCTTTCTCACCTCTTTATCAACCCAAGAGCTATTTTTCTACTTTTATGATTTTTAATTGCCCCTTGATTTCTTTGTTTCTTGTTTTCAAATGTTTTTCTTTTGGCCTTAAATTTTTTTCTCACTTTCCAGATACTCTTCATTATCTTATTCATATTATTTTCTACTCTTGCCCTGTCTTCACTTGAGCTGCTGATCTCCCCAAGGACCTACTTTTTTTTTTTTTTTTGCATTTTATTACTATTATTTATCTCTGATTGAGTCCACATTCCAGCCAACCAAATATATGTTTTGCCTTTCATATAACTCTCTCCTTTTTAGCTCTGGAGTTTTAAACATGACTTTTTCTGTGTGTGGAGTTTCCTCTTTGACACTTTGTCAATACTCCATTCAGTGCAGAGCCTGATGTGGGCCACAGTCTCATGAACCATGAGATCATGACCTGAGCCCAAATTAAGAGTTGGGCACTCAAGTGACTGAGCTACCCAGGTGCCTCATCTTTGAAGAACTTTTTACATCCAGTTTATGGGATATGCCTCCTCATGGCAGTGGAATTACAATACTCTAAGTATCTTTGAGATCAGGTAGTCAAATCTCCTTATGTTATAGACGAATGAATTGAGGTGCAGAGTGGGTCACCTGAGCGAACCAAGATGATGAGGCCCTTAAGTGTCAGAATAGGAACTGGTGACTCCACATCCCATGACTTCTCACACCCACTGAACTTCAGCACACACAAATATACTTCTTCTTTGGTATTCTTTTCCCCCTCTGTTACTTCATACATTTTTGAACTCAGGGGCCATACTTCCTTGCTTTTACCCTTTGATTTCCATCATCCTCCATAACCTCTAACACAAACTGAATTCTCTACAAGGGCCCACTAGATGTGAATATCATTGTCCATATCACCCTAGCATTTTCATTCTGTTTCCTGCATTGATTTCTATATATTTGATTCCATATCATTGTTCTAATTTCTTTTACTTCTTTTGCCTTAAATCTTTCCCCTCAAATTCTCATTATTTTAAAAATTATATTTGTGTCATCTTAGCTTTCCATTTTGTGATCAGATTTTTGTTCATATACCTCTTATAACTACATTTTAGTTTGAAGATAAAAAATATCAGTAGGTGCACCTGGGTGGCTCAGTTGGTTGAGCTTCCAGCTCTAAATTTTGGCTCAGGTCATGATCCTAAGGCCAGGAGATTGACTGTGCTGGGCTCTGTACTGATGGTGGAGCCTGCTTAAGATTCTCTCTGTCTTGTCCCTCTCCCCTGCTTATGAGCTCTCTCTCTAAAATAAAAACTAGGGGCACCTGGGTGACTCAGTCAGTTAAGCGTCCAACTTCAGCTCAGATCATGATCTCATGGTTTGTGGGTTCAGGCCCTACGTCTGGCTCTGTACTGACAGCTAGCTCAGAGCCTGGAGCCTGCTTCAGATTCTGTACCTCCCTCTCTTTCTGACCCTCCCTGCTCTTGCCTCTCTCTGTCTCCCAAAAATAAATTTAAAAAAATTAAAAAAATTATAAAATAAAAACTAAAAAAACAAGACAAAATGTAAGTAGTCCTTTTTTAGTGTGTGGATAGCAAAACCTAATAGCTTGCATGAAATTATTTTCAGAGTCTTTGGCTTTACTGATATAGTGTCTGAATAAATTTTTTAAAATGTTTATTTATTTTGGGAGAGACTAGAGATACGGAGAGGGGAGAAAAAAAATCCCAAGCAGGCTTCTCACTATCCCAAGCAGAACCTGAGGTGGGGCTCCATCTCACAAATGTGAGATCATGACCCGAGCTGAAATCAAAAGTCAGAAGTTTAACAGACTGAGCCACCCAGGCACCTCTAGTATATGGGTAAATTAACTCTCTGTGTACTAACTAAAGTCTTTTAAGTGTTTTAAGTCTAGTTGGCTGCTGTTACTTCATGAACTTATCAAATGTTTGACATTTTTCACTGGAAGGTCTCTTCCTCTATTGGTTTGTAAGTCAGTTAGCAAATATATGGTAATCTGTCTAACGCGAAGATTTGAACTAGATGCTGTTTTTCTGTGTTATTGAAATGGGAACATTCACACATTGCTTTTTATAAATGAGTAGCATACTAAATGCAGAGACAGAATTTGATTATCTTAGAGCCCTGCTCCTTTAGAACAGCTTTGAAAGAGGAAAGTTCACAGTTTTGCTAAGGAAAAGTTAGAGGGGTATTCTAGGGATAAGAAAGTCATGGCTAACTGCCTAAAGGGTAGATATGGAGTAGGATACTGTAGATACTGTGTTTTTCTGCCTTTGACAGAAACTGGAGAATAGGTTAGAAGATAATAGAATATAAGAATAGAAGAGTTACTCAAATTCTTTAAGTCAGTGATCCCAAACACCCTATTTAATAAAAAAGGAAATATAAGGTGTGCCATGACAACCACTGAGATTCAAAATCATTACATGGAAGCATCTTATCCTTTGCAGGATTGAAAAGGCTCTGACTTTCATATGAATTTCTTTTAAGTACCTCTTCTGGATGATCTCTTCCCATAGAAAGACTCTTTCTAACACCTGTTTACTCTGTTCTTATTCTGTGTTATGCTTGTCTTTCCGTTTATCAGCTCATCAGTCATCACAGCCAAGTCAGAGGTGAACATCACCAGTTCCATCTAATAGACAAGTGAAAAGAGTCACAAAGCAGTGAAGTAATATACCCACAGTTAAACAATACATGTGGTAGAACTAAGATTTGAATCTGACATTTATCTGATTTGACAGCATTTTAATTCTTTTCTAGGCTACATAACCTCTTAATATTAAAAAATATCATATAGATTTTATGAATTCTAGTCACAAAACCCTCATCTGTCTGTCTTATTCCATTGATGTCTAAGAAGTGCCTTTCACCTCTGCCTTCTGAAATAATTGACATTCAGTTGAACGGTTACCACTCTGCTGCAGTATCTCAATTGTGAAAATATAGAAAGCTTCTGAAAAATCAACATTAATTAATAATATGTAGGAAATTATTTCTTTCATCATTTGAGAGAAAAAATGTCATGATGAGGATTCAAAGATGGCTTCCTGTAAAATTGGAAGTATGCTCATTTATACTTTCATAGATTGGACTGCTGACATTCATTCACTTTCATCATCCTTTGCCTGATCCAGTACACAAACACACACACACACACACACACACACACACACTCACATTCACACTCACATTCAATACTCATTGTTCAAGAAGAACCACTGTAAGGTCATGTTACTATAGCCCTTCATTCTGTAAATCACATAATTTTTTTCTTAAGGAAACAATGGGTTGTTTATGAACTCACAGCGGTTACTAACGCCTTTGGAAGTGCCACCTATGCCTATGATGTGCTGGGGGGAAAGGACACTGAAATACAAAAGAACAGGCTACTTCATGAGGAAAATTGCATATCTGACTCAGATCATTTGTCTTTCTGGAAAATTATGGTCCTACACAAAACTTTGAAGAAATCTCTTTTTGAAAATTCCAATAGCAATCTCTGTGTGTTTAGAAAAACATCATGATGATGTTGATGACATCTTGAATTCTGTTCAAGATAACCAGCCAGATATATGGACATTTAACTGAGCTCAAATACTTGAGTAAAATTTCCCATTTCTGTGTGAATATTTACTTTCAAGAATGTGCAATCTTAATATTTTTAGATTCTTGTAGTTATTTGAAATATATTTATGTGTACACTAAGTTTTTATAAATTATATTTTGTAAAAATTATAATTTGTTATTATAACATAGAATTATATAGTTCTTATAATGTTTTTATAATTATAATAAATTATAAAATTTATTTTAACTTCCTTCGATCACTTCTGTTCTAAATATCTGTGAATAGCTAAATCATTATATTCTTCTATTTTCTTTTTGAAGTTATATATCACATAGAGATACTATTTACTCATGTATGCATTCATTTTATAACTTTTCTTCCTTTTGTTGTAAAATTATTGGATAAAATATACATAGTCTTATTAAGTAAATAAATCTAACTGCTCAGAAAATCCTAGTGAAATATGTGCATGTATTTTATATCACAAAAGACCCCTCTGCCAGTCCTTTAAAGAATTACTTGATGTGAAACAGGAGAGCTAGAATGTTTTCAGAGTTTTCATTTTTATTTGTTTTTTTATTTATTTTCCTTGTCAAAGTTAACTTTTAAATGAAGATATGATTTCAGTTCTCAGCCAACTCCTTTTACCAATAATTTTCCTTTTGAGCCAACAAATGTTTATGAACAAGTCAACTAGCGGAGTTGAAAGGTGCTGAAGCCTGCCAAAGCATGTTTGTTGGTTTATGTTTGAATTCCCTAAGGAAAGAAATGTAAAATATGATACAGAAAGTATCATCTGCTATTTTCTTTCCCCAGGGAACTACCTCAGCTTTGCCATCAGTGAAACTGCCCATCCTTAACGTTGCTGCACTGCTACCCCGTGACTTTTTACCTCACTTGAGCTGCAGGATGTTATGATGCTCGGAGCCCAGCCTGCATGTGTTGGCATTGCTGTCAGAAGAAATTGAGATATTTTAACAGAAGTAATTGTGCACTTGTATTGTTGGCTACTCTGTGTCATAATTACTTCTGCAGTTGCCAAGTTCCACAGATTTGAAGTTAGCCAATTAATTAGGCTTCCATTGTAGAGAAAGATGAACCTGCAATCTAGACTTTTTATTATACAAAGAAAAGGAAGAAAAGTTTATTTTTCTAGATTCTATTATATATGTTTGAAACAGCACAGTCTTGTTCTGTTGTTAGATGAAGTTTTACCTTCTAACGATTGCATTTTACCTTAGAATAAAAGTAAATCTAATCAAGTATTAACTATGCAGTTGTGGGTGGGCCAAAGGTGGAGAGAGGACTCATTTCAGATTTTATGTATATGTGTGCTTGTGCGTGTGTGTGTGTGTGTGTGTGTGTGTGTACACTTACAACAAATCTTAAACTTTACATCTTTTGCAAATTATTAACAAAACCTGACCTAATGATAATATTGAACAGAGAACCAATTTCACACCTTTAAATACTGAAGCAGTAAGATCTACCTCCAAAACTGTGCCACCTGAAGTCCCATCTGAGCCTTTTTAAGTAATCAGTATGGGATGTGTGTGAGCAGTGTACACATTTGTCTGTGATATGACCTGAAATTTGTGGAAAGGAGATTTAAAGAATTCCTCCTGTAATGTTCATTCTACTGGTATGTTAGTGATTCCGTACCATACCCCCATCCGCCCTCCACCATCAATGCTGAGAGAGAAAGCTTCACCTCTTCTCCCAACTTCTTGTGAACATTAGCAGGACATAACAAAATAATTAAGTATTTATCTCAGCTCGGGCTAGTACTATAACAAATAATACTAAAAGAAATACTATAATAAATGTTATGTCTCTTTTCATATTTGTGTACCATTTTATATTTTGCAAATTCTGTATTGTGTGGTCTTCAATTTCTCTATAGCTAGATAGTTATAAACTATTTCTCATATTATCATGAGTCTATAAAACTGTGGTATCAAAGACTAGAATAGAAACAACTGAAAGAGAATTTTCCATGTAAAAAATGTAAATTTTACACAAATCAATATTGTATAAAACAGTTTCTTCCTAGCTGTGTGGATGACAAGCAAATTAATCTTAGTGTTCTTTTAGTATTGAAGGCATTACATTTGATTCTATTAGGATAACTTTAAAAATTTTCTATGTCACATCATTTCATATGACTAATAGTGAAAATTTGCATGCAGACAGGCATTCCTGAGTGTAAATACTTAGGTTGTCTCAGCTCTAAAATGGAGATATTCATGTAAAAATGGGCAGTAGGGAATGAAAGCATAGTCCAATTAGACATTTGTCACTTTAAGGGAATGAATTGGTGGGCACCTTGAATTATGCGTAAAAACATTTAAATGACTAAAATGTATACTAATTCTCACAGGAATGTTTAAATTAGAATATGAAACATTTTGGCAATTAAAAGTTTCCTGTGGATTTGAATCACATTAACATCCAGTAAAGACTGATGACCGCCTAATGTAGAAATGAAGCAGGAGCTCTCTGGAAAAGATTAGAAGTGGCTAGTTTAAAATATTTCCATAGCAGAGAATAAATAACCCATGAAGAAAATACAAACTAATGGAAAAGGAGATGATGTGTAAAGTTTGTATCAGTGCGAGATAAATGAATCCTGTGGCCTGGTCAGACCTAAAATTCTACACTTGGACTATTCATTGTAAAAGTACAATGCAGTAAAATAAGAATTGTAAAAAGACACTCTTCATGGCAAAAGGAAAAAAGCAGAAATTAAGGCAAGCATCAACAGTAATATTTCTATAGGGATCACATTGCCAATGAAAAACTTGGAAAAGAACTCTTTATTCATCTTTCTGATGAATTCATTAGATCAGAAGTTTTTTTTTTAAATTTAACTATGAATCACCTGAATGCCAATTTAACTCCAAGTCAATTGATGTTATCATTAGTTCTTTTAATATCTATGAAACAAATATCCATCATAAAATATGGAATGATATGTGGAATGCTGTGCTGAGTGTGATTGACATTGGTTGGCTTGGTTTCAGCAATAATTACCTGGAGGATCCAGCTATCCAGATGAATTTTCTATGATGTCAAAGCTATAAGACTTAATGGCTTCATATCTAATCCATTCTATTATCAAGGCATAAATAAGTATTATATTATCAGTAAAAGACTGGATCCTAGTTTGGGCTGGATCAGGAAAATACCTTATCGCTAAAATCTTTATTTAGAACCCAGAGTAGAAAGCCCTTTCTGATTTCTACAGTGTCATGATAGAGGAGTGGGTGAAAATGCCTCTTAATGAGAATATTCGGTGGCAGACTGTAAGTTGAATATGTGGAAACATTAGTTTAAGAAGCCCCTTTTTGAAAAAAATAATATGAGGTAAATCAATTTTAATTAAGGGGAAATTATAAAACAAACACTCAGGCCAAAGGGTGCATTTTACCTTTAGATGTCAACTTATAAAACATCTGTTAGCTGTTAATAAAACTGGATTTATGACCTACTGGACAACCCAGAGTGTGTGGTTTATTTCTTTAGTTGACCAGGTGGAAGTAAATTCTCCCAGAATCAGATTAAATTTGACTCTCCTCTTTCATTTAATGTGGTTAATTTTTCTGGGGTGTATGTGTGTTTCTATTCCATGTAAAGAGATAGAACTATTTTTTTTTCTTATAAGATTCTATCTTATAGAAACCCTTTTTTTGCATGGACATCACAGTATGTAAAATATTTTGTTTTATAGCAATGAAGAGAGTGATCATAAAAATATCATTGTTTATGAAAGATAGTGATAGTTCCTACACTCTACCTATTGTTAACACTGGAGATATAAATGACTTAAAAGTGGTCTCCTTTTGTTCTTTTATTTCTGAACTAAGTCTTTTGTTCCACATTCACATACAAACTACAGTGTAATTTTTGTTATTGGAAACATCAGCTTGCTCTGTTCTTTAAGGGTTGACATAAAATGCTCCTGACAGTCTCTAGACTTAAAATGCCATATGGGGCTTTTTTTTTTTAAATTCTGCAGACAGAAAAGAACAGGGTCCCTTAAAAATCATTGGGAGTAAATTTCTTCATTCTTTGATATGTTATCTAGCACCTGCTTTTAAAACTCAGGTAAATTATAACAGTGATGTCAGGGTGGAGAACCATGATTTCCTCTGGTGACTTCTCAGGAGTGTGGATATCACTCCAGCTTCCTTTGTGCTCCTGGGGTATCTTAGATATTGTCCATTACGAGGATTATTGTGTTGGATTGTCATTATTTGCATGTCTTAAGTCCTGGAGGGCAGGAATTCTTTCCTTTGATCCTTCCATCTACACCAGGATTTTTCAACCTTGGTAACAGTGACACTTTGAACTAGATAATTCTTTGTTGTTAGGGGCTGTTTTGTGCAATAGGGGATGGATAGCAGCAGTGTGTCTAGCCTCTACTCATTAGATACCAGAACTCATCACCTTTCCCCGTCCCCGCCACACGGTCGTGATAAGAATGCCTCCAGACAAGCACCAGCTCGATGTCTGGCACATAGTTTATATTTAGTAAATATTTCCTGAAGAAAGAAGCACAGCTATGATGATGCATAAAACAAGAACATATTTACCAAGGAATCCAGAAATTTGTTCTGGGTTTGAATGCATCTGAATCTGTCATTTAGTCATGTGGGAGTTGTGTGGCGGGGAGGGCTACTCTCATTCCCCATCCCTAATTCTGTTACCTAACTCAATAAATTTGGGAGAATTCCCCTCTCCATCTACACTCCCCACCTCACCCCCACCCTCCTCAGGCTTCTCTTGAGGACTTCAAGCTGTACCGTGCTGGCAGACTGCTGGCAGGAGGTCATCTCGCTGTGTAGACATCTTTAATTTTGACCTGAGGAGCCAGGCTCTCCATTGCATCAAATACAGAAGCATGCACAGACACCCTCACGGCCAGCGGGAGTGGAAGCAACTAGATATTGGCAGAGTGGAGCCAGGGCTCTAACTGCAATTAGGTGTGCACTCTATTAATCTTCATATCTAAGGGCTCAGTAAATGTTTACAAGAATCTCTTCTCTACTTTTCAACTATATGACTTGAACAATTCCCCTAAGTTCTCCAGCCTGCTGTTGTCTCACCAATAAAATTAAAAGAACAGTAATATCTATCTCCCTTACACTGCATTGGAATACTCATGACACTTGGCTGTAATTCTTTTTTCATTGCTTGCCATCTTGCTGGCCTGGAAGGTGTGTAAGGAGCAGGCACAGATCTCTCAGTAAAGTCTCCATCACAGTGCCAATATATGTCATTCTTTAGTTGAAGAAATGAAAGTACTTTGGGGTGCCTGGGTGGCAGTCAGCTAAGCATCAGGCTCTTGGTTTTGGTTCAGGTCATGTTCTCATGGTTTGTGAGTTCAAACCCCAACATTGGGCTTTGTGCTAACAACGTGGAACCTGCTTGGGATTCTCTCTCTCCCTCTCTCTCTCCTAAATTTCTCTCTCCCTCTCTCTTTATATCTTTACCTCCCTGCTGCTCATGCTCACTCTCTCTCTTAAAATAAATAAGTAAAAACTTAAAAAAAACAGAAGTATGTATTTCATGAAATATATATTGAAATATGTATTTCAATGAAATGAATTACTTTATAATAACATATACTATACAAATGTTAGTAATTCTAATTTATTCATTCAATATACATTTAATGAGCACCTACTTTTTATTTTTTAAAGTTTTAAAATCTTTATTTATTTTTGAGAGAGAGACAGAGGGTAAGTTGGGGAGGAGCAGATAAAGAGGGAGACACAGAATCCAAAACAGGTTCCCGGCACTGAGCTGTCAGCACAGAGCCCAATGCAGGGCTTGATCTCTTGAACTGCGAGATCATGAACTGAGTTGAAGTTGGACGCTTAACTGACTGAGCCACCAAGTGGCTCAAAAATAAATATGTATTTAACGAGCATCTACTATTTCAAAGCACAGTTGGGGTACCCCCAAAATTTAGAAATACATCGAGGAATGGATTTAAATATCTGACCTCATGGACCTTGCATTCCAGTTATCCAGGCAGTCAATAGGAATTGAAATCTCTCTCTCTCTCTCTCTTTTTCTCTCTCATCTACCTAAATAATTTCTGATATTTGTAAATGAATAAGTGCTATGAAAAAATATAGCAAGATGACATAAGTGATGGAGGAGGCTATTTTGTAGAGAGCAGCAAGGAAAGACTTCTCAGGAAGTAATTAACATAATATTTTTGTCATTTTCATGATTAACATTATCATCAAGGTGCCGCTATTAGTCTTTCATTAGTAGAACTTGTACTTTGATTCATCTTCCTAAGAAGGATGCTGAACTATTTACATAGTCTGACCTGATTCCCCTTGAAACCACTAGTAGGAAATGGGGCCTGGGGGAGACCTTATTGCTTTGAAATGGAGGTTTTGACCATGGAATGAATCATTCCAGAGACCTTAGTTCAGCCAGTCTGCATTTGAGGCCCTTGATAAGAAGGAGGCTTTACATCTAAAACTTCATATACTATTTGTTTCCTAAACAGGACCCTACCATTTTCTCTTTCATTAGGTGTAAAGAAGGTAACTTTAGTGAGCTACCTCAAATCCTTCTTAACCTCTTCTTACAGTAGAGTTTCTCAGTCTTGGTACTTTTGACATTTGAGTCAGCTAATTCTTGTGGGGCTGTTCTGTACATTCTAGAATGTTTGGCAGCATCTCTGATCTGTACCCACTGGATGCCAGTATCATTCCCTCGCCAGTTGTTACACTTGAAAATGTCTCTGAGCATTGCCAAGTGTCCCCTGGGAGCCAGAGCTGGCCTCAAATGAAAATTGCCTTTTAGGATCCTTCTCTGTCCAGCTGCTATATATAGCATCTCCTGCAAGTGCTTTTCCTGCCCCACTGTGTTTGCTTAAGCAGCACCACAGGCTCTTTTCTCTCCTCCAGTGATGTGTATCCCACGCATCCCTTAAGACCCAACTGGACTTTTTTAACCTATTGCATGTTACCTCTTCCTAAGCACGATAGCCTGTTTCACTTCTGCTTCTGAATTCCTGTTCTCAGTCATTTCTGTTGGATCATTGCTATTTTCTTCCTTTCTTTTTTTTTCCTATGTCTTTATTTTATTTTAAGAGAGAGAGAAAGAGAGACAGAGAGTTAGTTAGCTGGGGAGAGACAGAGAGAGAGGGAGACACAGAATCTGAAGCAGGCTCTAGGCTCTGAGCTGTCAGCACAGAGCCCGATGTGGGGTTTGAACCCATGGACTGTGAGATCATGACCTGAGCCGAAGTTGGATGCTTAACCAACTGAGCCACCCAGGCGCCCGGATCATTGCTGTTTTCATCCATTAGCCGAACCTGTTGTTTTTTATTGAAAGACTCATACCTTTTATCTCACCTCGATTATAAATTCTCCAAAAGTAGAGACCACACCTTTGTATTTCCATGGGGCACCTAGAAAAACACTTTGAATAAGGACATCTGTGAGGTACGGTTGAATTTAGCAGAAGCAGTCTTGATCACCAATAACTCCATCCTTAGGAGAAGTGATAAATAACACAGATGGTATGATCTTCATAACAATCAGTTATTTTGGAACGTTAAATTTTTATGAATTCAATGTATAATTCAAGTGTAACAAATACTGATATTGGTGGACCTGAGTTTACAAGAGCTCAGAAGAAGAAGATACCATCTAGGGTGATCTGAGTTGGAGAGTCAGAACACTTTAAATAATGGACTTCCTCTTCAGGCACAAGGCTCCAACTAATTGTTAGCTCTTGATGCAAAAGATGTTTATGTAACCATTTAAGAACTTGAACTTAATTGTTTTTGGTAACAAGGTAGCAAGGTGCTTGGAGAAGAATGTATGGAAAAGTGCATCCATTCAGATAAAGCAAATGTGTGTCTTTCTAGATGTTTATGGTTTCATTGAACTCTTGAAGAGTAGGTTAATAGGTCTCATTGGAAGAAATGCCTACGCATTTACTTTTTTCTGCATCAAAATAAAACTTGTTATTCAGAGTGTATGTGTTTGGTAAATTCAGTACTCATGTGACATTCAGGTATTTATTGAACATGGAGAACCAAGTTCAAGGTCCTTTTAATGACATCTGAGAAGTGTAGGACAACCACACCTCTCTAATACTGTGTGCGATGTCTCCAGGCTCCTAGTGTGTGTTTACTCCAGTTGGGTTATGATTCATAGTCCCCCGTCTGCTTTGCATATTTAACAGACTACATAGGGATTTCTGAAACATGGGCCTATCTCATGATTTCTCGTAAATGAGTTTTTTTAAATAGTAATATGAATTGTATTATTTCTAATAGAACAGCTAGGGGAAAAAACCTGGGTACAGACATACCTGAGAAATGGTCCTGTGGGGAGGGATTCGTGAGTCAAATGCTGTACCCACTCAGGTAGATACATTTCAGCCAGTCAAGAAAACAGCCTGATATGACTGTTTACTTAATTTCTTTGTGAGAGTACAATAAAAGCTAGGTTCTAACATACTGATTATTTTATTTGCAAGCCACTCTACATGTAGCAATTAAGGAATCCTAAACACAACCTGTTGTGAGGTTTCCCTGTATAGTATTCCCTTGGACTCCCTGTCATTCCACAGGCCGTATTTTAAGATCCATCCCCAAGCCCTACTTCTCCCCCACCCAATTTTCCCACAGTAGAGACTTTTAGGGAGCAGGCCGGTGTAGGTGGCTTCCAGCTCTGGACCACTCAGGTGCTCTCCTGGAAATTAGGAATTGAGATGTGCAGAAACGAGTTAGTCTCTGTTAGTAACTTGAAGTTACCATGGTGGTCATGGAGAACCATAGTGCATCATGTTCAGTTTTGGAAAGCGGAGGTTGTGGGCGAGGACCTAAAACAGGCAGAGGCATTGAGCATGAAATCACTCCCCACCAGCTTTCTAGTTTTTGCTTCCCTTCCCTGGGAATACTTAACTGCTTGTCTTTCCAGTAGGAGCCATGTCATCATCCAAATCCTTACAACAAAGTCATCTTTTGCTTGTGCTGGTTGACTACGTTTCTACCAGCAACAAAGCCTTGAAAGCAATTATTTCCTCTGTTTTCCTAGTGAGAAATGTGAAGTCCAGAGAAGTTAGTAACTCATCCAGTTACCAGGGCATGGTGCTAGGACATGGTTAAGTAAGGATTCCAGCTTCATGCTCAAGGTTCAGAAATCTGTGCAGTTATGTGTGTGGTTTAGAATGGATACAAATAAGTGTGTCGAGAGGATGGTTAGTGACTGGTCTTGTGGTTGGGCACTTGTGCTTTGAGGGCCCTTTCCCTGGCACTGCCGTGCCTGCGTACAGCTGGCTTCAGTGCTTCCGACATGTTTCCATGCCTTCAGGCCAGGATCGACAGTGCTCTTGGCACCTTTTCCACAAAGCTCAGAGCATTGCCTGCTTACTTAAAGCCATTCCCTCAGCTTGGAGTTTTCAAGTACTGTCAGTCCTGGAGTACTTTTCATTGGTCTTTAAAAGTTTAAATGCTTGTCTTAGTCATCTTTGGGCACTGTGACAAAGTGCCTTAAATAGCAGGTGTTTTTCTCTTATCACTCTGGAAGGCTGTGAAATCTGGTATCAGGGTGCCAGCATGTTTGGGTTCCGGTGAGGACCCTCTTCATGGCTGGCAGAAGGCTGCCTTCTGGCAATAGCTTCATATGGCAGGGGAGAGGAAGCAGGATGAGGAGAGAGAGAGAGATACTGAGAAAGTGCACTTTCTGCTCTCTTCTGAGGGCACAAATCGCATCATGAAGACCTCACCCTCCTGACTCTTCTAAACCTAATAACCTCCTAGAGGCCACATTTCCTAGTGTTACCACGTTGAGGCATAGAGGCTTGATACGCATTTTAGAGACACACAAATATTCAGTCCATAGCAGTAGTTTATTCTATATCCAGTATGGAAGAGATATATTGTATTCCCTAATTAATGTCCCTTGATGTTCTCACTAATTTGCCAGGAGTGCCCTCACACAGGCTGGTGCACATGCAGTGCCACCACAAGTAGCCCTTTCAGGCCTGCTGCACGCTTCTCTGGTCCCCTTGGATTCCCTGGCCAGTTCACTCAGCATTGGCCTCTCCCTCACCCCCTTCTTCAGAAGCTCTATCTGGTCTTCATGGCCATGGCAGTGAGGACTGCCCTGACTCCCCTGTGAGCTGCCCTGGTAAATTCACCGGAATCATTCAGTGAAATTGCCTCTCTGAGACCAGACCTCTGTCTCCCTCAGACCTCATCTCAAGCCACTTCTTCCCTTGCTTTCTGTGCCACAGTCCAAGTAGCCATCTTCTGTGCCCTGCAGTACATTGGTCCCTTTCTCTCTCTGAAGTTTGACCTTGCTGTTCTCCCAGCCTGGAATGCTTCACCTGCCTAACTCTCACATCACGTGGCTCAGCTGTACCCGCACGTGCTCAGAGAGGCCTTCCCTGACCCCTAGACTTGGTCCTATCCCCTTGAATCCACTTGTATCTCAGACTTCCTATATCACCACACCACCTCTTATTAAAATTCCTTTTGAGGTATCTTCCTTATTAAACAAAAAGCTCTCAGGGGCAATGGCTGTATGTGTGGCTCAGTGCTGTGTATCCAAAGCTTCTCACAAATGATGGTACTGAGTCAGGATCATGATACCTGAAGTAGAGGATGTGATCTCCTTCTGACACCAGCTTCCAAGACATCTCCTTGTTCATTTTTGACTCTGAATTACTCTGATGGACTGTTAGGAGATTCAACTTGATTTGACGTGGGGACACCTCCCTCACTGCAGATTGTGCCCTACTATTGGAGCTGTTCCAATTATCACTCATGTGTCCACAGAGGTTACTCCTGAGACAGCCACTGTCTCTGCAGCTGCCTGCTGCTTCGGTGCCAGGCTTGGGACTAGAAATCATTGGTGGGGATGGATATCAAGGCCTTCTGAGCCCACCTCCCCTAACATAACCATATTTCATTCCTTGATGGTAATTTCTGCCTCCCTGGGTGCAGGTAGTGTTATAAAAGCTGAGTCTTTTATTATTCCAGGTCCAAAATCCTGTCCCGTACCATTACTCCTACTTTAAAGAAGCTCTTTCTAATCTCGGGAAACCCTTCTTTGCTTCCTGCTTCTGTGAGACTCTTTATTTCATTTCCTAGATACCAGGCACTCTCTTTCCTTTTGAAAGTAGACTTTGATGTCCTGTGAATTTCAGAACCTGAACTAGTGGCACACAAAAACCATTTCCCCTTTCCTTGGGAGCAGGGAGGACTTAATCATCAAAACTTCTTAGGAGAGGAAATGGAAATATTTGTTTCCTTTTTCTAGTGTAGCAGTGAATGGTAAAACAAAATAATTAAATTTGCATAATAAAAGAATCTGAATGTTCGGATCCTGCTATACTAACATTTGCTGAATGCTTACTATGTGTCAGACACTGTGCTAAATGCTTTACAGGGAAAATCACATGTAATCCTTACAAGAACCCCTTGAGGTGGGTGATTCCCGATCTCCTGTATGAGGAACAGAGGCTCAGAGAGGTTAAATCGGGTCATAGAGTCACAAAAGAGGATTCCAGCCCAGTGTGCCTGACCTCAGAGCCTGCAATCTCACCTCTACTTCTCCTTCCAAAGACTGATGGGAATTTGTTAGATGAATAATTAGATAAAGGGGACCCTTGAGAGTTTTCCCCACCAACTAATAATAACAATGAATCTTATCAGCAGCTTTGTGCAGGCTGATGGCTCTCTCTTTATTTTCTAAAGTAAAAGAATAACAGTATATATGACAATTGCAGAGTGTCTAAGAATAGAGTCTCTAGCAGACTTTAGGAGATATTTTTGACAAATGTCACCTGTCACTATCTCTCTCAAACTACATATTTTAGAGGGCTTTGATTTTTGACCTCAGTTTGGAATGCTAGTGCATATAATCTTACCTCCTTGGTAAACTGGACATTGACATCTGAGTGTGAAGTCCACTCCCCACCGCACACACCCTTCTGTGAAAACCATTCCTACAGGCTTGTAGGAGAGAAATAGCGTTATTTTCTCTTTGTTGTTTAGTCCTCCTGGGGATCATCAGGGTTTATTTCATTAAGACAGCTTTCCTTACTTGGGCCAGGATACATTCTCTGAGAATATTAAATGGTATATGAAGACTGTCTAGACATGTTAATGCCCCTTAATGTAGTACCGTTGTGTAAATTAGACCGCAATTCTGTAGTCGGGCTTCTTGAGTCAGAAACCACTGGTGTTTCATATCAGCCTCTGAATTAATCACAGATATAGTGTAAATACTTTTGCAATTGCCCCTAACTCCTGAGATTGATATGAAAAATATGGCATGTTTACAGTCCTTCATCCTAAGTCCTTGGGGCCAGATACCTTTTGAACTATGGATGTTTTAAAAATATAATTTAGTGCGTCTATACTTTGTGTTACATAGCACCCTCAGCACACTGGAATCAGTCATGATAATGTTTCCACAGAAAAATATAAGAAAATTAAGTTCAAATGTCAGTTTCCTACAGATTTTGCTGCTAAATTAGAATACAAGGTTTTGCTCTCAAAATACACATATTTTGCAATTGTATATGTGTATATATATGTATATATACATGTATATATATGTATATGTATATATATGTGTGTATGTGTATACATACATATAATATTGTTCTTAGAGCTTTATGCACTTTAGCATTGTGGATGAGGGGTTGTGGACCTGGAGTATGTACCCACTATTCATAACTAGAAGGAAACAAAAACAACAAAATGTGGGGTGCCTGGGTGACTCAGTCAGTTAAGCGTTCAACTTCAGGTCATGATCTCACAGACTGTGGATTTGAACCCTATATCGGGCTCTGGGATGACAGCTCAGAGCCTGGAGACTGCTTCGGATTCTGCGTCTCCCTCTCTCTCAATGCGCCTCCCCAGTTCACACTCTGTCTCTCTGTCTCTCACTCTCAAGAATAAATAAAACATTAAAAAAATTAAAAACTAACAAAAAGTGGAATAGCAGCTTGAGGCAAAACTGGCTTTGAGAGAAGGGCTCTGTGTGTTTTCCCCCTCTGTCTCCCTCTCTTTATATGAAAAACTTAATCATTAGTGGGGCTGGGACAAATTTTGGGAAGAGATTAGAGGAGAGATTTACACCTTGGAGACAATGGGAGGGACAGAACACAATCCCCTACCCAGGAGGACCGGACTGGGGTGCTGGGGGTGTGGCCCTGGGAGTGGGCAGCGGGCAGCATGTGCAAGACTCGGTCTGAGGAGCTGGTTCTCAAGTCCTCCTGGGGGCTAGTGTATTCTCAATGTCGTAGGGACATTACTTGGGTTTGAAAGGGCAAATGCCAAAGTCTGAACCAGACTACCAAGCAGAAGTGAGGCTGCAGCTGAAGCTTGGATTCCCGGCTCTCAAACTTTGACTTCAGGACGTGTCTTACGCTCTCTCCGTCAGCTATGCAGATGTTAGTCAGTTACTCGGGGACTGTGGGCCCTTCTCCCCTCAGTAAACACGGTGTTTTATCCCTCAAGATGCTTCCTTTGCTTTTCATTTCTAGTTTGAAAAGTTGTGCTCAGTCATTTTTAACTTTTAAAGATCTCATCAAAAAGGAATATCCAATTCCTTTTTCTTTAAATGCCAAGCAATTGCATTCAAAATTAATGGCGTACCTCAGCTTGCGCCATTATAATATTTCCAAAAGTTCTGTTGTATAGGATGCAGTGAGACAATTTTTAACATCTGTGAGACTGAGATAAAGACCCTTTTTGATTTATTTTTATTTTAACCTTCTTTGGAGTGTGTTCTTCCCTTTCCTCAGTCAAGATTTCTGATCTCTTTCAACATTTTTACACATAGATTGATGTCACTGTGTGTTAAGAAAGTGAGTCTTCAATTCTCTCTCTTTTTAAAGACTAATCTTAAATATAAGAAAATGCATTATAAATGTTATTTTATTTTAAAATAAAATATTATTAGGTTAAAAAATAACACATAGATCACATTTTAAAATTTAGATTTTTTTTTAATTTAAGAATGTTGTAAGACATCAAAGTGTACTTCTTATGATATTTCCAAATAAGTTTAAGGACAATTGTCAGATTTCAAAATAATGAATGGTTGGCCATGAGGTTACAAAGGTGATAGCAGGTAAAACTAAAGAAACCTCATAAGGGCACAGTAGAAGCACTCAGATAATCTCTGGATATGTACATAGCTATACTCTAAACCTTGAAAAATTTTGGAAAAGCACAAGGATTCATAAGCACACATTTATGCTCTCAGAGTGATGCAACAAATGAAACAGCTTCTGGAAAACTCTATTGTATATTTATAAGTGCATGTTACAGATTTGTAGGGAATTTAGTTTGCAACATGAAAGACACCTATAAAGACCCGAATTGGTCTCCACACTATGCTGATAGTGAGGAACCTACTTGGGATCCCTTCTCTGTCTGTGTGTGTCCCTCCCCTGTGCATCCATTCTCTCTCTCTCTTCCATGATAGATGGATAAACTTTAAAAATAAATAAAATAGGGGGGTTCCTGGGTGGATCAGCTGGTTAAGCATCTAACTTCAGCTGAGGTCATGATCTCATGGTTCATGGGTTTGAGCTCCACATCGGGCTCGGTGCTGACAGCTCAGAACCTGGAGCCTGCTTTGGATTCTGTGTGTGTGTGTGTGTGTGTGTGTGTGTGTGTGTCTCTCTCTCTCTCTCTCTCTCTCTCTCTCTCTGTTTGCCCCTCCCCTGCTTATTCTCTCGCTCTCAAAATAAACAAACAAACATCTAAATAAATAAATAAATAAATAAATAAATAAATAAATTAGGATATATTTTTTTAGCATACTCCAGCACAGGTACTATTTTGTTGCATGAAACGGCTTAGTATTTACCATTGTTATCTAAGTCATGTAATTATTAATATTAAAAAAGATCAAAAGTATGATATTTTACCTGGTATTCTGTTATTCCATTTCCAATATTTTCTTTCTATACATTTTTTTGTTTGTGATTTATTGGCAGTTCCTTTTACTGTATACAGATACTTTGCCTTCGCATAAGGACAGCAGAGTCAAGATTTTAGTCATGACCTAGTTCTCACCTCTATTTCTCCTTGTCCCCATACCTATTCTAGTAAGTCAGCAAATATTTTAATCATTTCTATGTGATAGTTCTCAAATATATTCCCTTTGTACTTGCAGTTCTCCCATTTTATTCCCTCACAAGCTCCGGTCCACCCTCTGGCCATCCCCAGCGTGGCACCACCTCCTGGGAACTGTTCCTGACACCACTGTTTCCCGCCATTCTAACCAGTGCCCCATTCTCTGTGTGCATACCGCCCTGCACACATCTCTGTCTCAGAGTTACTCTATTTTTATGTTGTTGATCTATTTGCTTCTTTCCACCATTCAACTGAAAACCCTTATTTATGTCTCCAATTTCAGCACAATGCTTGGTACTCAATATATACTTGATGAGTAAAGGAACGAGATACCCATGTGATCTGATCATCCTCTGCTGAAAAATTCTTTTGTGGGTCTCATTTACCCACAGAATACTTTCCAACTCCTACGCATGACAATGCAATTCCTTATAACCTGTCCTTGACCATATTTCTAGCATGCTGCTGAACTGTATCCAACACTCTGCAGACCTCGGAATTCTTTATCTTTGAACATGCATTTTCTCCCTCTAGAGTACGTCATCCTGCATCCTCCCACCCCTTTTGATGCCTTTGATCAAACCCTTTCTACCTGCTAAACTTTCATACATCTTGCACTGTAAATGTCCTATCTCTGTGAAACCTTATACTTCTTTGTACATATTTTACAAAATGCACTTGTAGAATTATATTGTGACTTTAATTTATTATTCACTTTGTCCTTGCCTAGCTCACTACCTGGCATCCAACAGATGCTCCATAAATGTAGTTTGGCTAAATGCCTGTATCCTGAGTTAATAGAATAATAGTACAGGGATAAAAGAACAGGTTTTGGAGATAGAAAAAAAAAAGATTTAATTTGAATGTTAATTCTAACAGTTACCTGCTGTGTGATCTTAAGCTAGCTATTTAATAGCTATGATCCTCAGTTTACTTGTCTGTAAAATGGGGATAGTGATTCATGTGCAATAGGTTTGTGAAGATTAAGTTAGGGAGCATGAAAATTTCAGCCACAGAATTGGGTACATGGTGTTGCCCAATGAATGGCAGCTATTCCAATTTTTTAAGATTGTTTTAAAAATTTTTTAATGTTTATTTCTGAGAGAGAGAGACAGACACACAGAGCACAAGTCGGGGAGGGGCAGATAGAGAGGGAGACACAGAATCCAAAGCAGGCTCAGGCTCTCCACTGACAGGCTGACAGGAGCAAGCCTGATATGGGTCTTGAACCCACGAACCATGAGATCATGACCTGAGCCGAAGTTGGATGCTTAACTGACTGAGCCACCCAGGTGGCCTAAGTTTATTTAAAAAAATTTTTTTAATCTGTGTATAGCTGACACATGATGTTATGTTAGGTTCAGGTGTACAACATAGTGATTCAACAAATTTACAGGTTATGCTGTGCTCAGAGGGTAGCTAGTATGTGTCACCATGTAAAACTGTTTTCATACCATTGACTATGTTCTGTTTCCGTGACTTATTTGTCCCATAACTGGAAGCCTTTACCTACCACTCAGCTTCACATGTTTTGTCTGCCCCCCTACCTCCCTCTCTTTTGGCAATCATTGGTGTGTTCTATGTATTTATGGGTTTGTTTCACTTTGTTTTTTAGATTCCAAATATGAGTGCAATAATATGGTAGCTATTATTTTATTTGATATGGAAATTTCACAGAAGGCAAGATCATTTGTTGAGTTTCCAAGAGGTGTGATTTTACATGGACTTTAGAGGAAAAATGAAAGGAGGTAGAACAGGTGTCCCTGTAGCCAGAGGTAATAGCCTAAGCAAAGGCGCAGGGGTGGACTGGATGCTGTTCTGAAGGAGACAAGTAGGTCAAATGTGAATGGAGGTTGGAGGCAAGAAAAGCTGGTGCACAGGAAGGTCCAGGTGATGGAGGGCGTTGAGAGCTAGACTTCAGGTCCACTGACTTCTTTCCAGAATGCTAAACTGCTGCAGCTCCTTTAGAAAATTGTTTCTGCTGATTTTCTCACAGCCTGATCCACTTGCCGTCTGTTTAAAAGGAGCATGTCTCCCCCGAGTTCTCACCAGTGGGAGCATACAAATAAATAGCCTGGCACGTTATACTCTACCCACCCCCATTGTTTCATTGAGCAGCTAATCACTGTGGTCCCCAAGCAGAGCAGACACCCTGAACCCTGCACACCTGTCTTTGGTGCTCTGTTAACAGAGACCATCCCCACCTGTCTCTCATGGCCCTGCATGGCAGCCAGTCCAGTGTGTGCAGGAGCCGTGATTGCATTTCGTCTTCCAGTTTCATTTGTCATCTTGTCAAAGAGAGGGCCCCTCTGAGCACAGCATCAGCTTCTCTTTTGTGAATGTCTGCCGTCACCGTCACCGCTCATCGCGCTAAACCCCATGGTTCATGTAGAAATCAGGGTTGGTGGGGAAAGCTGTAATCTAAAACAATTCACATTTATTTATTGTATTCCTCTTTTTAAAATAAGGGAGGAGGAGGAGGAGGAAGTGTATGTCTTATTTTGGAAGCAATGTCCTGTTAGCTGGCTGAGAAACTATTTAAAGAACAATGATCTCTATACGCAGTTTGTCACAACTGGTTAGTTTTTAACACCGTGGAGGTTTCGTTACCTCTTCTGGAATTGCAAAATTTTAAAAGCAGAAATGTGTGTTTCTTTGTAGGAAGTAGGCTTTCTGGGAGTAGTTTTGTGTGGCCATTTTCCTGTTGAATGGCTCTAATTTGGACGTATGTTTTACCTGTTCTAGAGAAAAAGAGTGTCTGGAGGTGCTCTGTGTAATGCTTTAGCCCTTGCTACGTGTGACTGAAATGTGGCGAGGGTGACTAAGGACTGAATTTCTCGTTTTGTAAAATTTAATCAATATTTAAAATTTATAAACTGATATTTGACTCAGCTCTTGGAAAACTTTTAGTTATGAGAGAAGCTTGGCTATATGAATCTATTTTTATCAAAGCTAAACTTTCTCCTTTGTAGATTTATATGCAGCTGTAAGAAATAATACAGAGAATATTATCCTTGATTCAGTTTCTTCATCGATAACATCTTGCAAAAGTATAGCGCAAGCTTACAACCAGGATGTAGCCATTATAGAGTCAGATTCAAAGCTTCTCCATCACCACAGGAATCCCTCACGTGCCCTTCTATACTTTTATAGTCACACCTACCTCCCGCCCAACATCTCCCATCCAGACCCTGTAACCTCCAATCTATTCTCCATTTCTATAATCCTGACACTCCAAAAATACCATGTAGTGGAATTATATGTCAAGCCTCTCTCTGAGTCTGGGTTTTTTTTCCAATTAATTTTGAGATTCATCCACATTGTTCCATGTTTTAATAGTTTGTTCCTTTTTATTACTGAGTAATAGTCTAGTGTATGGGTGTACCACAGATTGTTTAACTATAGACCTGGTGAAGGACTTTTTTTTTCTTCTTCCAATTTTGGGCTCTAACGGATAAAGCTACAATAAAACATTTGTGTAGAGGTTTGCATGAGAAAATAAGTTTTTATTTAACTGATATATATGCCCAAGAGTACAATTGCTGGATCATATGGTAGTTGCATGTTTCATTTTATAAAAAAATTTCCAAATTGCTTTTGGAATGGCTGCAGCATTTTATATTCCCAGAAGCAGTGCATGAGTGAGCCTGCTTATCTGCATCTTTGCCAGCATTTAGTGTTGTCACTATTTTTTGTTTTATCCATTATCATAGGTTATTTACTGTTCATCTACGTTTTTCAACTATAAATTTCATGAAAGCTATATAGCAATCAAGTATTTACAATGAAAATATAGTTTCTGAAGTGTGATGCTATATATAGGTATACTTTGAAGGCATAGTACTAAAAATATGAATTATCTTGACAGCTTTTTATATTGGCAACATGTTGAAAGTATTATAAGATACATTGGCTTGAATAAAATTATATTGTTTAAATTAATTTCACTTGTTTCTCTGTAGGTTTTCAATATGGCTGCTGGAGAATTTAAATTACATGGTAGCTCACACTATATTTCTGTTGGACCGTGCTGGTCTAGACTGTAATGATCACAGAGCCCACCTGGGTCTCTAGATGGAAGGTCTTGTTTTATTTAGTGCAAGAGTCAGCAAACACATTCTGTGAAAGGCCAGGTAGTAAATATTGTAGACTTTGAGTGCCATAAAGTTTCTGTCACAGGCACTCAACTCTGCTATTGTAGCACAAAACCAACTATAGATAATATTTAAATGAATGAGCGTGGCTGTGTTCCAATAAAACTTTACTTACACAAACAAGCAGTGGGCCCGAAGGCTGTATTTGCTTCTTCCTGTTATAATAAATATAAACAAACTTAGAACAAAACCCCAGACACATTGGGTGTATCAGACATGTTCCAGTCTATAGGCAAGAAACCATCCTAGATATTTTCACAGAAGGAATTTAATAGGGCATTGGATGCAAGAGGTGAGAAGCTAAACAGGGGTGGTGAACTACCCTAGAATTTAGAACTCCCTGGAAGCTGTTATCACCCCTATATGTGGAGAGACAATGGAAGGGAAGAGGGGCGTTTTTAGACTTTCTCTGGCAGGAGCTAGTGTTATGTTTGGGGCTCGTCACGAGGTGGGACTGCAGGCCCAGTGGCTGTCATGGGACCAGACCCTGGGGGAAATCTAGTGTCTGTGAGGCTCCCCTGGCCTTCTGCCCTCCTATCTTCTGCCAGTGCCTTGTGCTGGGTGAACTCACATCAGGAAGGGAATCTGGGAAATGTAATTCCCTCTAGTGCCAAGCAGAGCCCCAGGAGCATGAAGAAAGGGCCTGTGAGCAGTGCCTTTCTAGTCCACAGATTAAACCTAAAATGAAAGGAAAGGAGGGAGCTTTGAGCTAGCCTGGTGGCCAAGAGCAGCATTTTGTGCAGCATATTTCCTTCCTTTGTGTCGACTCTTCTTTAGTAGTTTTACTATTTAAGCCCTCAGGGAGGAATGGTTAGTCAAGAAAGAATAAAGATGAAAGGTCCAAGGACCAGAGTCCTCAGATGGAGTTATCAGTTCTGTCAGTAAATCATCAGAAGCGGTGGCAGTGATGGAATGTGAGCTGGCAGTTTGTAGCTGGAAGCATTGTGACAATTTTTCCCTCTGGGTATGAGCCACCCATATCACATGAGATTGGAAAATAGGAAAACAGGAAAACAGAATTTCACTTCACATCCAACTAATGGACAGTACATTTTTCCCCCTTCTTTGACTAACTGAAATACAGTAAAATCTCACCTTGGTTTTGATCTACCCCTTAGTTCTGAGAGCTGAGTTTAAAAGTATCAGGGAGAGGGCCATGTCCTACATATTCACCTCTCTTTACAATGACATCTGTTCATGAAAATCTGCTCCCTTTCTTCTCATTATATTGGATATAGCGGTCTTCCAGACATCTACAATATTCACTTACTTGTATTTGTTTTAAGACAGAATTGTCTTTTCCTTTCCTTTATATTTCTGAGTAGGTAGCATTTATGAGCTCATTTGTCTTTTCTTCAGAAGAATAGGACACACTGAACTGGTGGTGAGTTTGTGAGAAGAGCCTAGACATGTACAGTCAGGCATTTCTGGCCTTGGTGCTCAGGAAGTAGGTGTTGGCACATGTTCTCGAGTACAGGTTTAGGAGCCTCACTGCAACGTAGGCATGCTGTTTTTCAGAGCTGCCTGTGACAGGGAAGGACGTGGGATTTAGTATTAGTAAGGCTACTTAGCCTAGGGTCTAAAGTTATTTTCTCTAATCAGCCTCATCATTTATAAAAGTGATATTTAGATCTTTACATAATTGGTTCCTGGATTTGTTGCTCAGTCGAGTTCAAATTTAGGCTTCAGAAGAAGGAGGATGTAATATATTTATTACATCTCTCTAAAACTCCCAAAGTCTAGCACCCTTTTCTCACTATAATTGGGTCAACCCAAAATCAAGAAACGTATATTAATGTACCTGTATTAAAAATTCACATTTAATTCATAACCTGAATCTAGTACTCTGCAAAAAGCGTGCACGCGCGCGCGCACACACACACACACACACACACACACACACACACAATTCCTCCTTCTCCCAAGTATAGTGAACTTCATATTTCCTCAGTTTCTTACATCCCAGCAAAGAACACCACCATCCACTTAGCTTTTCAGGCCAAACCCGTAAGTATCATTGGTATCTTATTTTTTCTTCACCCAGAATGTCCAGTCCATATCCAAGCCCTGTCAGCTGTAGCTCCAAGATGCAGCCTCATCTGACCACTTTTCACCATCAGTCTCAGTGGTCTTCGGCCATCCACCATATCCCATGCCTAGAGTACCGCAGTGACTTCCTGTCTGATCTCATTCTGCCATCTCACTTACCTTAAGTCATTCTTCATGGAGCTAGAGGATAAACTAGATCATTTATGTCATTCTGCCCCAACCCTTCCAGGAGCTTCCCATTAGACTTAAACTCTGTCCAGTCTTCCCACTAAGCCACTAAGACTCACAACTCACCAAGTTCAGCCTCTCTCCCTTTTCTATCTATTCTTCATCCACACTGGACTTTTTGCTCTTTCTTAAAAGCATAAGATTTGTATATAGATAAAGAGTTTTAAATGTGCTGTAATTTTTGTTCCAAATTTCATCAAACTACTCCTTTCTCAACTAAATTGTACCCTCTTCAGAGAGACCTTCTCTGATCTTCCTATCTCAGTCATCCCAACTAATTGGGATACAGTGCTCTCCATCACCGTGTTTTATTTTCTTCCTAGAACTTCACCATTTAGAATTTTATTGTGCATGTGGGTTATTTCATGTAGATTAAGTGGAAGTAACAAATAGATCACTACATAGTGTGATAGTTCTAGCACTATAGAAGTTTATTTATTGCTTGTGCAGTAGTTAAAGATAAATGCTCCTGTTTGGCAGGCACCTGTTCCCCGTGTGAGGTTTCATAGTCCCAGATGTCTTTCATCCAGATGTTATTCTCTAGGGTCTAAAGGCAGCAGATGGGGACAGTGAGTGTGTCAGAAGCATGCTAACTTCTTAAAAATTTTGTCCAGAATGGGCACATATACCCTATTCAAATTATTTTGATCATAACTAGTCACATTCCTTCACCTGCTTGCAAGGGGGTAGAGGTGATGAAGAGATCACTCTCTCTTTTTTTTTTTTTAACATTTATTTATTCTTTGAGAGACAGAGAGACAGCATGAGCAGGGGATGGGCAGAGAGAGAGGGACACACAGAATCAGAAGCAGGCTTCAGGCTCTGAGCTGTCAGCACAGAGCCTGACGTGGTGCTCAAACCTGCAAACTGTGAGATCATGACCTGAGCTGAAGTCAGATGCTCAACCAACTGAGCCACCCAGGTGCCCCGAAATCACTCTCTTACATCTAAATAAAATGGTAGAAGAGGAACAGCATCTGTATAACATACTTCCATTCAGAACAGGGAAGATGGACAATTACATGGCAATCAGCAGTCCAGAGCATAATGGAATCTTTAAGGATTATGAAGACTGCTTTTCCAGTGGAGAAATTTTCCTTTCCTTTCCTTTTCTTTCCTGTTCTGTCTTATCCTTTCCCTTCTTTTGTCTCTATTCTCTTCTTTTCTCTTTCCTCTCCTTTTTCCTCTCCTTTTTCCTTTCCTTTCCTTTCCTTTCCTTTCCTTTCCTTTCCTTTCCTCTTTTTTCTTTCCTCCTCCTCCTCCTCCTCCACCTTCTTCTTCTTCTCTCTCTCTCTCTCTCCCTCCATCCCTCCCTTGCTCCCTCCCTCTCTCTCTCTCTCTCTCTGTCTCTCTCTCTGTCTCTGTCTCTGTCTCTCTCTCTCTCTCTCTCTCCTTTCTTTTGAGAGGGCTGGAGAGAGAGAATCTTAAGCAGACTCCACCCTCAAGGCAGAGTCTGACATGGGGCTTAATCTCCCAACTCAACCATGAGATTAGGATCTAAGCCAAAGTCAATTTGGATGCTTAACTGACTGAGCCACCCAGGCACCCCCCCTTTTTTCCCCTTGATTAGAACCTAGATTGCATTTGGGAGGAACTTCCTTCTCCAGTGTTCTGTATAGTTCTTTGCTTGCTTTCTAAGAAGCTCTTCAGTTTTCTCCATGGGCACATCTGTGAAAATACCTTTTCCAGAGGCTTTGCAATTTTTGCAACTTTCTTCCTGCTCATGAAACTTGGATCAACCAAGGATTGCTTTAAGGGTTTGGGAGTCCAAGGTTTTTTAAAAGCCAGACTCATGGTTTCTTTGCACAATAGAATTTCTTCAAAACTTATTAGCCTTTTTCTCTATCTGCTTTCAATCCATGTTATATGTCTATCTCCTCCCCACCCCCTACCCACAGTTTCCAGTATCTCTTTTAAGACTGCTTTGGTTCTTTGCTTCCTTAGATGCATGCTTCTCATCCTATGGTGGCCACCTGAAGTAATATGTAAGAGTTGGAAAGCCACACCCACAATCTAATTTATGTTTCCAGCTGAGCATATTTGTTTAAATTATAATTTTCAAATAAACATTTGTCCTCATTTTTCATTCCCATCTCAGGATATTTATGGTCTTTTATCATTTGTCTCTCTTTCCCAGCAAGTCTCTTAGTTTCTGTTTACTAAGCAGTCAACTCGACCTGGAGCTTACTAATTTCTTATAATGCATTAGAAAAAGCAGCAAGTATAATCTGACAAAAAGTTATACTCAGAATTTAAGCTTCCTGGAGCCACAGGCTAAGTAGGTGCTGGGCCCGTCTTCCCAGTTTTTGTAGGAAACATTGTGCTCAAATACTTTATAGTGAGGTAATGTAGGTCTTCATATTTATAGCCTATGATATTGGTTTCATGTCACTCACTGCTTGCCCATTAAATTATTGTCCCATATTTAGGTTATTTTCATGGTGGCACTCAAATCAAGGTACCATATTCTGTGTTATTTAGGGTAGTGCTTGTTGCTGTAAGAAATAGAGCCTAGTATAATGCCTTAGCCCATAGTGGCTATTTGTCACTCACAGAACAGTCCACTGGATGTCCTCCTGGTCAGCAGATGTCTTTCTTTTAAGTAGAAATTTGGAGACTCAGGCAGCTTCCTTGTAGAGGCTCATCTGTTTCTTAGGATTTTAGGTAATAGGAGAAAGAGAAGTGGGATTGCATCCTGCACCAGATTTCTTGAAGCCTTTGCTGAAATGGAATGTAGATCTCTTTAACTCACATTCTCTTTGCAAGAAGTAGTCCCATGGCCACATCTTTATGCAAGGGGAGCTGAGAAATTTAATCCTGGCTGAATGACAGCTTCTCAGTGACAAATAACATTCTATGAAAGGGGAAATACCTGTTTTAGTTGGACATTCAGTCATCTTTGCCAAAGTATGCTTGTACTCATGTGTTTAAGTCTCTATCTACCTTGATTAAAATGTAGACTCTAGGAGCCCAGGGTCTTACTGTTTGTTCATTGGTATATTCCCAGGACACAGAGCAATGTCTTTATTAGAGTAGGCACTCAGTAAATATTTGTAGAAGGAAAGACAATATGATTAATAAATTGAACTCTGTGGTTCATAAACCTGACTATGGCAGTTATTATTAACTGAAGATAGTTGTTTCGATTTTGCCCATCGTTAAATAGTAAAATTATATTAACTGCCTCATAAAGTGAGGGTCAGAGGACATAATGTATGCATATTGCTTACCATTGTGCCCAGCACATAGCTAGCATTGAGTAAATTTAAGCTAGTTATATTATTATTCCTGTTATTATATAGGTGTATATCTCCCCAAATGTACCATATCATGAGATTTTGAGGATAAGTGAATTGAATTTCACTTGTGGAATTAAAAGAGTTTCCATTATTAACATGTTTTTTTTTGGACCTAAGTAAAACTTTAATGTACAACTTACTGGTTTGGATTCATACACTTAGAGGAGTATATTCCTACTGAAGGCAAATTGAGAACCTTGAATAGGAGCATATGTAACCTTATAGTACTTAGATAGTGCTGCTGATAAAATTGTATAACCAAATGACAGGTTATCCTTTAAACTGGGTATGGAAGAAAGAGTTTGTAGGTACAGTTTCATGGGAAGTTAAATTACTGATATGTTATCAAAAAAGTCAGTTGCCTTAATGAAAGATATCATTTAAAGGGGAAGTTTCATTAATATTACAATGCAGATATTACATTTTCTGTGCCATTCTTTATGCAACATATTTAGGAACTGAGAAAGGATTCAACCTTTCGATTATTCAGTAATGTTTATGTAACAGGCACCAGGTTCCAGTCACTGTGCTGGGCACTGGGGTTACAGTGATGAGCTGGGCAGAGAGAGGTAATAGCCTGAAAGGTATATAAACAAGTAAATGAGAAAATGGAATGTCCAGTTTTAAGTGCCACGACAGTAAAGAGCAGAGCATCCTGTGGACATTCTCGAAGGGAATCTCATGTAGTTATGAAGTTCTGGATAGTCTCCCAGAGGAGATCACATCTAAACTTACACCTGAAAAATACGTTGAAGCTAGGCAGGTAAATGATGCTTTGGTTCTTACTGAGGACCTAGAATTGACTTTTTGTTTGCTTTATATTAAATTATATAAGAATATACTGATGAAGATATACATTTTTCGTAACCCATCAACCAAAGAAAAACATTGTCAGTATTTGAGTTTATTTCATCCCTGTGTACATTTTATATAACTGAAAAAGCACAGTATAAAATACTTTCTATTTTGTCATCTAGAATAATATTATAAGCATTTTCCAGGTTCTTTTAAAAGGCAAGGTTTTAATGGCTAAATGGTATCCCATCTTGTGGATAAATCTAACTCTTACTGCAGTTGTATATTTAGATTATTTCCATTATCTTCATTTTAAGAAACACTGGGAACTAATACTCTATTTTTAAGATGGTTAAAGATATAGAGACATATTTGACATAATTTGGCAAAATCTTTATCTCTTGAGGATAACACAAAAAGCCAAACTGAGAAAGAATTAATTTTCCTTGGCTACTCTGACTATAAAAGTAGAATCTTCTTAAATTTACAGTCTCTTTAGAGGACTCTTCCTAGAGTCAGTGCCCCATTGAGTAGATGACTTCTGTCATATGAACCAAGATGTCTTTCAAAATGGTGGTCAGTATTGGAACAGTTTGTTGTGGGATTTTTCAGAGGTCTTAATATGCTAATGTGCACTGCCAGTCTGCAAAAGAGGAAGAGTATCACCATATTGGGATTCCTGAGGTTATTTGGTCATGGTAGCCTGTTTATGTAGGCCATCTCATAGACCTAGTGTTGTGTGGAACAGAGCTTTAGAAACACTGATTTATTATAACTTTGAAGCAGTTTGTTGCTGGGTGAAAGATTATAACAGCTAAGGTAAAAATGGTTGTACCTTAATTCAAGTCATATGGGTCCAATTTTTGTACTCTATGTAAGACTGTGCTATACCCCCTGGAACACATGTTGGCATATGAGAAGCAGCTTTAGTGTCTCATGGTAATTGTGTTTGCATGTGTGTGAATATGCATGAGTACCTAAATATATGGGTATAGAGGAAGATTGGTGATATAAACACAAATACAAAAATGTCTATATTGTATACAGACCACAGTAAATCATCCAGTAGGACATACAGAGTATGTAGAAAAAGGAGATTTCACAGCTTGCTGAAAGGCTTAGGAAAGCATATTTGTACATACATATGGGTGTTGGGATGATTCCTTTGGAGCTCTTCATCATAGTGATCTCAAATCTTAGGTTAGGCTTATCCAGAATAATACATAATTTTATTATTGTATATGTGTCTAAGGTGAGCTAGGTGGGTTCTGCTGATCTGGGCTGCACTTCCTCTTTTATCTCTAGTTAGTTAGGGGGTCTGCTGGAAGCTGGCTGTCCTGAGATGGCCATAGCTCCTGTGATTCATTTCTGTTGCATGTGGGGTCCCCTCCTCCGGCAGGCTCCTCCAGCCTTAGTTCACACGGCAGCAAGGGGCGTTCACAGCAAGCAGGAGTCTGGAGGCTTCTCCAGACCTCTCAGAACTGGTGCAGTCACTCCCAGCACACTGTTTTGGCCAAAGTAAGAAACAAGCCTAACTTAGCTTCAGAAGAAGCAGACTCCTCATCTTGATGGAGTTGCTGCAAAGTCATATTGTAGAGTTTAGATAGAAGTAGGGTTGAAAATGTGGTGGTCTTTCTTACAAGTGTCATCAATAACATCATCAAGAAAGAATGTGCTCCAGGACTGTCAGTCCCTGATTGGTGTGAACTTTGAGCTTTATTCTTTGCCTTTTGTGGGGGTACGTGTGTCTCTTTTTTATCATTAAGTATATGTATTATATTTGTTATTGAAGTACCTGCTTCTTACTGCCATTTAACTGTACCTTCTCTTTTCTAATTTTACTGTGACTCACTAGCTTGGAAATCAGTTAACCAACCTCTGTCAGGGAGGTATGGGAAGTAATTCTCAGAGCGTTTTGTGGCATGAGGAGCTCTGCTACATGGAAGCTTGGTTTTTTGCTGCTAGCAAATACTGTAGAGAGGTATGTTCCAGATTATTAGTGTGAGCTTTCAGAGAGGAGAAATATGACTATATTGTTTGGTTTTGATTCCCATGAATTAAAATATTTCACACATTTCACAGGAAGTTCCAAGAAAGAGGCCATGGACGGTGCTCCTTTGTTTTTGGCCCATTCTATCCCCTGGTCTTAGCACATTTTCTAGGGCTCGTCATAGATGGAATGAATGAGTAAATGCATTGATGATTTGTAGTCTTTCTAAATCCAGATAGACTTGTGAAAATCCCCGGTGCTCTCTGTGTTCTAAAAAAAGGTAGTGCAAGTAGTACTTTCTTGCCTCTGAGCGGGTATTATAAGGATTAACTAATGTCAGGAAAGGGCTTTGATATGACTAGATGAAGGGCATCCCATAACTGTAATCTTTTATTGCTACAATGCCATAAAACGCTTTTTGGGACATATAGCTTACATATTTTCCATAAAATTAATCCATAAATCATGTATAAAGTGTATCAAACCCAAAAGCAATAGCTTTGACCTTAGAATTGCTGCAGTGCTAGTGTGATGATATACTACCTACTACATCAGCAGTACTCTACAGTACATAAAATGTGCTTTCACATATTCAAAATGTGAAAACGCTTAAAACGAATGACTAGATGCCTTAAAAAATGATTAAATGTTTCAGAGCTTTTCATATGGAATTGTAAGTATTTTTAAGGCATTATTACAAATGCCACAACTTTTAGTTATTTTCACAAATTCGCATGAAATACTATTCAATTCAAAATGTTCAATAGAACTACCTTATGATTTTCTCTTTGGAAAGATAATCTTCATTTCCTGGTTTTCCTGCTTAATAGCTATGTACAAATGTCCGCAAAGCTTCTAATGAAATGTCAGCACACATAATCTTCTTGTTACATCATTTTCTTTATGTCACCTACATGGCAAATATAATAGTCACATTTTTTTCAGAAGAATACTCATTTTTCCTTCTCAGTTACACTATCAAACTTATGAGTAACTATGAAGGATGCAGATATATTATTATTACCAATATTGCCAAACAGTGATTACTCACTTTCCTTATACTTGAAGGAACTGTTACAACTTTCCCAGTATAATTTTTAAAAACACAGACATACCTGTTGCAAGTACACTTTTGCTTAAATAGGGCTATTTTGAAATACCTCTCTCTAACTGCTGTGTAATGTCTATAGAACATCAATTTACAAGTATTAAATCAGAATGGTGTGTGCATTCCTTCCCCAGAGGGACTTAGCAAAGTAGGTGACTATCATTGAAAGGGTATTTCTATCACAGATGCAAGGTAACCTTTAAGTTATACCAGACAGCAGATTTAGAGGACGGGACTCTTCCCTACTGGATTCTTTGCCTGCTGCCTGGCTCCCAGCGGCTGAGCTGAAACTTCCTCTCTCTGTTTCCCTTTCATTCTTTCAGGACTTTCTTTTTCCTTGCATCAAACAACTATTTAATTGAAATACCGGCTCCATGTACAACTCTTAGGGGATCATAACATATTTTGGCATCGACAGCTATGGCGTACTGTGTTGAACCATTAGTTTAGGTCCTTATATAAAAGTGACTGCTTCTAATGATACTCAGCATGAGCCAATGTTTCTCTTTGTTCACAAGAGCAAGGAAGATGGCACACAGTATGGTCTCTGAGTGCTCCAAGCATTCAGCACAGTGGCTGGCAGAAAGCATGTGATCAGCAAATGCCAGGTTGCTTCTCCTACCCAGACTCCTCCTTGCCTCTTTTTTTAAACTGAAGTACAGTTGACATATCATATTAGTTTCAGGTGTATGGCATAGTGATTCAACAATTATATACATTATGAAATGTTCAGCATGTTAAGTGTGAATACCATCTGTCACCATACAAAAAACTATTATAGTCTGATTGACTACATTCTCTATGCCATATTTTTCATCCCCTGTGACTTGTTTTATAACTGAAAGTTTGTCACTTCCCTCCCATTTGATTGAGAAAAACAAGACCATTTGGTATGAATTCCTCAAAAATTGCTCACACCATTCCCATTTCCTCCTTTTTGGAGAAGAAAGTGTCATGATAATACTCTGCTGCCCATGAAACATCCAGTTTTCTGAGTGAATACTTTTTCTGACTTAGTGTTTCTAAAACCTTTGTACATTGGTTGGAGTAACTACTAATCTTTCTCTCCATTGACATAATTTTAGCTAAGGCTTCTTTTCCCAGGAGATTCTAAGCAATCTGAGAGCATATTTCAATTTAGATACCAATTTCTGATATTTCTGCTTTAATTCTGATATCTGCATTTTCTATACAGCAGTCACTTAATGCTGAATTGAATTGTTTATATATGTAAGTACTATAAATAGTAGCATCATACTATTTATATTGATATTTTGATACTATTTGAATTGATATTTTATATTGGGGAGTACTATTTCAACTTGAGTAGTTTACACTTACATATTAAAATGATCTATATTTAAATGAATACTAGGTTCTTTTACCTGGACTAGTGAAGGGCTGTATGAAAGTGGAGCTCTTGTTTCTGAACAGAATATATATGTATATAGCATATTGTGATATTGTTCTTTTGTTCTAAAGGGGCAGGCCTTTAGGAATCCAGTTTATTTTTCCATGTGAATATAATTTGCTATTTTCATTTTTCACACTTCTTTGTCTGAGAAAAGGTTTTATTTTTATTTTTCAGCAAGTCTTAACCCAGGTTGGTAGAGGGTGTGGGGGGTGGATTACAGTTTTGCTTTATTCCCTCCTCTCTACATCTCTCAAGAAGACAAATATGGATTTATCTGACTCCAGTACTTTCTGCACTAACAAGTTGTATCTTAAGATTGCTTTTTCTCACATGTTTCCAATTGTGTGACAAGGTGGTATAAATTTAACAGTGTAGTTTATATTAGAGGCATGTCTTATAGAGAGTAGAGAAAAGGTTATTCAGAGGACATTAAGAATAACTTTAGGGTTGTTAAAGAGGATGTTTTAAATCAGGGATGATGTGTAAAGTCGAATTGGTGTTGGTCATGTCATCTATGAGAAGGATAATCCCAAATTTTCTCATTTATATGTTACGGTTTTCGTCTTATTTATGCTTTATAAAAACAAAAATGTTTGTTGGTTTTCCTATGGTGAATTGTTGGATTTTTTTTTTTTTAACCTTGTAAAAATTTTAAGACAAGTTGGAACCCTGACCCTGTGGTGTTTCATTTCACTCTGCAGTATGGGCTCAAAATGGTCATGTCATTATCACTCAGTGTGGGATTTAAGGGGCTGTGTTCTTAAAAATGTCCTCAATCATTTCATGATTTTTGAAGTTCTAAGAGTATAAAGTGATTGAAATATTTGATATTTTCTCTCTGAGATTTTTAAGCATCTTATTAAAACCTCATTCAAAATCACTGCAGCAAGGGGTTGAAAGCTAAATGGTCATGTTCAATCCTACTAGATGAAAAGGAATCATTTCTCTGTGCTGGATGACAGGTCTTTACTGCCCTCTGATGGACAGTCCGTGCGGTAGATGACCCGGTCCGCTTTCCTGGGAGAAGAGCCTCCTCTACTGCCCTTGGCCGCTGACAAGCACCACAGGGCCCTTGGCCCAGCCGACTTCTTAGCCTTAGGCTAGCTGGGGCAGCTGCGGCATTCAGTTTGTTGAGGAAGTTGGGTTATTTTAAACTTGTGTTTCTGTGGAGGGGAGATGAGATTAATCTTTTAGAGTATGTGAACAGGCAGAGTCTGTTCGGTGCAGGGGAAGGTATCCTCGCACCTCTAGTGGTGGCCTGCACAGAAGGGTGAAGGGCACAATGTCACTTCACAAGGGCGATTTTGTACCTCTGAGCCCTGGCCTGCATGGCAGGCTGCACTGGAGCGCTGGCTGCCGGCACGACACGAGGTAAACACAATCTGGTTTGCTTTTCTGTAGGACCTAAAGGTGAGATTAAGTTATGTGGCTGTGGTCACATGGCTAGAAAGCGGAGGAGCTGCAGTTCAAATCCTGACTGTGATTCCAAAGTCCAGGTTGTTTCCTGCATAGAGGATGAGGAAGGTAAAATGAACCTTAATAAAATAACGCTGAAATAAATGGGAAGGATGGCTCTGAAAGTTCATATATTGAAGATTAATAAAAATGGAGGAAACATAAATCATGAAGTCACATAAATATTGCTTTAGGAAGCAAGAGGTGGAACACAGAGTGTTGAATAGGTATCCATGGACTTCTATTACTCTTCTTTCAAATCCCATTTAATTTACTTATTTATTTTTTTTAAATAAACTTTTTTTTTTTTAATTTATTTTTGAGACAGAGAGAGACAGAGCAAGAGCAGGGAAGGGCAAAAGAGAGAGGGAGACCAGAATCAGAAGCAGGCCACAGGCTCTGAGCTAGCTGTCAGCCCAGAGCCCGACGCAGGGCTTGAACCCACAAATGTGAGATCATGACCTGAGCCGAAGTTGGAGGCTTAACCAACTGAGGCCTCTGGTGCCTCTGGACCTGTTATTTATCTCATGCTCATTGTGTCTCAGGCATTGAGTTAAGAGCTTTTTGTACATCATCTCTGTTCTTACCAGCCTACAGGTTAAAATGATTGAAAATCAAGGCAAGAAGTGCTGCTGAACGTTTCAGAGTGCTCCATGGCAACATGGACTAAAGTCTTTGTAGCTCCAAAACACTCCCTACAAGCCTACTTTCTCCTGTTTTAAAGTAGTTACTGTCAAAAGTTGACTCTTTGCTTTAAGTGTTTAGAAGAATAAATGAGGGGTGCCTGGGTGGCTCAGTCAGTTAAGCATCCAACCTGGGCTCAGGTCATGATCTCATGGTTCGTGGGTTTGAGCCCTGCATGGGGCTCTGTGCTGACAGCTCAGAACCTAGAGCGTATCTTCGGATTCCGTGTCTCCCTCTCTCTCTGCCCCTCCCCTGTTTATGCTGTGTGTGTATCTCTCTCAAAAATAAAATTAAAAAAAAACATTAAAAAATAGACTAAATGAACATACGCATTTCAGAGTAGTTTGTCAGACACTCTGAGCAGAGTCTTGCCCACTGTGGTGTGTTTCTGTCCATTTACCATGCCCAGCTGGTCGGGGAAGATGTTGATTTTCTGCTTAGAGGTAGCTGCCATGGCCCCCTGCTCCTTCTTAGTCTACTCAGGTAAGGCTTCCAGAGCACTGACAAATTGTTCACATCTGCAGGCACCCCCAGAGTAGGACTAAAGGTCTGGCAGCACTGTGAGTGATGCTTTGCTCCTGTTGCGTACTGCAGTTGTCAAAAGAAAGCAGGTCAGAGAGGAATGGTGCTGTTTCACTCACAGAAGGGACTCTTCAGTGAGAATTACAGAGGCTAGACATGCTTTCAATGTATTCTTTTAAAGTTTATTTATTTTTGAGAGAGGAGAGAGGAGAGTGGAGAGAGAGAGAGAGAAAGAGAGAGAGAGAGAGAGAAAACAAACGAGCAGGGGAGGGGCAAGCAGAGAGAGGGAGAAACAGAATCTGAAGCAGGCTCCAGGCTCTGAGCTGTCAGCACAGAACCCGACACAGAGCTTGAACTCATGAACCCTGAGATCATGGCCTGAGCTGAAGTGGGACACTTAATCGACTGAGCCACCCAGGTGCCCTTTCCTACCAATGTATTCTAATGGAAAGACAGACAGAAGAGCTGTGGGGTCACCAAACTCCCTGCCCCACCCCTGCCCAGCTGAGTAGGAAACCTAATTTTGATCCTTCCTTTCTCCTCAGTAAGCAAAGAAGTAGCATTATCTCTTCTGGAACCCAGTAGATTGTTTGCATGACATATCCCATGGCTCATGTGGTTGGCTGGAAAAAGCAAAGGAGAGAGATTCATGCTGAGACTACATTTGTCTTGAAATGGAGGGGAAAAAAGCATCTCAAGTAAATCTTAATGTAGATTAGGAAGTGTGGACTTCCAATTACTTCAAAGTGGCATAGGCTTTTGATAATGTGTTTCATCATGACAGGAATTATGAGATGCTCAGACTAATTCTCTGAAATCACAAGGGGGATAAAGAGTTCTAATAGCTTGTTACAGTAAGTTAGAGCCCAGGGAGTAGACTGTTATGGTCCACATTAAATCTCCATATCTAGACCATGAATTACATATTGATTTTGGGAGAGCAGAAATATAATAGAGTGTAGGTTGACAGTGAATGTAAATTAATAATTGTTTGGATGATTCAGAAATATCTTTCTTTGCATCATCAGTTTCTGTGTGGTCTCTGTGTGGAGAAAGAACTGATGTTTGTTAAGTATTGGATATCAGTACCCTGATGTTTATGTTCAGAAAGCACAGTCTTTTAACCAAGGGGAATAGTTATCCATTGGCTTGGATAAGAAGAAGAGAAGTAGAAAAAGACTCCTTGAGTTTATTGGTGGTGGGACAGGGATGGGGATGCAGATGAGCAGTGCTTGCTGTCATTGGGGCAGTGCATTCTAGTGCTGGGTGTGGATTTGTACTAATGAAATATAAGAGGTTAACAGAATCAACAAGCAACATGCATATATGTGTATGTGTATATGTGTTTATAGACTTACACATAAACTCATGCATACATATTATATCTAATATGTTATATAATGCATATGTAATATAATCTGTTATATTACAAATAAGTTTATATATACCATATAATAAATACATATAGTTGAGATATATAATGTATATCATATATAGGAAATAGAATTGGCTTAAATATGTTACACAATATAAAATTAGTATCATGTGTATTATATATTTAATACAATGTATAATACCATATAAATGTAATTATGCAAATATATACTATATACTTAATATAATATATACTACAATTGATTTATACATATATAAATGAATTCTGTTGATTGTGTGTTACAGAATGTCAAGTTCATGTAATGTTCTTGCATGGAATACATAGAGTCAGTAAAGCTGTGTTCTAAACTTAGAATCTGATTACACTAATTATCCTATAATTCATTGTGTGGCCAGTAAAGTACATCTTGTTGTATCCTGAAGTAAAAACTAGCACAGCACAAGCTATGTCTGAAATGACATAAAAAAATCTAAAAATTAGAGACGTGTACCATATGCAGTACTTTTTTTCTTGGGCTGTAAATTAGCGGCACACTCAGTGATGGCTTTGAATTGGTTTGTGCTTTTACACCATTAAGCCTTGTCCCTCTTCCATGCACTTTGATCTTGTGTCTTAAGTCTTTGAAATTGCTCAGCCAACACCTAACAGACAGGTGGATCTCTGCTGTGTGTTTTCTATCTGACTCGTTCTTTGTGCACAGGTGGCAGATCTTAGATTTATTCCGGTGTGTTTTGTGTCTTGTGAGGATGTAATACCAGGCTCTGGATTGAAAGTTGAATTTTTAACTTTAACTTATGTTGTGGATCCTAAAGCTAAAATTGTAATTTTATTTCATGTTGTTTAAGATGATTAAGGTTAAAAAAATAAGGTCGCCGCATCATCTAACAAGGGAAAAGCATCATACACACAATGTATGTGTCTTTTTTCTCCGGGGAAAAAACAGACACAGAGAAGGAAGTTTGTGAAGTGTTGCGCCCTGGGGATACATTCTTTGGGATTCACAATGTATATTTGGATAGTGTCAAGGACTCCTAAAAAGAGAAAACTGTAAATTTTATTTAACTCTGCATTATTCCTCACTTTATTTAATAGCAACGCTGCTCCTCTCGTGTCCTGATCTCAAAGGATGCAGCTGTTCCAATGAGAACAGTTTTGGGATTTCTTGAATGATAACATGTTATCTTCAGCAGGAATCAGATGAAGTGATTACTAAAGAAAGGCCAGAAGGCAGCCCATTACTTCCTTGTCCCCAGAAGTTGTTAAAATTCGGCATTTTTTTTCAGTTGTCTGTGTACTAACATTAAACCTATCAAAGAATGAATGCTACTTTATAATACTTATTATTTTCGTGATTTAAATGTAAACTACCCCCATAACTCAGATGACATTTCCACAATTCACTTTTACAGTGTAAACTGAGTTTGCACAAAGCACTCTGGGAAATTCCAGTCATGCAGGGAAGGAGGGGCTAAAAGAGTTGACACAGGCTTCAGGCCACTGCCTCCTGCTCACCCAGCTACAAAAGGGCGGTGAGATAGATTTTCTCAGTGCGCTATTGAACCAAGGGCTTGAATATCCTATGGTCCTGTCAGCCTGCGGGCTGATGGGGCATGTGTCAATTATTGCTTCTCTGATTCCCTTTAATTATTATATGTGGTGACTATTGTAGTGGGTAGTCATCTCAGCTAAAACTTTAGGTGCGCAAGAAATTAATTTCATCAGCTATGTTTGGTTATTTATTTTGAGCTCTTTGTAACACCAGAGACCCCCATTTTTTTCCTTTGGATCCTAATTTCTTAGTCATCCATTTATATTGGTCTCCACTTGAAAGGCCCTTATTCCTGATAGGCTGGCTGACATCTCTAGAATTCTATGCTGTGTCTCGTCCATTGTGCTGTGTCCCCACTGTGCTGAGCCCCGGGTCTGTGGGAAGTGCTCCGTCTCCTTAGCCTTCTCTGCCTGTACAGCCCAGGCTCCCGTTTCCTTTTGGGGTAAGCAAGCTACATGATCTCTCTGTCTCTGTTACTAACACTAATATCTCTGTTCTTATCAGTCTTACTCCAGACAGGAGAAAGGGGCAGGGAGGAAGTTTTTCTTTTCAGGCTAGGAGTTACTTGCCAGGGGAAGGGCATCCCTCCCTCAGAAACATCGAATACAACCTTCTTAATGGACAAGACTTCTGACGATACAAAAGGCAGAATCTTGTTGGGCTGTGTTCATTCACAAAAGTGTCTTTTAAAAGGTGTGTTTCCATCACCTTCTAATTAAAGTCTGTGTTTCTGTAAATGAAATGTATTTCTTAAACATGTTTCTCCCATCCCCCAATCCCACACAAAGACTTGGTTTCTGACTCAAACTCCACCCTTCAGAGTAACAGGCCTGCTGAAAGCTGCACTAGGGTTTGAGCGCGAAGACACTTTACACAGAATCTTTCAGGGTTTGGCCAGAGACCTGCATCCCGGCAGGTTTCTAGGCTTTTCTTCTGCTTCTGGTGCTTCCTTTCGTCAGGCAGAAGAGTGGTCCACGTTAAGAGTCTGGAAGTGCACTTTCCAGAACCTTTCCCTTTCCTGAGTGTCTAAGAATATAATTATATCAACAAACTCTAAAGAGACCACATTCACTCTCTTTTCATTTCTTCTGCCAATTTCCCTGAAATTGGAGATTTAAGGCATCTGGGAGTTCTGAAAATTAGTCTACTTTGCAAGGCTGCTTTGAGGACTGAGTGTGACACGATTGTTACAAAGTGTTGAGTACACTGTCTGCTCACAGTGTCTGGAGTACAGCTGCTGTTATTATACGGGAGCTGTAGCCACAGCCACCGTGAGAATGTCATCCCTGGCCACTTTTTAGTTTTGTGAGTGGTAGACAGGATGATAGGATCTGATATGTAATTCTCTGAGAAAAAAGATTTAAAACTTCTGAGATAAAAAAAAGATAATAGCATTTTCCTTGTTCAGTAAACTTCCTGGATCAATTAGAATATTTGGATTAGACCTATGTCCAAGCTCAATGGTATTTCTGTGTATTTCTTCATGTTGAAATTAGAATGCTAACCATGAGAAGGCTGGGTACCCCATTCCTCAATGCAGGGGCTTTGCGGAGTCTGGAAGGAAGGGGCCCAGAGAATGGCAGAGTTGCAGCAAAGAATAATAGGTGTACAAATAGAGTTGGGATAGACAAGTATTTAAGAATTCTATTGGGCCTTATGTTGGAGATTGCTTCCCTTAAACATATGCTAAGGAAACACAGAACAGACACCCCCCCTCCCCACCCAACTGCCTTCTCATTTAGGCAAAACCATCAGTTCATTCGTGTGATGCGTGTCTGGTGGTGACATTCCTCCCACTTATATTTAGATATGATTCTGCTTCCTACAGGGCTGTTTGCTCCAGCTTTAGTCATGGGCGGGAGGTTAACCATATGCCAAGCACTAGGTTAGTGTTGGGAATAGAGTGGTGAGCAGGACCTACATGTTTCTGCCATCATGGAGTTTAGAATCCAGTGGGAGAGACAAGGATTAAATCACACAGTTGGATTTGTAATTGCAAGTGTGGCAGGTGCTTTGTGGAAGGTAGTGCCCAAGCACGGGCAAGTGTTCTCTAAGAAAGTGACTTAAGATATGAAGAGTGAGAAGGAATTAAGTTAGCTCCCTCCCGGGGGTGGTCCATGTGATTTGGCTTCAGGAATTGTACATGTGGCTACCCAGGTATGGGAGGGGACTTGGAGCATTGGAAGAACTGAAGCATGGCCACCATGATGGCAGGACAGTGAGCAAACGTGGGTGGCCAGGTGATCAGGACCCTAAAGATGTAAGAAAGGGCCAGATGAAGTAGGCACTTACATGTCACATTAAAAATATTTGTTTGTTTGAGAGGAATGGGAAGCTACTGATGAGCTTTAATCATGGAAATGCCATATAGATAGCAAGCTACACCCAACGTGGTACAAATTTGAATTATTAAAAGATATGTGTCTGTGATATGGAGAAAGAATTGATGTCAGGGGTGCGGCCGGGTGGGGCAGTGCATGCTAGAAGTCCAGACAAGAAGCTGCATCTCTCATTCATACAGGAAATGTGGTGGTTTGGATGAGGGTGGTGACAGTGGGGATGAAGAAACATGGACAAATTGGATTGATGGTTAGGAAGTAAAACTGATGGGTGATTGATTGGATTCGATCTTTGTGAAAAGAATCCTTAGGGTGCTCATTAGACTATATAGGATGCACAGGTATTTCTAGTGTTTCTGGGTAGAAAATAATACTGTGATTATGCCATGGCACTACTGTTTCTCAGATATTTTTTCAATCAGTAACTTGGAAGTTATTTTTTGGATGACAGGAATCTCAAATAGTCTTAAAATTGCTGTTTCAAAACAGAAATAATTATTCCTTTGGGCAGAAAAAAATTGGAAGAACTAGATGTTTTATCCACCAAAATGTAGCTTATGTTTTGTTCTCATTTGTTCATCATGACTGTCTGCTACTAGAGAAAAGACGTATTGGGAAGCAGATATACTCCGTGTAACTGTTAGAGACTTGAAATTACGAAGAAAAAACATTATCTCAAGTATGCTCCAGTGCAATTCTTAGCCCTGGTGAAATTAATTCTAAAGTTGCTTAATGATAAATAAAATAGATGCTACCCTGCCCTTTTGCTTCATGTATTTGTAAAGCCTATGTACATAGTCTCAATGTTGTTACTTTTGCAGTGAACCTCTATGACAACCAACCATAAAAAAGCCTCCTTTATCAATCCCAACATGTATTGATTATACACTGTGCAAATAGCACTTCTTTTTTTTCTGAAGGAGAAGGAGTATACAGCTTAAAAATTTCAGCCTTCCAAATACCTGTTCCAGTTTGCTTCTGTGAAGTATAAAGCAAACAAATTTCTGGCTCTCCTAAAGTTTAGTCACCGCCTGAGTGGCCCATAAGCTAAAGGAGAAAGTCCTTCAGAAGAACACTGTGGGATTCAGCTTCTCTCCATTCCTGGTTTACTCTTCATTGCCTTTTTCACTTAACTGATACAAAACAGCTGAGTAAATGCTTTTCTTCTGCTTCTCCAGGGAATCTAGAGGGCTGAGTGGAAGCATTTATTGTAAGTAAAGTCAAAGTTGAGTGGAGCCATATTTATGGGATGAGAACACCCCATAAATATCCGTTGACAGGGAGCAGAGCCCCAGGAGTTCCTGGGCATCACCCGAGCCAGGCCATTGAGCTGAGACGAAGGCAGGGATGAAGGGCTTTAGGCAGGAAAGGAGTGGCTGTGCCCCGAGCCCCTCACCCCAGCTACACTCAGAACAGACCCTCTTCTGAATATAGTTTGTCTAATGGGCATTGCAAGGCTTCATTTGCGCAAGAGATACAGTCGTTTAACTGTAGTTAAACTGCAGTTGTGGAAAAGACCCGGGGTAGATGGAACTGGAGAGTCCAGCATCCGGGCTTCTGAGCTGTTTACTTTGAGCATGTTCTTTGACCTCACGCTTTGATGGTCTCTTCTAGCAAAGAAGAACGGTAGCAACAATGTGCATTAGGAAGATGGTAGTTGTTCAAAAAAATGTTACTGTTATTTGCTATGGTTATTCTAGGGACACATAATTTCTTCCTGGTGCTCGAGGTTTGCTTTGTTCACTAATCCCCTGAAATTTGCCAGTTCTTTATGCTCTTAAACAGTAGCTGAAGGATCCCCTTTCACATAATAAATTGTGAAGGGCCCCTGGGAACGGCTGTAAGTGTTGGTACAGGAGAAAGAAAAACTCTCAGCATTAACAGGCACTTTGTTACTTGTGTTGTATGTATTTTTATGTAATTTTCACTTGTTTTTTATGTTTTTCCTCTTTCACCTGCCCCTCCCCCATCTTGGATTACAACCATTTACAGAGTCCTTAATTCCTCCCTTGCAGTCTTAGGGTGCTACAGAGGAAGTCGGCATAACACAGTGTAAAGATCACCAGACTGGGTGTCTGGAATGGAATTTTCCATCCTATTTCTGCTCCAAATGACTTCGTGACCTTGGGCAACTCGTTGAATTTGTCTGGGCTTCGTTTGCTCCTCCAAAAACTGTGGGCTGTCACATTACCTTTCCATTCCCACATTTGAGACAGCAGGCTATAGGTTTTAGTGATCTGAAAAGACCCACTTTGTGTCAGAATGTAGTGAAGAATATGAGGCTTGAGATTTCCTTTTAGCTTCAGAATTTTTAGAAACTAGAATTCAGACCAGAAATATTGATAAACAATTTTTAAAAGGTGGTTTTCTGTCTCTGTGGTGTTTGCATTAGCTGATGAGTCGTTCAGATATATTTCTAATCTGCCTTGCTGTCAAGCTACTTTTAATGGATGTTCTAGCCACTGGCAACTAATAATTTGTAATCATAAATGATAAGTAATGGAGGCACTTTGCTTTTCAGTCAGAGGCATCTGTCCACAAAGATGAAATGGACTTAAAACGTGCTGTTAGGTGTCAAACAAAGGCACAATCATACAGAAAGAGCCTGGGATGTTAGCAACAGTGCTGATGCTTTCTGAAAGTATAAAAATTCAGTCCACATGGTCTGTGGTGGCCTTCATGGAATCATAAACTGTCTCCAAAAGTAAATCTTTATTCCTATGAAAACGAAGGTACAGCTCTGCACCGTTGCTGTTAAAATCTCTAATGAGAAATATTGGAATACTTTAGCATACATGTTCTTACAGACCACAAGTGTGTTTTGAAAATAGCTTTAGTATTAATAAAGGATTTTTTCTTGGTTCCTGTGAAAAGTATAATGGAATTTTTTAAATAAAATGCATTATGGTTTAAATTTTTTGTCATTTAAAATTTTTTCCATGTTTTTACATTTTCTGCATTGTGTTTCAATTGATATACGACGTATAACTCAGTAATGGATAGATATTATGAACAAGTTCTCTCCGTCAGTTTAGGTGATGCTGTATGGCTTTAATGATCTTCTGCTAGTAGAAGTTATTAATTAACATGATAGATTCAGGAGGCGTCCTGGGTGGCTCAGTTGGTTAAGCATCTGACTTCAGCTCAGGTCATGATCTCAGTTTCCCGAGTTCGAGCCTCACCTGGGGCTCTGTGCTGACAGCTCAGAACCTGGAGCCTGCTTCAGATACCGCGTATCCCTCTGTCTCTGCCCTTCTCCTGCTCTGTCTCTGTTGCTGAAAAAATAAATGTTAAAAAACAAAACAAAACATGATAGATGCTGAAATGTAGACTTGAGAATGGCCATCCCTTTTGGCTTCCATCAGTGCCTCTGCCTCCAATGGTCCCTCTCAATTTCTGGTTTGCTGCTTTAGCTCTAACAAGCTTGGGAAACCAAAGCATTAAGATTGCTAAGCTTTGTACTAGGTAAACGTCTATAGACCTGAAGGAGAGACAAAAATGTCATCTTTAGGAATAAATTGGCATTACATTAGGTGCACAGATTTTGTAAGATATACTTAATGTTTCATTTATTTTTATATTTCCAGAGTCTAATATATTATTTATCAAGTAGCAGGTAATGAGTAACTGTTATTTTAGTGAATGAAAGCTCAGATGCCACTTTTTCATTTCTTGGGTTCTTTGATGTGTTTTAGAAAGTGAGATTTCTCAGATATTTGTTTCCTATGCAATAGAAGCATTATTTTAATTACTCCATGGTTGATGTGAAAGCCTTTTGAGAAGTGAAAGCTACTGCATAAATTTTAAGCTATTTCTAAGAGGCGAGGCATCTTACAAGTAAGTCAGTGTTATTTTATATCACATTTGGTAATGTTGAAGTTTATGAGTGCTTTGGTATAGTAATTATCCACCAATAATTTGGTTAAGGTATTAAAGCTTTGCATTGATATTCAATCCCATTGCCCAAGTTGAAAGTAAAGCAATGTCAGGATAATAAAAGCAGTTGTTGACAAAAAAAGAATATTAAAATAAACATCTCCTCCTATTGCATGAATGGTACTAAGTCAGGGTTGCTTCCTAAAACTGTGGTAAATGCTGTGCAAAAGCCATGGAATGTGATTATTCTCTCTGACCTCTTGAATTCCCTTCCCTTTGTTGTAGGTATCTCATTGAATGCCTCACCTAAAATTCAGGCATCCAGCAGGTTGTCCTAAATATGATGATTTAGATTGGGAGATACATTCATCTCAACTAATCCAGTTAAGGATAACTTAATTAAGAGAATAAAATGTGCCAGCACTTTTCCTCTTCTAGAGGAGTATTACATTAGAGCATTCGCATATTTGCACTTTCTGCAAAAAACACAGGCAAGAAAAACAAAGCATCACAGATTCTTATATGTGAATGTGACCAAGAATCCATCAGTGCTAGCCTTTGGTGTTCAAAGATTTTACCTTCTAAATCAGAATGTTAATGTACCAGCTAAAACTGTTGTGATTTAAGAGATTTATTGGTTTATTCCAGAATGACTGTGTTTATCATACAGAAAAGGTAGTAAGTTGCAGGTGAATTATGTTTTTGCACAATATTGGTCCAGGTAAACAAGTACTGAATTACTATTCTTATTATACCATTAAAATGTTTTCTGAGAAATGTAACATAGCATGAGTTTTAGTTTAAAGATGTGCTATGTTTAATTAAACTTTTAATCCTTTACTAGTTCTAAATTTTGTTTTATTTGTATTACTTAGGGCCTGTTTTCAATTAAGGAATACCAAATGATTGATGTTTAAAAGCACGTGTTTCCTGTATGTTTCTTTAGGTTATTATCTCAGATAAATATTGTGAATATAATCACATTTTATATATATAGAAAATTTAAAGGTGGTATTCATTTTCTCTAGGCAACTGCTTAAAACTTTAATATGTTTTATTTCTGAACTTAGACAAGGATACAAGATTTCTCCAACTGTAGTTCACATTTTACTTAAATGTGCATGTTTTCTGAAATGGCAACATCCCTCAGGGCTGTGTGGTTTTTGCTAGTGTGTGTGTTTAAAGTTCATAGGCAAACACAACTGAATAAATCATGGGACACATTTTGTCTCTATGCCTGAGAAATGCAAATTGTTATAGGTCAGTTGCTTAAAGGTCTCGTCTCCATCTTGTATATCTTGTTTGCAATTTGTTTTTCGTTTATTCCAAGCATACGCAAGTCACTTTATATTTGCTTGTTATTTACCTGTTATTCAGTTGTCTGCAAAGTGTGCTTTTAACACGAGGAGAAACTATTCTGCCCTGACTGTGCCTTCCTAAATGTACTGACTAATGCTTATCAGCATGTACGTGTCTTACCGTGCAAGACCTGCATCCAAACTTTCCAGGCTCAGGAGGGGGAAATCATTGATCACATGTCACCTTGATTACTTGTACTCATATCCAAAGGAATATTAACTACCGGATGGGAGAGATCATAGCTAAGCTGAGAAACAAATCTGCCTTGTGATGTCATGATCACACATACCACTGCACACCCTGGGAAACACACACACACACACACACACACACACACAAACCCTCTTTTCAAATACAAAGCCGGAGCCCAAGCTTGGAGTCTCACTGCTCTGGAATCCCATTCTAGTCTACCATTTACTAGGTGTATAACCTTCAATGCACTCTGTAAATTCTTTGAGCTTAGTTTCCCCAACTGACAAAATGAGCATTCTAGCCCGAGTCAGAGGACTGTTGTAAGAAACAGGAAAGAAGGAGGGAAAGCACTGAGCAAATTGCTTGTGGTATACTACAAACCAGTACTATGTTGTTGTTGTTGTTTTCAAATGTCTTGATTTGTGGTGTAAATCACGGTTGATTTCAAATTATGAATGATTTAGCAACCACCTGGTAAAGTTCTTGAATATGTAATAGTCCTCTGGTATCATCCCAGCCTACCACAGCACTGCCAGCCCTAACAAATAATAATAATTATTTTTTAATAGGTATATTTTGTCTTCCATTGATCTACGAAAATTTTTGCTGTTTGGTGCACTTCTTTGTAGATGGGAGAATATGAAACCTAAGGGAAGAATAGTAATGTTCAGGGTTTAAAATATTAATGGTTTCAAATAACAAAAAAGAGCTACCTTAATTTTGAAAGTAGGTAAGGAACTTAAGAAGGAAACATTTTAATAGGAGAATAGGTTAGTAAACTGCTTTAAAAACAAGAATAAAGACCACTTTGTAAGGTGTTCTGGATGAATTAAATTTAATATTAACTTTTTCAGATTGGTTAGAAATGGTTTGATTTTTCTGATCTTCTTTCTTTACACACACTAAAAGTCCTAAGGGAACAATTGTGTGTAGTTGCTACATTAACAAGTAAAGATAAGCAGACAGCCATTATGTAAAAACCTAGTCCTTAGAAAAAGAGCTTCTTTCGGTTTTATCTGATAGTTGTTTTATATTATTCAAGGCTGATTTTAGATTTTAAAAGTTTGCTACTAGGATATATTTTTTGGAAGTATTTATTTTTTTAATTTATTTATTTTTTGACAGACGGAGAGGGAAAAAGGGTGAGGGAGGGGCAGAGAGAGAGGGAATGAGAGAGAATCCCAAGCAGGCTCTGCACTGACACAAACCATGAATGAGATCATGAGCGGAGTTGAAATCAAGTGTGGATGCTTAACTGTCTGAGCCACACAGGTGCCCCTGGAAGTATTTCTTTACTGAGTAACCATGGTGATTATTTTTCTTTGGCACTAATAAAAATTTGGGTGCACAGTCTGACATGATGGCCAAGGGATGGCATACTTGAACTGAGATTGCTCTGGAGCATCTGGACACGTGAAGCCTTTAAAGGATTTTCATGTAGTGATGAACATCTCAATGTGCAAAGTATAAAATTGTGGTTGATCTAGGAGAAAATCACCAGAATTCAGGGCAATTGGTGAAGTCAGCCTGTGCCTAGAGTTCCAGCTTTTACGTGCATTTACTGTGGCATGAGCAGCCAGTGGGATGCCATGCCTAGGAAATGTGTGGGCAAACTCAAGGGTACTGCAGTCATTAGTAGCTGACTTCCTTCGATGAAACTTCCTGTCCATTTCAGCAGGAGGAGGCTCCAGGATGGGGTCACTGAAGGGACATGCCGGTATTTTCTGTGTTAATCTCACTCATGAACTGATCAGTCACTGGCACAGTAGGTCTACATAACCAGATAGGGCTGTGAGGAAGAACTGGGAAGAGCCCCAAACCGATGTCCTGTTAAAAGTGAGAGATCCTCACTGTGGCATGGGCCCCAAATGCAAGTTCCTGTGTCTCTGGGATGTAGATGTCTCTTCCTAAATGCATGTTCCTATGTACACATTACTTTTTCTAGAAATACAATGGGTGGACATGAAAACATATTCCCTGAAGCAGTTAAATGGCATTTGGAGTGTTTGATCAGATTCAGGGAAAGAGAGAAAGACTGCACCTTCTTTCCCTTACCTATCTGAATGAAAATGTTTCTCAGGGTGTGAATTACCTTTATTATTATCACAACTTAGATGTAGAGGCAAAAGTTACATGATTGAGCTGATAAAATTTTCTTGAGTTAACATTACATATTAAAGTAAAGTGAAAGAGAGGGAAGTATATTCTTTCCCATTGGCATAAAATGTGATTACTTGCCATCCTTATGATGTTATAGCATCGGCCTATTGGATAAGGCTGGCTGGTGTGTCTTCAGATCAGATGACGAACAATGGACACTCTTTTGTCTGTCCATTTCTTTGTGAGACCCTTTCCCATGAAAACGTATTCAGTAGTTAAAAGAAGCAGCATGTTATGAACTAATGTTGGAAGCTTTGCCTGGCATCAGTACCTATCAGAAATCCAAAGGGGTGTATTTCAGGGACTGTAGGGGTAGGATTTCCCATAGGCAGTTCATTAGTGCTGCTGCTGCTTTCGTTACATCCTCCCCCATCAGATATTTCATGCAATTTACTCAGCAAGTAAAAACCAAAAGTGGGGACACCTATTTAGCAAATGAAAATATATTTAGGATGCTTTGGAAAGTTATTTTTTTAAAACGTATTTCTCTTCTGAGCCACCTGCAGTATTGAGCTGAAGGCTTAGAAGCATGAAAAATCCTACTTTATTAAGACACTGGGTTTAGGGATTTTCTTTTAGATCGAAATATTGTCTACTTAGAAAGTATTAATATTGAGTTAGATATATAGGCTTTGGAATGTACTGGTTATAATGATACCAATCATTTCTTAAGTGTGTATTGTCTCCTTGCACCACATTGTGCCACTCATCCTCAGAACAGTTCTGCAAGCCCGTGCTTTTATTCTCTCCCTAATGTAGTTAAGGAAACTAAGGCTTAGAAATGGGAGTAATTCATCCAAGTTTACATTGCTGGTAAGAGAGGGAGACGGCACTTCAACAAAGGCAAACTGATCAGCATCCACACTCTTCACAACTAAATGATACCGTCCACTCAAGCTCATAATTTCATACTGGTTGTGTTGCGAAGTGTGCAGACTGACCCATTTTTGTGTGGAAGGCGGCGTGGAATCTGTGAGTAATTGACATCCTTGTCTTTGTGCCCGTAGGCCCCTGGGGAAGGTGCGCAGGAGACTGTGGACCAGGAGGAGTCCAGAGTCGTGCACTGTGGTGTTTCCACTTGGAAGGGTGGACGAGTCACCTCTCTAACTGTGATGAGGACAGCAGGCCTCCAAAGGAAAGAAGCTGCTTCCGAGTCTGTGACTGGCACAGGGACCTCTTCCAGTGGGAGGTGTCTGACTGGCACCACTGTGTGCTGGCCCCTTCCGGCCTCGGCCACGCTGCGCCCCGCCCAGCCGAGTGTGTGACAGCGCAACATGGCTTACAGCACCGGACCGCGCGCTGCATTCAGAAGTTGAACAGAACTGTGGTTGGAAATGAAATATGTGAACACTTTGCCCCCCAGCCCCCCACAGAGCAAGCTTGTCTCGTTCCCTGCCCCCGGGATTGTGTTGTATCTGAGTTCTCGCAGTGGTCAGAGTGCAGCAAGGGATGTGAGAAGCGATTGCAGCACAGAACCGGGGCAGCCATCGCTCCCCCTCTCTATGGCGGTTCTCAGTGTCCCAATCTGACCGAGTCAAGAGCCTGTGACACGCCTGTTTCCTGTCCTCTTGGAGAAGAGGAATATACTTTTAGCCTTAAAGTTGGACCGTGGAGTAAATGTAGGCTGCCTCATCTTAAAGAAATTAACCTAAGCGGAAGAACTGTCTTGGATGTTAGCACTGATTCAAAGGAGCGGGTCACCTTTAGACATCAGAGTTACAAGCCACATCACCATTCCAAGCCCTGGGACTTAGAGATCGGTTATCAAACCCGGCAGGTCTGGTGTACCAGAAGTGACGGAAAAAATGCTATGTTAAGGTAAGGAGGCCTTCAGTGTTTATATCTTTGCTTTGCCTAGATATTTTATAATGTGATTTTATAATATTTCTTTATGATTTCCTACAAAGGGAATAATTATAACCCGGTTGGGGGTTGGGGTTTTAGAAGTTCGACATAAGAGGTTTTCAATTTCAATTATGAATATTTCAGAGTATAGACCAGGCAGAGCTCTGAAATCTTGCATGATTCTTGCATGATGTACAGCTATATACAATAAGGCATACATTTCCACATTTTATCAAAGTATCAACAAGTTTAAAAAAACATTTATTACCACAGTAATAAAAGACTAGATCTTTCTTTATAATCATAAAAATTCACCTTTACTCTCAACCTTGGTATATAAATTATTCACAAATTATCATTTTTCATAATGTTTATGTTTTTTCATTTTTTAAATGCTTATTTATTTTTGAGAGAGATAGAGAAAGAGAAAGAGTGAGAATGAGTGGGGGAGGGGCAGAGAGAGAAGGAGACACAGAATCTGAAGCAGGCTCCAGGCTCCGAGCTGTCAGTGTAGAGCCCGACATGGGGCTTGAATTCATGTGCCGTGAGATTATGATCTGAGCACAAGCCTGGTGCTCAACTGACTGAGCCACCCAGGCGCCCCATATTCATGTTTTATAAACTTGTTTTTATTTACTTTTGTTTTCATGATTAAGAAGGTTCTCTAACATTTTAGTTGTAGATTTTTTATAGTAGTTATAATAGCAGTAAGTTAATGTAAGAATGCTTTCTTATGGCATCGATTTGAAAAAAATATTGCCTTGCACAGTAGTAATTAGAATTACAAACCTATAGAGGGAATGGACTAAAACTTTTAAAAAGAATAGTTGAAGCTATTAAGGCTTAGAAATTATTTGTAATTGTTTTACTTTAAATTGTAGAACAAAAAAAAAATCATGACCTAAGTGTATAGAAATATGCTCAAAGTAATATTTGTTTAATTTTCCCCTGAAGGTCTTAAACAGAGGCACTGGTATGTTACCAAGTTTTTCCAAATTTAAATGCCTTTCAGTAGAACTTACATTACCAAACAGTGAATCACTCATCTCTAGAATTAATCATTATGATCAGTTACTGTTTTCTCAGAACCCACAGCTGGCTGGGAGAGTCTCAAAAGACTACTCTGCTATTCAAGAACAAAGTAATGTGATGATTGTTTTTTTATTTTTCATTTGACTTCACAAATAAGCATATTTCATCTTTGATTCTTCTTCTGATTTATGCCATATGCAGTTGGCAAGTCCATTGAAGAGTTATTTTCTGCCTTTTATTTCCTCCCTCTGTGAAGCCCAAAAGATTAAGCAGAGGATGTGGGGGATTATTGTTTGAATGTGTATGTGGATTCTGTGAAGACATTGTTTTCTTAATATTCCAGAGAATGTTTTCAGTTTTAGTTTGCTTGTGTTTGCCATGGGTTTTTTTTTGCCTTTTTTTTTTTTTAAGTTAAGAGACTTTATTTTTAGAGTGGTTTTAGATTTACAGAAAAATTGAGTGGAAAATACAGTTTCTATATAGCTTCTCATCATTCCCCTCCACACATAGTTACATGCACACATCTTGCATCAGTGTAGTGCATTTGTTACAATTCATGAGCCAATATCAACATATTTTATAGTCCATTGTTTACATTAGGATTCACTGTGTTGTACATTCTATGGGTTTTGACAAATGTTAAAAGGATATGTCCATCATTACTGTATCGTATAGGATGGTTTCACTGCCCTAAAACTCTGTGCTTCACCTGTTGAGCCCACCTGTCCTCTCCCCAGTTACCTGGTAATATTTAGGAATCTTTTTTACTGATTGCATAGTTTTATCTTTTCCAGAGTGTTGTATAGTTGGAGTGATACAGTATATTGCATTTTGTTATTGGCTTCTTTGGCTTAGCAATATGTATTTAAGATTCCTCCAAGTATGTCCGTGGCTTGAGAGCTCAGTACTTTTTTAAATTTTTTTATTTTTTGGTCACTGAACAGTATTTGTTGGTTTACAAACTATCCCTATACACACAGGGCAGGAAGAGACGGAAGAAAGAGGCAGGCTGCTCCGATTGGTAGGTGGCAGTTTAGTAAGCAAGAGAACTTACTTACGAGGCTCATCTTGGGTGGCTGCAAGACAAGCAGATCTCTGCACCCACCTGCCAAATCTTAAAAGTTTAGATAGAGGCCTTAATTGGTTTCCGTCACGTATTCCATCTAGATGGCCTCAAAACACCTTACTCCTAAGGCCACTTAGAGCAGCTCCTACTGTGTGCAGAGCATACATCCCAAAGAGAAGTGAGGGGGTGAGGAGCCTCCAAATGCCTGGGTCTATACTGAAGGTCAACTGGCAGTCACATCCTCTTGATTACCTCCTACAGCAGTGTTCTGTTGCATGGATATATCACAGTTTGTTATCCATCCACCTGTTGAAGGGCACCTTGGTTGCTTCCAAGTTTTGGCAGTTATAAATAACGCTTCTATAAACACTCATTTGCAGATTTTTATGTGAACATATGTTTTCAACTCATTTGGAGAAATACTAGTGGGCACATTCCTATATATTACAGTAAGAATTTGTTTCATTTTATAAGAAACTGCCAGACTGTCTTCCAAAGTGGCTGTATCATTTTGTGTTGCCACCAGCAATAAATGAGCATTGTGATTGCTTCACATTCTGGCCAGCATTTGCTATTGTCAGTGTTTTGGATTTTTGCCATTTTTTAATAGGTGTGTAGTGGTATTTTATTTTAATTTGCAATTCCTTAATCACATATGGTGTTCAGCATCTTTTCATATGTGTGGTTGTCATCTGTAGTTCTTCCTTGGTGAGGTGTCTCTTCAAATCTTTTGTCTATTTTTTGAGTTGTTTTCTTATGGTTGAGCTTTATAAATTCTTTGTGTTTTGGATACCAGTCCTTTATCAGATACGCGTTTTGAAAATATTTCCTTCCAGTTGATGACCACCTTTTCATTCTCTCAACAGCATCTTTCACAGAGAGTTTTGTTTTGTTTGTTAGTGAAATCCAATTTATTAGTATTTCTTTCATGGATTATTCTTTGGTGTTGCATCGAAAACAGCAACTCTTCTAAACCTAAGATCAACTAGATTTTCTCTTATATTGTTATCTAGGGGTTTTATATTTTTACATTTTACATTTAAGTCTATGATTCAGTCTGAGTTAACTTTTGTGAAAGGTAAAATTTTGGTGTCTGTATTTTTTTTTTTTTTGCATGTAGATGCCCAACTGTTCTAGTACCTTTTGTTAAAAAAACTCCTTTTTCTATTGAATTGCCTTTATTCCTTTGCCAAAGATTAGTTGACTAAGTTTATGTGGATCTATTTCTGGGATCTCTGTCTTTAGTCCATTGATCTATTTATTCTTTGCTAATAAAACAATGTCTTAAATACTGAAGATTTATAGTAAGTCTTGAATTTGGGTACTGTAAGTCCTCTGAATTTGTTCTTTTTTTAAATATTGTATTATCTATTCTGGGTCTTTTGTTTTTCCATATAAACTATTGAAATAGTTTTTTTCAATATCTACAACATAATTTGCGAAAATTTTGACTAGGATTGCTTGTAGTGTATGGATCAATTTGGGAAGAAATAACATTTTTTAAATATTTATTTTTGAGAGAGAGAGAGAGTGAGCAGGAGAAGGGCAGAGAGAGAAGGAGGCAGAAACCTGAGCAGGCTCTATGCTGTCAGTGCAGAACCTATGAACCATGAGGTGATGATCTTAGCTGAAACCAAGAGTCAGAAGCTTAACCGACTGAGCCACCCAGGTGCCTCAAGAAACGATATCTTGATAGTATTGAGTCGTCTTCTCCATGTACCTGCAATATTTCTCCATTTTTTTAACATCTTTGATTTCTTCATCAGTTTTATACTTTTTTAATATACATTTTGTATCTATTATATATTACCCTGTATTCTGCAACCTTGTTATCATCCCTTATTAGTTCCAGGACTTTATGTAGTTATTGTTAAGATCCTTTGGGATTATCTATGTAGATAAGCATATCATTTGCAGGCAAAGGAAGTTTTATTACTCCTTTTTTCCTTTCTCTTTCTTTCTTTTCTTTTTTTTAATTCTCAACTTAGGTAACATACAGTGTAATCTTGGTTTCAGGAGTAGAATCCAGTGGTTCATCTCTTACATATGACACCCAGTGTCATTCTGAAGAGTGTCCTCTTTAATACCCATCACCCATTTAACACTGCCCCCTGCTCAATCCTCAGTTTGTTCTCTGCATTTAAGAGTCTCTTATGGTTTTCCTCCCTCTCTGTTTTTATCTTAGTTTTTCTTCCCTTCCCCTTTGTTCATCTGTTAAGTCTCTCAAATTCCAGATATGAGTGAAATCATATGATACCTTCTCTGATTGATTTATTTCACTTAGCATAATCCAGTTCCATCCACATTGTTGCAAATAGCAAAATTTCATTCTTTTTCATCATTGAGTAGTATTCCAATATATGTAAATGTAGATACTATCTCACACCAGTCAGAGTGGCTAAAATTAACAATTCAGGAAACAACAGATGTTGGTGAGGATGTGGAGAAAGGGGAGCCCTACTGCACTGTTGGTGGGTATGCAAATTAGTACGGCCACTCTGGAAATCTATATACCTTTTATTTCCTTTTTGTACCATATATTATCTAGGACATTGAGTATGACATCAAATAGGTGTAATACAAATGGACATCCTTGCCTTGTTCCTGATCTTAGCAAGAAAAGAATCTGGTTTCTCACAATTAAGAATGATGTTAAATGAAAGTTTTTTTGTGGATGTTCTTTTTCATGTTGAAGAACTTCTCCATATTCCTAGTTTGCTGAGGATTTTTATTATACATTAGTGTTGGTTTTTCTCAAGTGCTTTTTATGTATATATAGACATAATGTATGATTTTTCTCCTTTAGTCTATAGATAAATTAGATTGTGTTGACTTTTGAAATGTTGAACCAGCATTGCATACCTGGAATAAATCACATTTGGTTCTGATATAGTGTTCTTTTTATGCATTGTTGGATATTATTTGCTAATATTTTGTTGAGAATTTTTGCATATATGTTTATGGGATATATTGGTCTTAGTTTTCCTTTCTTATAATGTTTTTGTTTTTTGGCAATAGGATAATGCTAGCCTCATATAATAGATTAGGCAGTATGTACTCTGTTTTGATTTTCTGAGATAAACTATAGCAAATTAGTATAGTTTTTTTTTTCTTGACTGGTAGAGTTCAACAAAGGACCTAGTGCTTTCTGGTTTGGCAGGTTACTGGTTATTGATTCAATTTCTTTAATAGATATGGACCTATTCATATGATAGATTTTCTCCTTGTGTGAGTTTTAGCAGGTTATGTATTTCATTCATCTAAGTTATAAAATTTGTGAGCATACAATTGTTTATAATATTCCTTTATTATCTTTATAATATCCATAGGATCATTAGTGATGACCTCTCTTTCATTACTTATTAGCATTCACTAGTACCTTGTATCTTTTTTTTAAGTCTTAGTTAACTTGGCTCGAGGTTTATCAGTTTTACTGATGTTTGTTGAGAACCAGCTTTTGCTTTCAGATGTTTTCCCTACTGACTATATACTTTCAGTTTTATTGATTTTAGTTCTAATTCTCACTGTCTTCATTTTGCCTACTTTGGATTTAATTAGCTCTTCTTTTTTAGTTTTCTAAGATAGCTTATGTTATTGTTTTTAGATATTTCTTTTTTTCTAGTATGTGAATCCCTTGCCATACATTTCTTTCTAATTACTGCTTTCACTGCATCCACACATTTTAATAAGTTGTATTTTTATTTTCATGTAATTCCAAATATTAAATTCTCCTGTGACTTCGTCTTTGACCCATGTGTTATTTGCAAGTGCAGTGTTTGATGGCCAAGTATTTGGGGATTCTCCTCCAGCCATTTCTCTGTTATTGATTTGTAGTTTAATTCCATTGTGTCCTGAGAGTATACTTTTTTGGTGATTTCTATTCTTTAAATTTGTTAAGGCGTGTTTTATGGTCTGGAAGTGTGGTCTGTCGTGGTGAATGTTCGGTGTAAAGATGAGTATAATGTGTATTCTGCTATTGTTAGGGAATGTATTCTATAAGTGTCAATTATATCTAGTTGATTGATGGCCCTGTTCAGTTCCACGATGTCCTTACTGATTTTCTGCCTGCTGGATCTGTCTGTTACTGATTGAGGGGTGTTGAAGTCTCCAACTGTAATAGTGGATTCATCTACTTTTTCTTTGTAGTTCTTTCAGTATTTGCCTCATGTATTTTGGTGCTCTGTTGTTAGGTTCATCCATATCAAGGAGCAGTATATCTTCTTGGAGAATTGCCCCATTGTTGTTATGTAATGCTTCTCTGTATCTCTAATGGCTTTCCTTGTTCTGAATTCTGATTTGTCTGTAATGAATATAACTATTCCAGCTTCCTTTTTGCTTACTTTTAGCATGGTAACTTTTCATTTTTAAAAAGTTTTTTTTTATTTTTAATGTTTCTTTATTTTTGAGACAGAGAGAGACGGAGTGCGAGCAAGGGAGGGGCAGAGAGAGAGGGAGAAACAGAATCTGAAACCAGCTGCAGGATATGAGCTGTCAGCACAGAACCGGATGCAGGGCTTGAACCCACAAACCACAAGATCGTGACCTGAGCCGAAGTCAGACACTTAACCAACTATGTACTCTTTACATATTAATCAATCTGTGTCTTTTTTTTAAAGTAGCTTATTGTCAAATTAGTTTCCATACAACACCCAGTTCTCTTCCCCACAAGTGCCCTCCTCCATCACCACCACCTCTTTTCCCCTCTCCCCCTTCAGCCCTCAGTTTGTTTTCAGTATTCAATAGTCTCTCAAGTTTTGTGTCCCTCTCTCTCCCCAACTCTCTTTCCCTCTTCCCCTCCCCCGGTCCTCCATTAGGTTTCTCCTGTTCTCCTGTTAGACCTATGTGTGCAAACATATGGTATCTATCCTTCTCTGCCTGACTTATTTCACTTAGCATGATACCATCGAGGTCCACCCACTTTCCTACAAATGGCCATATTTCATATATATACCATATCTTCTTGATCCACTCATCAGGTGATGGACATTTAGGCTCTTTCCATGTTTTGGCTATTGTTGACATTGCTGCTATGAACATTGAGGTACATGTGCTCCTATACATCAGCACTTCTCTATCCCTTGGGTAAATCCCTAGCAGTGCTATTGCTGGGTCATAAGGGAGTTCTATGGATAGGTTTTTGAGGAAACTCCACACCGTTTTCCAGAGCGGCTGCACCAGTTTACATTCCCACCAACGGTGTAGGAGGGTGCCCGTATTTCCACACCCTCGCCAGCATCTATAGTCTCTTGATTTGTTCATTTTAGCCACTCTGACTGGCGTGAGGTGGTATCTCAGTGTGGTTTTG
>NC_043702.1:89145231-89159889 GCF_006229205.1 Suricata suricatta | reverse complement strand
CATCATATAGGTCTTTTACATCCTTGGTTAGGTTTACTCCTAGGTATTTGATGGTTTTTCGTGCAATTGTGAATGGGATCAGTTTCTTGATTTCTCTTTCCGCTGCTTCATTTTTGGTGTATAAGAATGCAACTGATTTCTGCAACTTTACTGAATTCATTGATCAGTTCTAGAAGGCTTCTGGTGGAGTCTGCCGGGTTTTCCATGCAGAGTATCATGTCATCTACGAAAAGTGAAAGTTTGACTTCTTTGCCAATTCTGATGCTTTTTATTTCCTTTTGTTGTCTGATTGCTGATGCTAGGACTTCCAGCACTATGTTAAACAACAGTGGTGAGAGTGGACACCCTTGTCATGTTCCTGATCTCAGGGGGAAAGCTCTCAGTTTTTCTCCATCCCATTGAGGATAATATTATCTGTGGGCTTTCCAGAAACTGCTTTTATAATATTTAGGTAAGTTCCTTCTATTCTGACTTTCTCAAGGGTTTTTATTAAGAAAGTGTGCTGTATTTTGTCAAATGCTTTTTCTGCATCAATCAATTGTGTCTTGAAAGTGGGTTTCTGGTAGACAATATGCAATTGGACTTTCTGATTTATTCACTCTGACAGTCTCAGCCTTTTAATTGGTATATTTGTATCATTGAATTTTAAAATGATATTGATGTAATTGGAATAATATCTATTATATTTGTTTTCACATATTACCCTGTTCTTCATTCCTCTTTTTGACTTCATTTGGTTTTCATCTCTGACTTTAATTGAACATTTTATATTATACCATTTTGTCTTCTCTCTTAGCATATCAATTATAGTCTTTTTTCTTTACCTTTTTTTCTACTAATCCTTTTTGTTTTACTTTATTTTAGGCAGAGTGAGGAAGAGCAAGTTGGGGAGAGGAGTAGAGGGAGAGAGAGAATCCCAAGAAGGCTATGTGTTCAGCACAGAGCCCAATATAGGGCTTGATCCCACAACCCTGGGTTCATAACCTAAGCCAAAGTCAAGAGTCAAACATTTAACTGACAGCCATGCAGGCTCCCCTCTTTTTTTACCTTTTTCAATGGTTGCTCAAGAGTTTGCCAAGTAAATTTACAACTATACCACTTAACACATTCTTAGACTATTCCCAGTCCCCTTTTTCCATTCTTTATAACACTACTGTCATTAATTTCACTTACCCAACCCACAATTAATTAATACATTGTTATTATAATTTGAACTAATTATTAATATTAGGTCAGTTATGAATGTGAAAAATAAAATATTTTATTTTACCTTTCTTTTTTTTTCCTTCCTCAACAGTCCTTCTTTATTTACATAGTTTTGAGATTCTGACCTGAATTATTTTCTTCTCTCTGACGAACTTCTTTATAACTTTTCTTTCAAGACAGGTCTACTGATCACAAATTTCCTAAATTTTTGTTTAAGAAAGTCTTTATTTCTCTACTTTTGAAAGATAAATTCAATCAACATAGAATTTAGACTGGTGGATATTTTTCTTTCAATGCTCCACTCTCTGTTTTGCTTTCAGAGTTTTAAAAGGAAATTTTGTATAATTCTTATCCTTGCCTCTCCATAGCTATTTCTTCACATCAGCTCCCCATCCTCAGTTTTTTTTTTTCAAGACATTCTCTTTGATTTTTCTGTATTTTGAATATTGTATGCCCAGGTGTAGGTCCCCCCCCCCCCTATTTTTTTTTAATCCTATCCATGAGGTGCCTGGGTGGCTCAGTCAGTTGGGCATTGGACTTCAGCTCAGGTCATGATCTCATCCTAAGTTTGAGCCTCGTTTTGAGCTCTGTGCTGACAGCTCAGAGCCTGGAGCCTGCTTTGGATTCTGTGTCTCCCTCTCTCTCTGCCCCTCTACCAGTTGCACTCTGTCTTTCTCTCTTTTAAAAATAAACAAACATTTAAAAATGTTTTAAAAAGAAAAAATAAAGCTTATCCTGTGTTTGGTGTTCCCTGAACTTCTCGAATCTTTGGTTGGTTGTCTGTCATTAATTTTGAAAAATTCTCACTCATTATTTTTAAACATTTTCTTTTTCTTTTCTTTTCTGTAATTTTCTTTGTTTGCTTGTGGTATTCCTATTACATGGATGTTACACTATTTATGATTGTACTGTAGATCTTTATATTCTGGAGGCTTTTCCCCCCATTTTTTCCTCCATTACATTTGAGTTTTGGAAATTTCTCTTGACAACTTTTCTTTTATTTAAACTCTTTTTTTTTTTTGAGAGAGAGACAGAGACAGAGCACAAGTGGGGGAGGGACAGAGAGCGAGGGAGACACAGAATCTGAAGCAGGTTCCAGGCTCCAAGCTGTTAGCACAGAGTCCAGCACGGGGCTCAAACTCACGAACTGTGAGATCATGATCTAAGCTGAAGTCAGTTGCTCAACAGACTGAAACACCCAGGCACCTGACATTTTTCTAATCTCAGTGATTCTTTTCTTAACTCTGTCCAGTCTGTTTATGAGCCCATCAAAGGGCAGTCTTTTCACATCTGTTTCAATATTTCCACTTCTATCATTTCCTTTTGATTCTTTCATAGAATTCCCATCTCTTTATTCGTAATATACATATGTGGTTTCATATTGTAATTTTTTTTATGTTGGAGCCTTTAGCATATTAATCACAGTTGCTTTACGTTCTCAGTATGATGGGACATCTGGGTGGCTCAGTTGGTTAAGGGTCTGACTCTCTGTTTTGGCTCAGGTTGTGAGCTCATGGGTTTGTGAGTTCGAGTCCCATGTCAGGCTCTTTGCTGATAGCGTGGTATCATAACTGCTTTCTGGTACATGAAATTCTTTTCATTGTGATTCTCTGTTAGTAATCTGGAACTTCATTAATGCTTTGCTAGATTTGGGAGGGGGAAGTGTTTTATAGTCCTATGATTGGGTCTCAATCTTTTATTGAACCACTTCTCCAGGGATGTGCCCTTTAAAAATGCTTCTCCTTCTTCATAAGTTCTTTCTTCTCACTTAGGTAATTCAGAAAGGCTAGAGAGGGCTGCGGTTGGGTATTTTCCTTCCCCAGATTGTTAGGCTCTCCTAAAACCCCAGTTGGTTAGGCTTTAGTAAACTAATTTCCTTTGAGGGTGAGCATTTTTAAGAATTCTCTCGGTATACTTCAGAATGGCTACTTTTCCACTCCTATTTGATGGGAGCATGAGAAGGTTTTTTTTCTTTTTGTGAAAACCTGGTCAGACTTTTAGAGGTGAAACTCATGAAAATACAGGATCTCTTCTAGGACTAGGCCCTCCTGAAATTTTTAACTCAAAGGCTCATCTGCACTGAAACCACCAGCAATTTATTAATCACAGCTTAGGTCTTCCTACCCTGTGGTTGCTCCAGTGGTGTTTCTCCTCTGAGATGCTTCCAGGAATATATGGTTCTCCTTTTCCACCTGTTTGTCTCTCTGCCTTTTGTGACAGCCATCTGCCCCGTGACTAAATCCTCTGAGGAACTGAAGAAGTTGTCGATTTTCAGTTTGGTTAGGCTTTTCTCACTTTAACAATTTAAAAATTCTATTAATATTTATTTATTTTTGAGAGGGGGTGAGGGGAAGGAGAAGAGGGAGAAGGAGCCACAGAATCCGAAGCAGGCTCCATACCGTGAGCTGTCAACAGACCCTGACATGGGGCTCGAATGCACAAACAGAGAGATCATGACCTGAGCCAACGTCAGACATGCTGCTTAGATGGTGGAATGGATACCAGAAATCACCATATGGTTTCTCAATCTGTTTTGTTTTATTTCATTTATTTTGAGAGAGAGAGAGAGAGAGAGAGAGAAAGAGAGAGAGAGAGAGCGCAAGCATGAGCATGGGAAGGGCAGAGAGAGAGGGAGAGAGAAAATGCCAAGCAAGGTGCATGCTGTCAGCACAGAGCCTGATGTGGGACTCAATACCATGAACCATGAAGTCACGACCTGAGCTGAAGTAAGAGTCAAACATTACATTGGCTAAGCCACAGAGCCCAATGTGGACTAAATTCTCCTTGGAGTTCCAGGCAGCATATTGAACTAAGACAACTTTTTTAAACATTATGTCCTGAAATTTATACTGTTTATTTCATTGAGTCATCAAAGAATTATAAAATGACTCACATCCTTCCAGGAAACATGTAGGTTATTAGGAAAATGCAGTGTTAAGTGGGAACATATCTATTCATCTAACTTCCACTGCAACGAACAGAAGCATTTGTCTTGACAGCTGTGAAGTCACATTGTCGACAGTACTGTCTCATTTTTATCCAACCTGATGAATCATGTGGGCATAGTCAACCAGAATTTTTACTAAAGTGTTTCAAATCCATCACTGCAGAAGTACACATTTTTTTTCCTTTTTGTGGATCTGATACATGCAAGAGAACACTGATATTTTTGTGTGTCTGTTGACTGTTAGGATAAAATTTAAGTTTCCCTTAATCAGTAAAAATTGTCATAAGTAATGGACTTCTTGTATGCTATACTTATAGGAACTGTTAGGTCACTTTCTTTTTGGTCTCTGTGAGACTGTACGGACAAGTGTCATTTTGTTTCCACTGTTTTGATCATGGGAATGGCTGGTTGTTATGAACTGGGGACTTCCACGATGGCCGCTCCTGTTTGTGCCCTGCTGGAAAGTCACTTTCACGATCTAGGACACCATAGAGGTTTAATTAACATCCTCTGCTAGTTCTCTCATTGATTACTGTTAACTTTGGCTAATCACTGCAAGCAATTTTCCCTTCACGCTTACGTGTGCCGTGTGGCAGGCAGTTCTGTTAGTGTCGGTGCCACGCTGCTCCTCATCACCAACTGCCTATTGGGTTTACAGATCTTACTTTTTAATTGTCCCCATTGCATACCCTATCTTTCCCTTTATTTTGATGGGAATCTCTTACATTTTTAAATAGCTGTCCCACAACCTGTTCATTTTCCCCCCCAGATTATCAGTGATGGTGTTATTGAAACTTTAGAATACCTAACTTAATGAAATAAAGTGGTCTTCTTAATTCAGTTTTTTGTTTTGTTTTACTTTATTTTTTTCATTAAAGTGGAAGTGCATCTAAGTTAAGATATCTGAGTTGTAGAGTAGGCAATCTGTGTATATGAGTAAAAACAGTGATTTATATTTATTATTTAGTTCAATAAAATTCAGATGAATAGATTTTACTTTGATTTTAATATAGAGTAATATTTGGCATGGACAGTCTTTTAAATATGATTATCGGTACATGGTAAACATTCTTTAAATTCTCAGGCCCCTATGGTTAGATAAATACTCTATGATTTCCCTTGAAAAGAGCTCCTGAGAGGTAATAACTTTTGACTATAAAAAGAATCATAGCACTAAGGCTCAAATCCGACTGTTACTTAGCTTTTGTTTGTGTTTTTTATCTCTACCACCAGAGTAGATTTAAAAAGAAATTTCTTATCCCTGTCTCTTTCAAAACATAAACAAGTCCTGACCCTGAATATAAAAAATTATTTTCATAATTTGTTCTTTGAAAGTGGTAGAGAATATTTTGTTGCTTTTGTTATGTTGGTAGGAATGAGAATAGAGGACTTTTTCTTTTCTTTTTTTTTAGTTTCAGTTTTAGAATTTTTTCTTCTTTTCATATGTATTGATTTAATTTTATTTTTAAAATATACTGATCATTAACATGTTTCTAAAAGTTAAAAGTATACATCATGTTACTGGGAGGAGCAACACCCTCCTATATATCTCCTACCTTTTGTAGAGATTCGCTATTCTTGTTTTCTCATTATCCTTCTGTGGTTTTGTTTTTCAATTCTCACTTCTTTCTTACACAAAGAGTAGCATAGTGTATAATCTCTTTTCATTTTAACCTAATAATTATTTTCTACAAATTGTTCCATATCAGTTATTCAACGTTTTTATGGTGCTTTTTTTTATAGTTGTATACTACTTCATTGAATGTATACACTGTAGTTTATTTGAACATTCTTTTTAAAAGCTTATTTTGGAGAGAGAGAGAAAGAGAGAGAGCGCACGCGCGAGAGCGCATTAATGGGGATGGGCGGAGACAGAGAGATGGAACCAGAGAATCGGAAGCAGGTTCCAGGCTCTGAGCTGTCAGCACTTAGCCTGATGCAGGGTTTGAACCCATGAACCATGAGATCATGACCTGAGCTGAAGTCAGATGCTTAACTAACTGAGCTACCCAGGTGCTCCCACCCTGTAGCTTATTTGAACAGATTCCTATGCTTAGATATCTAGGTGGTTTCTAATATTTTGCAATTACAAACAGTTCTTCACTGAATAAGCTTTTGTTCATATATTTTCATATTGTTGGAAGTATATCTTCAGGATAAATTTGTAGAAGTATGATTGCTGAGAAAAGGATTAATACATACAAGTATGTTTAGATAATTCCAAATCCATTATGGGAGTGATGCCATCTTGCATTACCATCAACACAGTTACAATGAGTATATATCATCCAGGCTTCTGACCTTTTTCCTAATCTGAAATGTGGGAAGTCGTATTACAATAGGGTTTTAATTTTCATTTCTCTTAGTATGTGTGAATTTGAATATTTTCCCATATATTTAGGGGCCATATGTATAGATCTTTTTAAAATTGTTTGTTCATGTTGTTTGCCCTTGTTTCTATAGGAAGTTTTATCTGTGCTTTCATTTTCAAATTTTTGTAGTTAGGGCTATTAATCCTATATCTGTGATATATATAGATCGATCGATCGATAGATAGATAGATAGATAGATAGATAGATTAGATATATTTTTTAAGTTTATTTATTTATTTTGGGAGAGAGATATAGAGAGCATGCACACCAGTGGGAGAGGGACAGGGAGAGAGAGACAGAGACAGAGACAGAAACAGAGACAGAGAATCCTCCACATGGTCAGCACACAGGGCTTGATCTCAGAAATCATGAAATCATGACCTGAGCTGAAATCAAGAGTCAGATGCTAAAGACTGAGCCACCCAGCCATTCCACAATATATATTCTTTTATTGTCTCTTAGCATTTTGTGTTTTGACTCTGCTTATAGTAATTTTTGCTATGCAAAAATTTAAATATTTTTACATAGTCAAATTGGTAAATATATTAGATTTGGAATTTTAGTCTTGATTAGAAAAGTTTTTCCACATCCAGTTCAAATTAAAAAAAAAAATTCAGGGAAGCTGAGTAGCTCAGTCAGTTAAGCAACTGACTTTGGCTCAGGTCATAATCTCATGGTCTAAGTTCGAGCCCTGTGTTGGGCTCTGTGCTGACAGCTCAGAGCCTGGAGTTTACTTCGGATTCTGTCTCTCCCTCTCTCTCTGTCCCTCCCTTGACAGTGCTTTGCCTCTCTGTCTCAAAAATAAATAAATGCGCACACACAAACATAAAAAATAAGTTAAAGAATTTAATGTTTATTTTTGAGAGAAAGAGAGACATTATGGGCAGGGGAGGAGCACAAAGAGGGAGACACAGAATCCAAAGCAGGCTCCAGGCTCTGAGCCGTCAGCATGAACTGTGAATTCATGACCTGAGTCAAAGTCCGACTCTTAACTGACTGAGACACCCAGGCGTCCCCCACCCCCCGAACTCAATTTAAATGTATACATGGTTTCTCTAACTGCAAGCATAATTTTACTTTTTATCTTTGAATTTTTGAACAGTTTAGACTTCATTCTTGTGTATTGTTTGGGGAATGGGTCTAATTTTATTGTTTTTTAAAAAGTCTTTCTAGTACCAGTGCCATTTATAAATGACTCTCTCTTTGACCCTGTAAATAAGAGAATGTCATTGTCATATATTAACTTTCTATACGTAGTTAGGTTTCTTACCAGGATTTTATTCTATTTTAGTTGTCTATTTATGGACAGTTCCCAAGTATTCTAGTTAGTGAGATGTTTCCAATATAATGCAATATTTGATAGGGCTAGCTCCTCCTATATGGTTCTATTTCTGTATTTCATAGCTATTCTTGAACGGTATTTATTCCTTGCAAAGTTTGTGATCAATTTGTCCAGTTCAATAAAACAAGCTCATTGGAATTTTTTTCATTAAGTAAAATTTATAATTTAACTTAGAAAGCAGTAATACCTTGGTGTTGAGACACCCTAACTACAAACACGGGGTACCTTTTCATTTCTTTCAGGTCTATGTGTCTATTAGAGATGTTTTATAGTTGTATTTAAAAAAATTTTTATTATGTTTATTTTGTGAGAGAGAGAGAGAAAGAGACAGACAGATTGAGTGTGAGTGGGGGACGGGAAGAGAGAAAGGGAGACAGAATCAGAAGCAGACTCCAGGCTCTGAGCTGTCAGCGCAGAGCCCAATATGGGGCTTGAACTCATAAGTGTGAGATCATGACTTGAGCCGAAGTCAGATGCTCAACCAACTAAGCCACCCAGGTGCCCCATACGGACCTTGAATACTCCTTAAGTTGTTTTCTCAAGTTTTATATTTTTGTTGTGTTATAGATGGTATTTTTGTCATCCATTGCATTCTCTAAGTGGTTAATACAAAATGCTATTGATGCATATTTCTTAATTTTTTAACTTGGAGCTTGCTGAATTCTTTTATTAAATGAGTCATTTTTTATCATTTGCCTTCTGTTGCTTTACAAATATAATGCCATGTTATCAGCAAATAGAGATCGTTTTGTATATTCTTTTCTCCTTCACATGCCTTTGTTTTCCTAGTTTAATGAATTGAACGTAGAAAAATCTTAAATAGTTGTGAAGATAGTGCCTATCATTACCTTTCTTAAATCCACGATTTCCCATTAAGTAAGATCCTGTTTTTAGGACTGAGGTATTTATCAATTTTCTACCACTGTCATAACAAATTACCACAAACTCAGTGCCTTAAAACAACACATTGATTACTTTGCAGTCCTGGAGGTCACAAGACTGAAATGGGTCTCCCCAGAATAGAGTTAGGGAGTCAGCAGGCTGCATTTACTCTGCAGCTCCAGCAGAGTCAGGTCCCTTGCCTTTTCCAGCTTTGAAGACTGCTTGGGTTCTTGGGCTAGTGGTGTAATTTCTTTAAATCTTTATTTTGAGATTTCTCTGACCTTCAATCATCTGCATCTTTCTCTCTCTCTCTCTTTTCTAAAGTTTACTTATTTATTTTGTGTGTGTGTGTGAGAGAGAGAGAGGCAGAGAGAGAGAGGAAGAAAGAATCCCAAGCAGGCTCTGCACAGTTAGCATAGAGCCCACTGTGGGGTTCAAACCCAGGAACCCTGAGATCATGATCTAAGCCAAAAGAGAGTTAGATGCTTATCTGGCTGAGCCACCCAGGCACCCCTATTTCTTTTTTCCTTTTAAGGAAACTTGTTTATACTTTGAATTCAGCAGGATAATCCAGAGTAATCTCCTCATCCTGAAGTCCTTAATTTAGACACATCTAAATGTACCTTTTCTCATTTAAGGTAATACACGCATAGGTTCTGGGGACTAGGACATGGACTTTTTTGGGGAAAGGAGTGTAATCTACCTGATAGAAAGTGTGTGTGTGTGTGTGTGTGTGTGTGTGTGTGTGTGTGTGTTCAGTCATATTAAGGAAATAGCCATTCATCCATTCCTGTTTTTTGTTAAGAGTTTGTATTAGAATGGATATTAAATTGTGCTGAAGGCCTTTTGAGTATTTTTGAAAATAAATATGACTTTTTTCTTTGAATGTCTTAATAGGGTGAATTAATATATTTTCCAATATTGCACCATTTCTGCATTTGTGGTTTTCTTTTTTTTTTTATTGTTTTGCTCTCTATAATCTGCTCTCTGTCTCTATAATTGAAATATTGTAGTGCTTGTTTCACAACAATAGTGTGGAAGTTTGCCTTCATTTTCTAAGTCCTAAACAATTAGTATAGTATAGCTTTGGGACTCTCTGGTCGCTTAAAGGTGTGGTTGAATTTCTTTGTGAAAACAGCTTGACCTGATTCTGGAACACGATCTCTGTTTTTGTGGTTGTTGAGACTGGTCTATTCCAGTTGGGAAGAGTTTTGGTAGACTATATTCTTAAGGTGAATGACTCCTTTCTGCTAGATTTTCAAATTTATTTGCATAGATGTATTTCCTGTATAGAATTATCTATCCTGTGTCATTTTTATTTAAAAAAATTTTTTTATCATTTGTTTATTTTTGAGAGACAGAGCGTGAGTGGGGAGAGGGCAGAGAGAGTGGGAGACAGGAATCTGAAGCAGGCTCCAGGCTGCAGTGTCCAAGCTGTCAGCACAGAGCCGAAGGCGGAGCTCGAACTCCGTACCCTGAGGTGATCACCTGAACTGACGTCAGAGGATTAACTGACTGAGCTACACAGGTGCCCCTATCCTGTGTCATTTAAAAATTTTTATGTATCTGTTCCTTGTTTCTTCCATTATTATTTAAAATAGTGGTTTGTACTTTGGTTATTTTTTTTAAACAAAACCAAGATTTTGGATTATTAATTTGGCCTACCTTTTCTATGTTCCCTGCTTCATTAATTTTGACATTCTTCTTCATTATTTATTTCCTCATGCTTCTTTTGTGTTTACTTTTGTTCTTTTTCTTTTTTATTTTCAGATTCTTTTTTTATCTTTTATAGTTTATTGTCAAATTGGTTTCCAAGTAACACCCAGTGCTCATCCCAACAAGTGCCCTCCTCCATGACCCTTACACCCTTTCCCTCTCCCCCATAACCATCAGACCTCAATTTGTTCTCAGTATCCAAGAGTCATGATTTGCCTCCCTCTCTCTCCCCAAGTATATTTTCCTCCTACCTCTCCGCCATAGTCCTCTGCTAAGTTTCTACTGTTATACTTATGAGTGCAAACATATGGTATCTGTCCTTCTCTGCCTGACTTATTTCACTTGGCATAATGCCCTCGAGTTCCATCCACGTTGCCACAAATGGCCAGATTTCATTTTTCTCACTGCCATGTAATACTCCATTGTATATATATATACCACATCTTCTTGATCCATTCATCAGTTGATGGACATATAGGCTCTTTCCATGTTTTAGCTATTGTTGAAAGTGCCGTTATGAACATTGGGGTACATGTGCCCCTATGCATCAGCACTTCTGGACCCCTTAGGTAGATCTCCAGGAGTGCTATTACTGTGTCATAGGAGAGTTCAATTTTTTTAATTTTATTAAGAAATGGCTTGTGATAAGGTATTTAATTAATTTATCTTAATAATTATGATATTTCTATTTTATAGAACCTACTGATGTTTTCTTTGTATTATAATCTGTGAGCAATATTTATAAATGTTCTCTGTACACTTAAGGTTTAGCCTCTATCATTGGTGTGAGTATATATGTACCTTACTGATTATACAATTTAGGTTTTTTAATGTCTTTACTTATTTTTTGTCCACTTGTCCTTAGACTGAAAATGGTTGTTAAATTCCCTATTAGCATTTATATCTGTTTCTCCTGCACGTTCTATTTTTTCCATGCACGGTTGCTTATATTATTTGACCCATAGACATTAAACTTGTTATAATCTTCACTGTGGAATGTAAATTTTAATATTTTTAAGTATTCTTATTTGACTCTTCTAATCATTTTTGGCTAATTCCACTATGTTTGATATGAACACTGCAACACATGCATTCTTTTTGTTTTCATTCACCTGATGAAACTTTGTCTCTAAAACCTTTTTCTATCAACATACTTTTTAAAAATTTTTTTTGATTTTGAGAAGAGAGAGAGAGAGTGCATACAGGGGAGGGGCAGAGAGTGAGCAGGGCAGAGTATCTGAAACGGACTCTGCTCTGATAGCAGAGAGCCCCATGCAGGGCTCCAGCACATGAAGTGTGAGATCATGACCTGAGCAGAAGTCGGACACTTCACCGACTAAGCCACCCAGCTGCCCCAAATCACCACACTTTAAGTGTGTCTCATATTCACCATCAGCAGGGAGTTGGATTTTGCTTTGTGAGTAGATATAAACATTATATTTCTTTTAACAAATGAATTAACTGTCACATTGGTTGATATGACTTGATTGGTCTCATTTCTGTCATCTTAATGTTGAATTATAGTGTATATAATGTAATATTTACTATGTTTCTTTATTTGGAGTATACTTCTTGCTTTTAAAAATAGTTCTTGTATTTAGGAATGCTTGTATTTTTATTTTAGGGACTATATTTATAATAATTCTTTTTATAGGGTCTTTTCTTCCTCTTTATCTAACCTAATCTATTACTATATGTTATGTTAGTTTTACCCTCTTTGTAAAAAATTTTTTTAATGTTTGTTTATTTTTGAGAGGGAAGGAGAGATGGAGAGAGACAAGTAGGGGAGGGGCAGAAAGAGAGAGAGAGGGAGACATAGAATCCAAAGTAGCCTCCAAACCCTGAGCTGTCAGCACAGAGCCTGATATGGGGCTTGAACTCATGAATCATGGGATCAGGACCTGAGCCAAAGTCAGACGTTTAACCAACTGAGCCACCCAGGCACCCCATCTGCTTCTCATTATTGATTCCACTTTCTCTGATCCACTTTACTTCTTTATCTCATATTATTTCTCTTTGGTTTTTTCCCTAGCATTTTTTCAGTGGCCTATATTTCGTGTTCATTTGAATCTGTTCTTTCTTGGGCATCTTGTAATTTGCTATTTGTTTTTTGAAGTGATATTTTCTACTGTTTTCTTTTTCTTTTTTTTTTTCATGAGTTTAATTTAATCTCATTTTATTTCTTATTGTTTTTTTTTTTTTTTTGTCCATTCTAGTCTTAGCCTTTATATTTCTGACTCAAGGTAGGTTTTTAAAATATCTCCACATGTTTGTTTGAGGATATTTACTGTCATTTCATGTGCTATATTACAATATTTTTTTTAGCTTCATTCCTTTCATCGCTGCTAGAGGAGACTTCTTACCAACAGAAAATCTCATACACTTCTGATTTTTCTTTATAGTTTTGAATGGATGTAGTCTGCTTTATTTCTGTTATTCATTTCTTGAACACAGTGTCTATTTCAAAAACATTCTCTGTCAGTTTTGCCCTCTTTTGTGAAGTCTTATGTATGGATGTTGTTAGTGGTAGTAGTGGCCAGGAAGATTGGTGTGCCTGGTTTGACATTTGTTTCTGTAGGATCCTTTGTTTCCTCCCTCTATTTTCTTCCTTCCCTTCATTGCTTCATTTACCAGCCATTTTCTCTCTGCGTGATTATCCTCCAGGAAAGCTTCTCCAAGGCTGCCATATCCAGGGCCCTTGTCTGCATCTGCACTGCAGGCCACCGTGTTCTGATCCATTTTCTGTATTTTGAAGTTGTTGGTGAACTTTCTTTTTATTGAAATGATTTGTCTGTGCTTCGTCTGAGCCTTTTACTCCTCTGTAGTCTTTTGCATAGAATCTCTTGGGATGTTCCTCTCCTATTTTCCCCAACCAGTAGGTTGCATCTCTAGGTGGTCAGTGAGTAATCTGTTAGCACTTTTCTACTTACACATAATTTCAGGAAGAGTGTGTGTATGTTTGTGTGTGTGTGTGTGTGTGTGTGTGTGTGTGTGTTCATGTTCTCTGTCTCCAGAAATGGTGGACATAGGGGTCGCATGTGGTTTTATTTGCTCTTCTTTTTGAAAAATTTTTGGTGCAGTGGTGGTGGGAGAAATTAATAGTTAGGCAACTGACTTTGTTCTATAAATCTGGAAGTCATGATAGGCTTTTTATGTTTTGTTTTCAGTGCACTGTGAGGTCTTACAAATTTGAATTGGTACCCAGAATAACTCTCACATGGATTGCCTGTAAACATAATTTTGGCATAAAAGACAGGATTTAATTTTAATCTTGACCATTCTTTACTTTCATGTGTGCCCATTAAAATGATATTTTAGAACATCAGTTTACTTCTCTGATGTAGAGAGGGTAGTGGCTAGGACCTTCAGGTCATTGCTGATACGGCTTTTATCTTTTAACTGTTTACTCACACATCCACAAATATATACTTACTTATCATTCTTAGTATTCTAAGGAACTTGGAGAAAATAGAATTTATTTTATTCCTGAATTTTCAAAGCAATGTTGAATAATGTTTCTAGTAACAGGAAATGATCACAATACTAAAAACATTCCATATAATATAATATCACTCTCAAGGACATTCCTTCTAAAATTTTCATATTTAAGTATATCTCTGTGCTTATCTTTGTATTTGTAGTGCAATATCTCCATCTCACCCAAGCAACTGAAAAGCTTATTTGCTTGTTTGTTTATTTATTATTTATTATTTTATAATGTTTACTTATTTGGGGAGAGAGATAGAAAGAGAGAGTCAGAGAGAGAGAGATCAGGGGAAAAACAGAGAGAGAGGAAGAGAGAGAACTCCAGGCAGGCTCCATGCTGTCAGCACAGAGCCCAGTGTGGAGCTTTGTCCTACCAGGACCTGAGCTGAAATTATGAGTTGGACGCTTAACTAATTGAGTCACTCAGCAACCACCAAACATCATATTTACACTGCCAGGGATTTACCCAAGGGATACAGAAGTGCTGATGCATAGGAGCACATGTACCCCAATGTTCATAGCAGCAATGTCAACAATAGCCAAAACATGGAAGGAGCCTAAATGTCCATCACCTGATGAGTGGATCAAGAAGATATGGTGTATATATATACAATGGAGTATTACATGGCAATGAGATAGAATGAAATATGGCCATTTGTAGAAAAGTGGATGGACCTCGAGGGTGTCATGCTAAGTGAAATAAGTCA
>NC_043702.1:89092299-89145131 GCF_006229205.1 Suricata suricatta | reverse complement strand
TTTACTGGGCTCCTGGGTGGCTCATCTGGTTAAGCATCTGACTTAGTCTCAGACCATGATCTCACAGTTAGAAGGTTCAAGCCCCACATCAGGCTCTGTGCTGACAGATCAGAGCCTGGAGCCTGCTTCAGAATCTGTGTCTCCCTCTCTCTCTGCCCCTCCCACTTGTGTTCTCTCTTTCTCTTGAAAATAAATAAACATTAAAAAAATAAAATAAACTTTCACATTGCCATTTTAGAATTAGTGTATGATGTTTGTTTTATTACCTATTGAAAAGTTTAAAATCATGTAAGTACAAATAAAAAATTAAGAGGAAAATTTTCTGGTCAGAAGGGAATGAAATGATATATTCAAAATTTTGAAAGAAAAAAGATGTCAACTAAGAACTCTATATCTGATGAGGCTCTTCTTCAGAAATGAAGGAAGGATAATAACTTTCTCACACAAACAAAAGCTAAGGGAGTTTATTACAACCAACCTGCCTTAGAAGAGTTGCTAATGGGAATTCTTTGAGTGGAAGTAAACAACACTAATTAACATCATAAAAACATAAAAATATATATAAAAAGCAAAAAAATTCCATAAAACTCACTGGTAATGGTAAATATAGAGTCATAGTTAGATTTTGCAATATGATAACATTGGTGGATAGCACGCTTTACAATTTGGTTTAAAAGTTAAAGAAGGAATGTAGTAAAAATAATGACTACAATTATCTCTTATTAGTTACTCAGTTAAAAAAAAAACATGTAAACTATAACAGCAAAAACCTAAAATGTAAGGGAGGGGTGTGAGTGCAAAGTTTATGAGTTCTATTGAAGTTAATCCATTTAAGATATTTTATGTAAGTCTCCTGGCAACCGCAGGGAAAATTCTGTAGTAATTACACAAAAGAAGTTGATGAAGACAAAGAATACTGGCCAAAAGATATCAAAACACACACAAAAAAGACAACAGAATAAGAAATAAGGAACATTGAATCTACAAAACAAATGGAAAACCATTAACAATATAAGATCAGTATGTTCTTACTTAACAATAGCTACTTCAAATTTAAGACATATAAAAGGGCAGAATGGATAAAACACACACACACACACACACACACACACACACACACACACACACAAGTCCTAACAAAACACTACCAAGAAGAGACTCACATTAGCTCTAATAAATAGACTAAGAGTGAAGGGATAGAAAAAAAAAAAAACATTTCAAGCAAATAACAATAAAAAAACAAAAAAGCTGGGCTGCCTATACTTACATCAGACAAAATAGACTTAAACTAAATATTGTAAAAAGAGACAAAGAAGGTCATTATATGGTGATAATTAGGTCAATACATCAAAAATATGTAACAATTATAAATATTTATGGGCCCAGTATTATAGCACGTAAGTATATAAAGCACATACTAACAGAGCTAAATGGAGAAATAAATAGTAATACAGTAGTAGTTGGGGACTTTAATACCTGTCAACAGTGTATAAATCATCCAGACAGAGAATCAATAAGGAAACAGCAGATTTTTCTTTGTGTTGTTTTTTTTAAATATAATTTATTGTCAAATTGGCTTACATACAACACCCCGAGCTCATTCTGACAAGCGCCTTTCTCAATCCCTATTACCCATTTTCTCCTCTCCCCCACCACTCCATCTTCCCACAGTTTGTTCTCTGTATTTTAGAGTCTCTCATAGTTTGCTTCCCTCCCTCTCTGTTTGTAACTATTTTTTCCCCTTTTCTTCCCTCATGGACTTCTGAAGTTTCTCAAGATCCACATATGAGTGAAAACACATATCTGTCCTCTGACTGACTTATTTCACTCAGCATAATACCTTCCAGTTCCGTCCATGTTGCTGCAACATTTCATTCTTCCTCATTGTCAGGTAGTATTCCTTTGTCTATATAAACCACACCTTCTTTATCCATTCATCAGTTGATGGACAGTTAGGCTCTTTCTATAATCTGGCTATTGTCGAAAGTGCTGCTGTTAACATTGGGGTACATGTACCCTTATACATCACCACTCCTGTGTCCCTTGGGAAAATTTCTAGTAGTGCTATTACTACATCATAATGTAGTTCTATTTTTAATTTTTTGAAGAACCTCCACACTGTTTTCCAGACTGGCTGCACCAGTTTGCATTCCCACCAACAATGCAAGAGGTTTCCCCTTTCTCCATATCATCATCAGATTCTACAGTCTGTTGATTTGTTCATGTTAGCCACTCTGACCAGTGTGAGGTGGTATCTCAGTGTGGCTTTGGTTTGTATTTCCCTGATGATGAGTGACATTGAGTATCTTTTTATGTATCTGTTGGCCATCTGGATGTCTTTGGAAAAGGGTCTCTTCATGTCTTCTGCCCATTTCTTCACTGGATTATTTGTTTTCTTCGATGTTTAATTTGGTAAGCTCTTTGCAGATTTGGATACTAACCATTTATCTGATATGTCATTTGCATCTGATATATCTTTTCCCATTCTTGCAGTTGCATTTCAGTTTTGTTGATTGAGGAAATGGCAGATTCGAACAGCACTGTAGACCTCATAGACCTAACAGACCTAACACGCACACACAGAACATTCTGTCCAACAAGAGCAGAATCAGAATACATGCTCTTTTCCTTATATATGTTTTTTTTTTAATTTTTTTTTTAAAGAAAGAGTGAGAGAGAGAGAGAGAATCCCAAACTGGACATGGGGCCCAACATGGGGCTTGATCCCATGACCCTGGGACATGACCTTACCTGAAATCAAGAGCAGGACGGTCAACTGACTGAGCTACCCAGGTGTCCCTACACATTCCTTTCAAATAAACGTGGAACGTTGTATAGGTTAGACCATATGTTATGCCAGAAAACAAGTCTTACAAAATTCAACAAGACTGATACCACATCAGTGTCTCCTCTGTCCACAATGGCATGAGACTTGAAATCAATAATACAAAAACTAGAAAGAGCACAAACACATGGATATTTGACAACACTCTCCTGAACAACCTGTGGATTGAAGAAGAAATGAAAGGGGAAATTAAAAAAAAATGTTTCCTTGGGGCACCTGGGTGGCTCAGTTGGTTGAACATCCAACTTTGGCTCAGGTCATGATCTCCTAGTTTGTGAAGTTGAGCCCCACAACAGTCTTGCTGATATCAGCCTGTCAGTGCAGAGCCCACTTCAGATCCTCTGTTTCCCTCTCTCTGCCCCTCCCTGATTGTGCACTCCCCAGAAATAAATAAATATTAACAAAAAGTTTCCTCAAGAAAGACAAAAGAAGAAAACCAACATAACTTATGGGATACAGCAAAAGCAGTCCTAAGAGGGAAGTTTATAGCCATAAGTGCCTACGTTATGATGTAAAAAAGATCCTTAAGAAACAACCTAGCTCTGTACCTTAAGGAAGATGGGAAAGGAAAACAAACCGAGACCAAAGTTAGTCAAATGAAAGAAATAATAAAGAATAGATCAAGGGCGCCTGGGTGGCTCAGTCAGTTAAGTGTCTGACATCAGCTCGGGTCATGCTCTCACAGTTTGTGAGTTCAAGGCTCACATCGGGCTCTGTGCTGACAGCTCAGATCCTGGAACCTGCTTTGGATTCTGTGTCTCAGTCTCTCTCTGCCTGATCCTTGCTCGCACTCTGTCTCTTTCTCTCTCAAAATAAATAAACATTACAAAACAAAAAAGAATAGAGCAGAAAAAAATGAAATATACAACAGAAAACCAATATAAAGGATTAATAAACAGAGTTGGTTATTTGAAAAGATAAACAAAATTAACAAACACATAGCTAGATTAACCAAAGGAAAAAACAAACAACTTCTAATTTAGAAATTATAAATGAAAAGGGAGTTGTTAGAAACTAATACAATAGAAACTGGAAAGACCATGAAAGGCCACTCTGAATAGCTGTAATCCGACAAACCGGCCAATCATTAGAAACATACAATTTACTAAGACTAAATCAGGAAGAAACAGAAACTCTAAGTAGACCAATTACCATGAAGGAGATTGAGTTACTAATCAAAAATTACTCAACATAGAATTACCCACGACCAGATGGCTTTACTGGAGAACTTTACCACACATTTGAAGAAGAATCAACATAATTTTTTTCAAATTCTTCCAAAAAACTAAAGAGGAGGGAACAATCATTTTAGGAGGCTAGCACTCATTTTAGGAGGCTAATGCTATCCTGATACCAAAATCAGGAAAGGACACAACTAGAAAAGAAAATTATAGGTCAATATCCATGGTAAATATTAATGCAAACATTCTCAATAAAATACTAAAAAACTGAAATTAGAAACATATTAAAATTATGCTATGCTATGATCAAGTGGGATTTATTTCTGGATGAAAGCATGTTTCAATACACACAGATCAATCCATGTGATACATCACATTAATGGAAAGAAAGAATCTCAGTAGATGCAGAAAAAGCATTTGACAAAACTGAACATCCAGTTATAAAAATTCTTAACAAATTATGTATATAAGGAACATATCTAACATAGTAAAGGCATTATATGAAACTCAGTGGTGAAAAGTTGAAAGCTTTTTTTCTCTAATATTAGGAACAAGACCAGGGTGTCCACTCTCATCAGTTCTATTCAACATAGTACTAGAAGTTCTAGCTAGAGCAATTAGGTAAGAAAAAATAAAGGTATCAGAATTATAAAGAAAGAAGTAAAATTGTCTCTCTTTGCAGATGACATCTTTGTGTATAGAAAATCCTGAAGTTTCCACCAAAAAACTTGTTAGATAAATGTGAATTCAGTAAAGTTGCAGGATACAAAATGAATATTCAAAAATTAGTAGCATTTCCATACATTAACAACAAACTTTTTGAACAAAAAATAAATTGATCTTGTTTTAAATAACATCAAAAACATTAAAATGCTTAGGAACAAATTTAACTAAGGAGTTGAAAGATCTGTACTCAAAACTATAAGACATTGATGACAAATCAAAGAAGACACAAATAAATGGAAAGGTATTTCATGTTCATGGGTTAGGAGAATTACTGTTATTAAAATGTCAGTATTTCCAAAAGTCATTTATAGATTATGTTATTCTATGAGGATTTCAATGGCATTTTTTACAGAAATAGAAAACACTCCTAAAGTTTATATGGTTCATAAAATTCCCCAGAGAGCCAAATAAATCATAAGAAGAAAAAGCAGAAGGTGTGACACTTTTTTTATTTGCATCTATACTATAAATCTTTAGTTATCAGGGAAACCTGGGTGACTCAATTGGTTAAGTGTTGACCACCATTCAGGTCATGAGTTAAAGCCCCACATTGAACCCTTTGCTGATGGTGCAAAGACTGGGATTCTTTCTCTCTCTCTCTCTCAAAAGAAATAAATCAACTTTACAAAGCTATAGTCATCAAAATAGTATGGTACTGGTGTAAAAAAGATAAATAGACCAATGGAGCAGAATTAAGAGCCTAGAAGTTAGCCCAAACATATATGGTCAAGTAGTATTTGACAGTGGAGCTAGAATACTTAATGGAGAAGAGAAAGTTTCTTCAATAAGTGGTTCTGGGATAATTGGGTATCCATATTATAATAGAATGAAACTCAACCCATATTTTATACCACTCACAATAATTACCTTGAAATATAGGAAAGAATTAAATATACGACCTGAAACTGTGAAAATCTTAGAAGTGAACTAGAGAATAACACTTCTTGACATAATCTTGGTAATGATTTTTTGGATGTAACACCTTAACCACAAGAAACAAAATAAAATGTACAATGGGGCTATATAGAACCAAAAAGCTTCTTTTCTGCACAGCAAAAGAAACTATCAACAAAATGAAAAGATAACCAACAGAATGGGAAAAAAGTATCTGCAAACCATATATCTGATAAGGAGTTAATATCCCAACATATTTAAAGAATCCATACAACTCAGTACATACATACACGCTTACATACATGCATACTCCAATTTAAAAATTAGCAAAAGAACTGAGTAAACGTTTCTTCAAAGAAGATACTCAAATGGCCAACAGGTGTATGAAAAAGATTCTCAATATCATTAGTCATTAGGGAAATGCAAATTAAAACCACAATGAGCTATTACCTCTTGTGTGTTAGAATAACCATCATCCAAAAGACCAGAGATAAATGCTGGTGTGGATGTGGGGAAAGAGAGCCCTTGTGCACTGTTGGTAGGATTGTAACTGGGACAGAAGTATGGAGGATCCTCAAAAATAAAAAGAGAACTACAATATGATCTATCAATTTCATTTCTGGAATTCGGACATATCCAAAGGAAATGAAAACACTAACTTTAAAAAGATATCATCACCCCCATTGTCCTGACAGCATATTTACAGTAACTGTACAGTAACACAACCTAAGCGTCCATTGATGGATGCATGGATAAAGAAAATGTGTGTTGTGGTGTGTGTGTGTCTGTCTGTCTGTCTGTATCTGTGTATATCCACACATGTATACAGAAGTATACACACACTATATATTGTATAAAATTTGCATAATTGAATATTATTCAGGCATAAGAAATGTGGATTTGTGAAGACGTGGATGGACCTTGAAGGCATTATGCTGAGTGAAATAAACCAGGAAGAAAAGATAAATACTACATGTTCTCAGTTATATGTGTAATCTAAATAAACAAAAAAACAAACCCTCCCAGAAAAAGAGATTAGACTTATGGTTACCAGAGGCAGAGGGTGGGGGAGGTGGTAGAAATAGAGGAAGATGGTCAAAAGATAAAAACCTCCAGTTTTAAAATAAGTACTAAGGCTTTAATACATAGCATGATGATTATTGCTGACACTGCTCTATAATATGTAGGGAAGTTAAGATAGGTAAATTCTACAGGTGCCTGGGTGGCTCAGTCAGTTGAATGTCGGACTGTTGATTTAAGATCAGGTCATGATCTCATGGTTTGTGGAGTGGAGCCCCACATAAGCCTCTCCATTGACAGCATGGAGCCTGCTTGGGATTTGTTCTCCCTTTCTTTCTCTCTGCCTTTTGCCTGCTTATGCTCTCTCTCAAAATAAATAAATAAATAAATAAATAAATAAATAAATAAATAAATAAACATTTTAAAACAAAAGAGAAAGTAAGTCCTAAGAGTTCGCATCACAAAAGGGATTTTTTTAACTTTTTCTTTTTTTCTTTTTACTTTATCTATCTGAGAAGATGGACATTAGCTAAACTTATTGTGTTCATCATGTCACAATAATGTAAATCAAACCATCATGCTATATGTTTTAAATTTACACAGTGCTATATGTCAGTTATTTTTCAATAATACTGGGAAAAAATTCAGTGGCATTTCAATAGGTTGGGTTTTTTTTTTTTATTGAGAATCAGAAAGAAAAAGTTAAGTAACTTAAGAAGTGGCCCCTTTGTTCTACATTCTAACCTAACATGAACATAATTTTTGTTAAACAAGACATCTTTTATCTCAGGTAAATTTGGCCAAAAAAGGAGGTTATAGGGGGAAAAAAGTAAACTCCTAATCTTCCAGCTAAAATTTCTCAGTAACCCTTAATATTTTTTCTTTGTAATTTTAAACTCTTACAGTTTCAAAATGACCTTCCAGATGACATTTTAGAAACTCTGCTTACTTTAATGTCTTTACCTGCTGAATCTTACATTGTCATAGGTGGTCGGGGTCTGCATTTCAGACCACTTTCTAAAATATCCAGAGATTTCATATAAGACTTGCTATGTGTCTGGTTTTTTCTTCTTCAGGCCATATCATTCTTTTTCTCTTTTCAGATATCCCAATTAGTTTGACCGGTGACAGACAAATGCTACTAGTTTGGAGTCAAAGTCATTAAAATAAGTAGCATGTGTTCTATCTGATTTCCCAAATGTATTCTTTTTTAAGCCAATCTCAGTTCTGGTTCATTTCTCTTTATTTCTGCATTCACACATTATTCCCCAGTGTTATTTTCATGACGTGATCTTGCGATCCTTCTCTAAGTCAGAATCTGTTAGCTGACAGCTAGTGTTGTCTTGTTCGTCTTCTGTGAGTGGGGGAGCTGCCACCAGATGGATAGCGGTGCTTTTGCTAAATCGTTAGAATAACTGCTTTCCAATGGCCCAGGTTAGTTGCAGTTTCACTTCTATAAAAATAGCTTTTTAACTACAGAGTGTATTTTGGAAGTATTAAATTCTATAAACAAATTACATAATTTAGAATAAGATTAATGGAAATGAACATAATTCCAATATTTGATACTTACACATTTTAAATTACTTCTAACCAGTAATTTTTTCATGTGTCAGCTAGATTTAGCTCTTCGGGAATTTGTTAATTTATAGATTGGATCCTTATGTGGCTTTAACAAAGCTCTATGTCAACTAACTTTTCAGGCTTCTTGTTAAATATGGTGAGGTGAACTTAATCATTTATCACTGCTATATTCTAGAACCCCACTTAACTAGCAGTAACGGAATTAAAAAAAAGCACTAACTCTCAAGGACAAATATAATAGGAAAGGATATGACAGCTAAATAGAAATGTCAACAAATGTTGGGAGCTGGGAAGCAGATGGATGAATGTTTTTTACCTAGCAGAGTGGAAAAAAAACTGAAAGCTGCCTTGCAGTGGGAAGATCTGCAGGAAGCAAATCAGTTTACATAGCACAGATGGAGGAGATACAGCTATGTGTTTATCACTTTTTTGCCTCTTTCGTGGCACAGAGAAAGATATTTCACTGTCTTCTTCGCAGTTACATTGGGGCCATTTGCCTGATTTGGCCAATGAAATGTAGACAGAAGTAATGTAAGCCACTTCTAAGCTAAAGTTGTCGACCACTTTGGGCCATCCTCCTCCTCTGCCTTTCCTTCTGGAAGCTCAACGTGGAAGCCATGTATTCTACATAGTGAATATATAGAATAGGCACAAGCTAGATCCTTTAGGTCTTCCGGTAGGGTGCTTTCTAGGAGAGTTTGCACTGAAGTGTAAGCAAAAGGAAATTGAACAGTTATTTTGTTAAATCATTCAGATTTCAGGGTTTGGTACCACCACAGTATAGCCTATTCAATTCTAATATAAGATTATTTATTTATCTATTTTTAATGCTTATTCATTCTTGAAAGACACAGACAGAGCATGAGGGGAGGGAGGGGCAGAGAGGGAGGGAGACACAGAATCTGAAGCAGGCTCCGGGCTCTGAGCTGTCAGTACAGAACCCTATGAGGGGCTTGAACTCATGGATGGTGAGATCATGACCTGAGCTGAAGTTGGACACTTAACTGACTGAGCCACCCAGGCACCCCAATAATATAAGATTCTTGAGAGGCCTAACAATTATAGGCACTGAGTAACTCTGACAGTAAACATGTTCAGTAGGCCTAAAAGTTACTCCCTTACCTATAGAATGTAGTGTAAATGTGAAATGTCATTCTGTGAACATGTGGATTGAATGAAGATCTATACAGAATTTATGAGAGTGCCATGACAGCTCCCTTCAGCCAGCTTTCATGGAGCTAACAGCCAGGTCTCTACAATGAAGCAAGAGATAGTGAAATTCCCATCTTGGGAAAAAGGTGACCATTAATCAGTGTACCCTATTGTACAAACAATGTGAATGATCACTTTACAGGATATGAAGTCTGAATAGTCATTAAACATGTGAGAATATAAAACTCAATGGTAAGCTCAAAAAACAAATGCAGTTTTCCAACATTTTGAAAAAAGTAAGTCTTATAATACCTCTTTAAGCATGTAAGAAAGGAGAAATCTCATAATACCTAGTACATTTGATTATATGAATATTTATAGCCTAACTCAAGGCAAAAATACTGAAGAAAATATTTTACACATGTGTAGGAGAGATATAAAAAGGGGTTCAATTCATAACCCTTTGGAATTGCAAGAAATTAAGCACAACCAAAAGGTGCAATAATAAGAAAATGAATAAATGAATTGCTATGTACTCATACAGATAGTAAAAATAAATAAACATTATCTGTATTTATCAACATAGATCAAGAAGTCATAATATTAAGTGAGGAAAATAATTTCAGAATGATATGTTTAGTAAAACAACATTTAAGTAAAGCATTTTAAAACATGCAAGATAATGAATGCTATATGATAGTTATGAGCATATACATGTTTATTTAAAGTATAAAAATATTGTAGAAAATACTAAAAATCAATTTCAGGTTAGTGGCTGTGTCTGAAGAGAGCTGGAAATGGCATTACAAGAGACACAGGGAACTTTACTTGAGTTTATAATTTTTTATTTATTTAACAAAATTTGACATAAATGTTAATTTCTGCTAGTAAAGTCTTAAAGTATTTTCTCTTGACTTTTGACTTAAAAGAGTTTCTGTCCTTATTTTCTAAATAAAGAGATTTCCTTACATTTCTAGAAGTAAGAATTACTAGAGTAATTTTTAGTTTCAACGATTTTCTTTACAGTGAATACTTGTGAACTAATTTACAAATGACGTGTTCTGTAAATGTTGAGGTACAATTACCATAGCATCTCTTTTTTAACAAGACAAATCCACAGCGTATGTCTGTTTTATTAAAAATACCACCTTCTATGACAGATTTGATTCCCAGGGCTCAAACTCATGAACCATGAGATCATTTTATGTGTAGAAAACAATATTTGTTATGGACTTTATACGGTACTTTTACTCATACTAAAGGTTATTATGACTATGATTAGGGGGCAACTAAATCACATTTTATTATTGTTTTCCTGCAGCTAATATAACTAAGTAGCCAAGAGACTGAGGCCATACTAACATAGTGTGATGAAAAATTCAGGTCTCTGATATTTCTTATTCATCATTTAGTGCTTGCTTACCTATTCCAGTAAGAGGGAATTTCACTGATCAGAGTAGACCATGGCTCTGTGTGGCACCTTTTATGATTTCTGTTTAACCAAGAATGTAGGTTTGTGAAAATAACATTAAAAATATGTTAAAATGGGTACTTGGGTGGCTCAGTCGGTTAAGCGTCCAACTCTCGGTTTTGGCCCAGGTCATGATCTCATGGTTCATGAGTTTGAGCCCTGCATTGGGCTCTGTGCTGACAGTGTGGAACCTGGTTGGGATTTTCTGTCTCCCTGTCTCTCTGACACTTCCCTGCCCATGCCCACAAAAATAAATATTAAAAAAATAAGTAAGTAAATATGTAATCAACATATGCTCTTCTTAGTTTCAAAAATTAGGATCTGTTTTCAAAAATTCGAAATTTTCTGATTATTCCCTGCAACTCCTTGCAAGTATTGTTATCTATTCTGATCCAGTAGGAAAAGTCATTTTGGGAAGATGAACAATAGAGAGTGAAAGCTAATAAATGGGAAGAACCTAACCACCACTTCAGATGTAGACAGAGAACCACCTCATGTAGGACTGTCTTTATAAAAGGAAGAAAGTCCATCTTGGAAGTTGACACTGTTATCTAAAACACAAAAATTTTGTGTGTTTCTAAAAACACACAAATTGAAAAACATCATTAAATTTTTTGTGTTAGTGTGCTAGAGCTACCTTAACAAAGTATCACTGACTGGGTGACTAAAACAACAGAAATTAATTTTCTCACTGTTCTGGAGTGTGGAAAGTTCGAGATCAGGTGTCAGTGAGGTTGGTGTCTCCTGAGCTCTCTCGCTTTTGCCTGTAGACAGTTGTCTTCTCTGTGTGTCTTCATGCAGTTTTCCTTCTCTGTGTTTGTTCCCTAATCTCTTCTTATAAGGAGACCATTCATACTGGATTCGGGCCAACCCTAGTGACCTCATTTTAACTTAATTGCCTTTCTAAAGACTCTTCAAATACAGACACATTCTGAAGTACTGAGGGTTAGTACTTCAATATATGAAGTTGGAAGCCAGTAACAATTTCTGAAAAGCCCAATGCAGGGCTCAAACTTGCAAGGAGTTGCAGGAAATAATCAGGAAATTTTGCAAAACCTATAAACTTATTCTTGATCGGTAGGTTTCTGTTGTATTATACACCAAAAGAGATAGTCTTCTCCCCCTCTCTCCACAATGCACAGAAAGAGTACATTCTGAGATAGGTGGGGCATTTTCAAGAGAGGTTCTTCCTAGTATGTCTTAACCCCAAGCTCCCAAAATGTAACATTGGAGTGAGCAGTGGTAATAAGGTATACATTGCTTTTTTCATTTTGAAAGGAATATGAACTGAATAGACTTGAATACACACACACACACACACACACACACACACACACACACACAAGGTTTATCTTATGTCATTGTGATTTCTGAAAGCCACACTAACTCTCTGTGGCTTCACGAAGGAATGAAGGATATCAATATGGAAATCCCACTATAATTTGCTTAAATTTGAGCACGTTTTATTCTCCCCTGCACATAACCTTCTATAACCCATTTCCCTGTTGATGACTTCCTTAACAGCATTATGTCTGCAAGTCAGAAACATGCAGAACAACCATTACCTAATCCTGCCTACAGTTCAATACTCCACCAGGTTTCACTGGCCCACTTTGGGAAGTCAGTATTTGAACATATGTTGACTTATATTCCTGTCAAAATTATCCTTTTCTTCCCCAAGGTAATGGATGCCTTTGACAGAATAAGGAAAAGGCTAACAAGAAAAAAAAAGTGAAAAAATTAAGAACACAAATTAATATGTGAAATATTATTTTCCTAGTGGGATCTAACTGATTTTCTTCACTTAAAATTATTTAATGCTCAATTAAATCCAAATTTCTTAACTGATGATATGAAGCCTTTCCATACGTACTTTTAAAGAACCGACATACCTAATATTTATCCACTGTCCTCTTTGAACTTTATGCTTTATAAATTGACAGATTATGGCATTTGCTTCCCCCTTTTGGTGTGCTTATAAATGTTGAACCACCTGTTTTGGGGGTTGGAATCAGGTTAGGGTGGCGATGGAGAACTTGATTTGTAGCATCTGTTGATTTCTGCAGTGTAAATATTCCTACCATGGCCAATTTTAAGTTCTCTACATGAAATCAACTGGCTTGCAAAATTCCTGAGAAGTTAATGGTTAGTTCTTGTGAAGCAGCCCATCCAGCTCTGGTATACCCCTGGTTTCCTTTGTCACAAAGCTTTATATGCTATTTCAGTGACCTGAAATAGTTTTCTTTCTGTGCCTGAGAAGCTCCCATCGGTCTTTATTTAAGTTTATTTTGAGAAAGAGAGATGGGGGAGGAGGGGCGGGAGGCTGATGGGGCAGAGAGAGAGAGAGAGAGAGGGAGAGAGAGAGAGAGAGAGAGAGAGAGAGAGGGAGAGAGAGAGAGAGAGAGAGAGAGAGAGAGAATGAATTACAAGCAGGCTCCACACCATCAGAGAGGAGGTTGATGTGGGGTTCAAACTCACAAACCATGAGATCATGACCTGAGCAGAAATTGAGAGTCAGACACTTCACCGACTGAGCCACCCATCAATCTTTAAAAGAAATGCAGCTCTGGGGCACGTGGATGGCTCTGTTGCTTGAGTGTCCAATTTCAGCTCAGTCTTGATCTCACCGTTTGTGGGTTCGAGCCCCACATTGGGCTCTGTGCTGACAGCTCAGAGCCTGGAGCCTGCTTCAGATTCTGTGTCTCCCTCTCTCTCTGCCCCTCTCTGCTCATGCTCTGAATCTCTCTGTCTCCAAAATAAATAAAAAATAAAGAAAAGAAAAGAAATGCAGCTCATATGTCCTTCTCCCTTAGAAACCCCCATGCCCTCCCATCTGCCAGACCTTTCCAGGTGGTCCATCATTGCCTCATCAATGTTTCTTCTCATCATTTTAAATAATTTTATGTTGAATTTATACATTATCATTGTATCCTATCTTTTTAAAATTTTATTTATCTGTTTCCCAATTAGATTGTTAGCGTTCGATAGCACCTGAATTTTTCGAATGAGGAAATTGATGCTCAGAGCCTCACAGTGTGGGGAAACATGATACCATATTTGTTTGTTTTTTCATAACCCAGTGTGAAAAGAATGGATAGATCAGTACTCTCCAGTTTACCGTTACCTTTGTTTGACCTTAGACAAATGATTTCCTGAGCTTAAATTTTCTGCAAATGGAGATACATAAACTCATGGGATTGTTGTGAAAAAGTGCCTGTGAGGTGCAGCACAGTGTGTGTCACACCTGGGGACCAGTCAGTAAATGGCAGCTGTAAGTTATGGTGCAGGTGAAACACACTAGAAGAACCTCCTTTTATTTTTCTGTGTCTTATTCTATTTTTTATTTTAATTTTTTAAATTTAAATTTTAACTCATTAATATACAGTGCGATATTGGTCTCAGGAGTACAATTCATCACTTAAAACATGCAGTGCTCATCACAGTAAGTGCCCTCATTAAGGCCCATCACCCATCTAGCCCATCAACCCCACACCCTACCTGTTTCTCTATTGGTAAAAGCCTCGTGTGGTTTGTTTCCCTCTCTTCTCTCCCCCGCCCTCCCACATGTTCATATGTTTTGCTTCTTTAATTCCACATATGACTAAAATCATATGGTATTTGTCTTTTTTGATTGACTGATTTTGCTTAGCATAAAATGCTTTGGCTCCATTCATATCATTGAAAATGACAAGATTTCATTCTTTTGGATGACTGAGTAATATCTCATTCTATATGTATAGCACATCTTCTTTATCCATTCATCAGTCAAGGGACCTATGAAATCTCTCCGTAGTTTGGTTATTGTTGATAATGTCCTTATTTCTGATAATGCTTTGCACAAGGTACAAATGTGTACCAGTGTGTCTTGTTAGAGTGAAATAACTTCACAGTTGCAGATAAAAGAGAGCATTTATTCTTTTTTTTAATTGAGCTACATTTTTTTTAGTATATTACACTTACTTCCAAGCATGTGTTTTCAAACATTATTAACTTCGTTATAGAAGATGTTAACTGAATGATACCTTCTGCACAGTGTTGTTTCTCTCTCTCTTTTGTAAAATACTTTAATGTCAAACTGGTTTTCATATAACACCCAGTGCTCATATGTTCTTTATTATTTTATTATGATGCCTCTAACATTTTTTAAAACCCTTTGAAAACTCCTATCAAATTTCAGGGTTTTTTTTCCCCCCCAATAACAGGCACTTCATAATGTTGGTTGCGTTTGTTTAATCTAGGCCCTAGTTTTTTTTTCTTCTTTTCTTTCAGCCTTTGCACGCAAGACTCCTATCCTTTGACTGTCCAGTCTTGCATCATGCCGAAAGACTGTGAAGCCACGGAGTGGTCTTCCTGGAGCCCTTGCTCCAAGACGTGTCGTTCAGGAAGTCTCTCACCAGGATTTAGGAGCAGGAGCCGGAATGTGAGGCACATTGCTATCGGAGGTGGAAAGGAATGTCCTGAACTTCTTGAGAAAGAGGCGTGCATTGTTGAAGAACTTTTGCAGCCATGTCCCAGGTATTGCGCATTCTTTGGCATGCTTATTTATGCGGTGTAGGGATGTTAACAATAATAACAGTAACTGTGACTTCTAACAGTTGTGTCTTCACTCAGGGCAGAGATCCATACTAAGCAGTCTAGCGCAGTGTGCTAAGAGCATGGGCTCTGTCGATTTCCTGGCCTCTAATCCTATTTCTATGACTTTCCAAATTTTGAATTTCAGCCAGTAACTTTCAAGTCTAATGCCTTAGTTTACTCATCTAGCAGTACCGACTTCATCCAGAACCTGGCGCATAATAAGTGCTCAATAGCCACTGCTTATCATTGCCTGACATGTCACACCTGATTTTTATAACACATTAAGAAGCTATTCATATCACCTTCATTTTGTAAATGAGGTTGTTGATGCTTAAATATTTTTGAGGTTACCTAGCTAATGGGTGGTGACACCCCAATTCTAATGCAGTTCTCTCTCTAAAGGTGACTGCCACCGTATGACATTGTTTCTAATACGGAGTCCCTAATACATCGTCTGATGTATTCAGAGCCAGTCCCTCATGCCTGCCAGCCTATGACATCATCTCTAATACAGAGAGTTTTGAGAAAAGCATTGACCTAGATTAGCAGCTCAATTTTAATATTTTTATATTGTTTATATTTTGCCTGACTGCAGGTATGACTGTTGGTGAAGGCATCCAGTGTATTTTTCTCTGGGTTGTTGGTTGATGGTAGGTCAAGTCTGATAATAAGCAGAAGTCATTTGCAGTTGGCTATTCAGAAGTCTTTGGGGGGTAAATTTGTGGTAGTTCCCACTGGACAGCTGCCCTGAGCTCTATCTATTAAATATGTGGCTGTTTTAGACAGACCTTTCTTATTGTTTCCTATAGTTTGTAGGATTTGAGAATCACTTCCCCAGTGAAAAGTAAAATGAGGCAAAAAATATCTTCTTGTAGAAATTAATAAAACAATGAAACTCAACAGGCATTATTGATGGGCTTAGCTATTTCTTGCACCTGAAATAATGTGGCTGTGGGGGCGGGGCAGGGGTAGAGGAATAAAGGGGCAAATTCCTGTTGTCGGATTCTTAGCCACTCACTTCCTCCACTCCACCATTGAAATCATTGTATATTCAAGTCCTCACATATTTCATTTTTTACCAAGTTGACTCCTTAGATTCATATCATTCTGTACCTCAGAAGCAGAAGAGGCAGATGTAGTTTATGATCCTTTACAGATTAACTTATTAACTCACAGAATTCTCCCTAGTTGTGTGAGTCTGTGTCCAGGCTTTAAAAACACTGATATTGAGGGGTGCCTGGGTGGCTCAGTCAGTTATGTGTCTGACTCTTGATTTCAGCTCATGTTGTGATCTCACAGTTGTGAGACGGAGTCCACATCAAGCTCTGTGCTGAGTGTGGAGCCTGCTTAAGATTCTCTTTCTTTCTCTCCCTCTGCCCCTCCCCTGCTCACAGTTTTGCACTCTTTCTCTCTCTAAAAACAAAATGAAAACACTGATATTGAAGTGAAGCATTAGATCTTGAAATGATATAAAGCCTGAGATCTTTGTTCCTTTTGACTTGGGGTAGAGCTGGATCAAAATTATATTACCATCGTTTATTAATTGTGCACTTTAGGGCAAGCTATACAAATTCTCTAAGACATTGCCCTTTACAAAAAAATGTGTCTAATTATACTGCCTGTGCTGAGGGTTGAATACCTACAGACTAGGTGTGTAAAATGTCAGTCCCAGTGCTCAGCACATAGGAGGCACTACCAAGATGGCAACCCTTATTGTTGCTATTTGGAGGTGTGTTTGTTTCCTCTGGAAATGAGAATGTGTTCATATTCTATGGAAAGAGAATAGCTCCTTTTCTCTGAAGGCATACTATAGTAATTTAAAGAGGTAGGAAATTATTTCTTCAGGGTAATGTAAATTTTTTTTTCTCTCTGGAGGCTTAATCCAGAAGGGTTTTCAATGCTAGACTTCCAGGAATAGGATCTGGGTGTAAGGATGAAATTGATATTGATCCCCTTTTCCTTCATTCCTTACATGAAATGGCTAGTGACCTCTTCCAGATGTTAGTTTATAGACATCCTTCCATTTTTCCTTCTCTTTTCTTTGTCAAAAATGATTAAACTTCTCTTAGAACAATATATCTCTGATGATCATGAGAAAGTTGAGCTGCATCTATACTTATTAAATAATGACTACTTTTTTATTGAGTACCCACTGTTCACCAATAACTATACCACAAGTTTAACAAAGATTATTTAGGAGAGCGTAAAATTCCTCACAGAAATAGGATAGTTTTGAGAGTAAAAGGGATGCAAACTGGTATTTTTCATATTCCAGCTGAAGTCTATTTGGCTTCAAAGTCAGTATTCTTTCCATTACTTTCATGATCGTGGTAGTGAAGACACATACACAGATAAAGGTATCTATCCACATATTTATGTATTTATATATATCATTCTTCTAACAAAATAGTGTAGAATGGTAATAATTCAAAATGTATCCAAGATGAATTTCTTTATTGATCACCATCTGATTGAACCTTAACATCTGAAAATAGGTCTGACAAATTTTTTTTTCATAGGCAATGGACCTGGTCCTCTAGTTCTGCTCTTTGGAAACATTACTGAGTCTGACATTTTTTAAAAACCTTCTCAAATGGTGAATCTGTAGGAAATAGGAATCTTAGAAAACTCGCTGAATACCAACCAGTGTTTCCTAGGGAGAATGGTATGTTAGTGACTGATTCCTGGAGAATGCATAAATAACAACAAAATTAACATTGGCTGACATTCTTATTTGTCTGAAATCTAAGCTGTGGCATCAGCCACAGGAAAGCACAAAGGCTGCGTACTAACTTTTGTTTCTGGTGTGACGTGGTGATTAAAATTCATTGTGAACAAGGGAAATGGAAACAAAAATCTATTAGGGAACAAAAATGCCCATTTCTCCTTTCCCAGAATGCATGAGCAATTCATAGATATCAAACTATCTAATTCACCATATTTCTCCCCAGAAGGAAAATGTACATTTCTGTGACTCTTAATGGTGCTTTTCTAAAGTCTCTCAGAATGCAGTTTGGCTTTTACCTACCACCATCTTTGCTATAGGAAACATGTTCATCCATTCAATCAGTGACTTCTTGCTATGTGCTAAGTTTGTGATACCTCAAAGAACAAAATAGTCAAAGTCCTCTCCCTGTCATGGGGCTTAAGTCTTAGTGAAGGTATACCAAATAAATATAATAAATAAAATAAGCTATATACTGTGTGTGTGAGCTATGAAAAAAAAATCAGACATTACAGTAGGGTTGCTGGGATGCTGGGATATGGGGTCAGCTCAGGTTACAGAATTAAATAGGGTCCTTACAGAAGCCTTATTTGAACAAGGATATGGTGGGGGGACTGGAAGGAAGTGAGGAAATTAGCCTTTCAAGTAATTAGGGAAAGAATACTCCAAGAAGAAACAAGAGCTAGAGAAGTTCTGTAGGTCCTGCATATTAATATTGCTCCAAAAGTTCTTGGGGCTCTTCTTCTCACCAGCTGGACTCCACTGGTCAACATTTTCACTCTAAACACTATGAGTGCCAATCCCTGAGGTGTGATCCCATGAAAGCATTGTTAAGCAAGAGGAACCCGTTCAACAAGTGCTCTCTGAGACCAGAGCACCTTGGAAGTTCCTTGGGGCAACTAGCTTAAGTAAACTTAAAAGGAGACAGAAGCTAGTCTGTGTTATACTAACATAGGAAATTATACAACTATAAAGAAGTTAGTGTAGTAAAGCCTTAGGTTTGCTTAAAGAGTATGATTTTAACCAAGACATGTATAGACTGCAAGAAACCCCTTCCTCAGCATTACATGGGCTACTTCTAAGTTTATATCCATCCCAACATTTAACCCTAAGCACTCACACTGTATATTATGAGGTGGGGATAGAAAGGAGAGAAATGGGATCAATCTGCTTGTCACTTGTCATCTTTTCTCTTGGTGTTTTTATCTCCTGTCATCGGGCACCATGACCGTAGGCACTATGCTAGTCTCTACCTCAGAACATTGAAAGATATGTGTTTTATAAGGTACCTTGGTCTTGTGTTTTTTTCTTATGTTCTGATTAACATCTGAAATATCAGATCCTACATCTGAACTAAGAGGATGGTGAAAAACATTCTAAGACTGTAAATAATAAGGTGATCCTGTTTACTAGACAGCATAAGGAAACCATTTAATTAATTAAATAATTAATTAATTAAATTTAATTTTTTGAGAGACAGAAAGAGAGAAAACAGACGATGGGCAGAGAGAGAGAGGGAGAGAATCCCAGGAGAGCTTCATACTATCCGTACAAAACCTGATGCAGGGCTCAAACCCATGAATCGTGAGATCATGATCTGAACTGAAAACAAGTGTGGGAGGCTCAACCAACTGAGCCACCCATGCAGGTACCTCACTTAAGTATTTTAAATGCTTAATGTCAGATAACTGAGGAATGACCTGATGCTGGAACAGTTGTGACCCACATCCCTTGTGTTTATGTAGAGCCCATTCTGGCTAAAGATACTATAGCACACAAAGATACTGAAAAATGTCAGCACCTTTCTTGGAAATGACACCTCAGCTGGCCCACCAGCAGCTTCCCCCACTTTACCAGGAGACAATTTCCATGCAAAAATGGCTGTTCTTAAATGATTATTTAGAATTTGAAATTGAATAGAAGACAGCACTATTAAAAAGGTGACAGTGACCGACATAGATTAAAACTCCTAAGAAGATCTTAAGGCAGAAGCTGGGTGGTTGATCCTATTGCATATACTGTGATGTTATTGCACAGAAAAACCCATTTGGAAAACATTGTTTCAATGTTTGGGTCTGACACCAAATAGATGGGCTCTCATGATTCATCCCTCCTTGTCTCTGGTATGCATGAATTTATCCTTAGTATGATCTATCTGTGCAGACTCAAACTGAGAAATATATCTGGGTTTCCTGCAACCTACTTTGATTTGTCTGTAAAACACCCTTCCCGCATAACCCATGACCAGCCTGACTTTCCCTAACATCTCTTTAAGGCACTGAACCCAATTTTTGATTTTCTAGATAAAATTTTTTTCCATGAGAAAACTCTGGGGATTAGTTGATGGATCTTGTTAGATGATATTGAAACCAGGGATAGAGCTAAAGAAAAGGATGGCAGACAAAAATTAGCTTGATCTTTGGCCTCCTTTGCCCATTGGAATTCTGTGAGTTCTGTTGTGAAGAGATGTTTGTCTACCACCTCATCAGCATGTCATGGTGTTAATTGCTGGAGAATTCAGGATACTGAAAATGATCACTCTTTGTTCACTTAGTTCATGCATCTTAAGAATCTCATAAAAGATCTTATTTGACTTATAATGGAGTAACCTCTCAATAAACCCATGGCAAGGTGAAAAGATTATACGTTGAAATGCTTTTCAACTTACCTAACCTACCAACCAACATAGCTTAGTCTAGCCTACTGTAAATATGCTTAGAATGCTTACATTAGCTTAATAGTTGGGCAAAATCATCTAACACAAAGCCTGTTTTATAATAATATTGAATATCTCATGCAACTTATTAACAAGTGTACTGAAAGTGAAAAACAGAGTGGTTGCATTGGATACAGAATGATTGTAAGTCTATCTATGATTTACCCTTGTGATCACATGACTGACTGGGAGGTATCAGACTGTATAGTGTTGGGTGGAAACAGATCAAAATCCAAAGTATGGCTTCTACTGAATGTGTCTCACTTTCACATCATCACAAAGTCAAAAATTTGTATGTTGAACCATCATAAGTTAGGGATTCTCTGTAACATACTCTTTAAAAACTAGAGCATCTAGAACATGATAACCATATTCTTTAAGAATGTTTATAATAGTTGGTAATGTTCTTACAAATCATCCCATATGTAGGGATGTTTATTTACTTATTTGTTTATTTACTTTTTTTCTCCTCCTTAGAATGAGTAGCACCTATAAAAACTCCTGGCTCATAGTAAATGCTCAGTAAATGATGAATGAATGAATGAATGCTCAAATGTAGGTTAGTTCCAGAACAATATTATGCAGTGGGTACTTTCTTCCATGATTTTACTTATTACATAATATGTGTGAAGGGTTCAGAGTGATTTCTTATAAAGAGCAGCTGAAATTGACATCATCAAGGAGATTAAATAAGAACATTTGCCCAGAGCAGGGATGGACATGTGAAGCTTGATTTGACATGATGCCCAGTGGCCACCTTGCTTCTGCTAACAGTGTGTCTGGTTTTCCAGATAAGTTTCTGTTTTCATTCAGTTGTAAGAGTAGCTTCAGAAAGGGTGAGAAATGAGATCACAGTCTGAGTTTGTAAAGATTTACCTTCCAGAACAGAATGGTATGCATATTACCTACGACATCTTCTGAATCTTCTTCCCTTGATCATCGACCACAGCAGAAACACCCTGTACCTAATAGGAACTCAGTACGTTTTTTTAAAACGTATTAATGGATTTGTTAAGGATGCTTTTTGTGTTGTCATTAACTGTTTTAATTAAGCAGGTTTTCTGTATCACGTGAGGAATGAAGGAGTCATGATCTGGAGCCCTCAGGAGACACTGCGTTCGACAGGAAACAATAGTTTCAAATATCTATAAATTGTTTCAATAGAAGACAGATGCTTTATTGAGTCTGTCTTTTACTGGTGCATATTGTTTCATGAGTCCCTACTGTGCCACTTTAAGTCCTCTTGGATGGAAGATTTGTTCCCCTGTTAGTGTAAGAAAGTTAACGTATTGCTAAGTGCTGTGCCTAGTGATAGAAGTCTATTAATAATACATATGGGGAGTTTGGCTAGCAAAGCCATCTGCTGAAGGGCAAAGAGCTTTGCACTTCAGAGTAGCTTTCCATAATCAATAGTCCCACTCTATTCAATAAAAAATTACTAGAGCATAAAATATATAAAGCTTGATCTGTTCCCTTTATTTTGGTCGTCTGTTCAGCAAAAAATGACAAGTTAATTCTTTTCTAAATGCATTTACAACTTTAAAAGGACAACAGACATTATCATAAATTAGTCATGCTGCAGTACACTGGTTTTTAATATACACACATTTAATTTGAATACCTTGCACTAGAGTTTCAATTCCAAGAGTGTTTGCAAATCTATATGTGCTTAGTCAAAACATGACCATTAAGTAATGCAATTATTCTTTCAATCTGTCTTCATTAAATTGCTTAAGATTCTGTTTCATGTTGCTTTGCTTTAAATCCAAGTCTTTAGAAGGAGAAAGGAAACCCACATGTTAAGCATTTCTAAGCCTTTTGAAAGTTATAAAGCAAACATTCTGAAGGACAGAGGTTGCTATAAAACTCTGATGGTTGCTATTAGAGTTGCCATCCTGTTGCTGTTAGAATCACTTTATGTCACATTAGTAGGAGGGAGGTCTTTTAAAAATAGTTGCTAAATGTGCCTCCTTTTCTAATTTTGGCTTTGCTAATTTAGGATGCCTCTACTCATTGCTTTACAGCAATGAATCCATTCCTTACTCCTCCTGCTATATCCCCCATCCATTTGAAGAACAGTTTAAGTCCAGGATTCCTTGAGTTAGACAGCATCACTGTCTCAGAGACAAGTTGGTTATCTTGGCAATTGAATTCCAGGGCCTCGAATCACTTTTCCTCATTCAGAATTTGTCTCCTATATCTCATAATGGAAATATGTATTTCCACCATTAGAAATTTCTTTCTTTGACTTAATCTTGGTTTCTTCTCTTAAGCTGCATTATACTTCTTTAGAATGATAACATTTAATATTAACATTTTCAGTATTTACTTTATTCCAGTATATGCAGTGTTTTATTAGTTTCAGGTGTATAATATAGTGATTCAGCAATTCTATATATCACTTAGTGCTTATCACGGCCAGTACACTTGTAACTTTTAATATGTATCATGTGAATATATTTATTGATCATTTCCCAAGAGGAGGCTTAAATTATAGAGACCATATAAGGATATTGGGCAGTGAGTTTCAGACATGGGAGAAGGATTTAGAGAAGGATTTGGAGATTCTAGAAGGTAAATGAAGAAAAGCTGAATTTCATAGTGCTAATACATGGTTTCCCTGATGTCTAGGTTCTTGTCCACTTTTCTGGGCTGTATTTAAGAACTCAGTGCCAACATACTGTGGTGCTAATACTTGGGGGGAAAAACAATTTGGAATCATTCTTCACTTCTCCCTTTCTCTCTCATCTCTATCTAACCCATTATTAGAAGGCTGCCCCTACCTTCACAGCATATCCTGAATCTGGTCACTTCTCACCACATTTGCTGTGACTGCCACAGTTGAAGCCACCATCATCCTTCCTAGATGGGCAAAGGCCTCCAAATTTGTCTCCCTCCTTCACATTCCCCATAGTCTGTAGCCAAGGTTATCCTTTAACATTTTAAATAGCACTCTAGGGGCGCCTGGGTGGCTCATTTGTTTAAGCCTCCGACTTCTGCTCAGGTCAGATCTCACGTTTGTGGGTTCAGGCCTCGCATTGGGCTCTGTGCTGACAGCTAGCTCAGAGCCTGGAGCCTGCTTCTGGTTCTGTGTCTCCTTCTCTCTCTGTCCCTCCCCCTCTCATGCTCTGTCTCTCTCTGTATCAAAAATAAATAAAACATTTAAAAAAACTTAAAAATCACACTATATTACTGTTCTACTCAAAACTCTGTAATGATTTCCTAACATGTCTAGAATAACACTCACTCTCCTACCTCTTGCCTCTGAGGTTCTTTATAGGCTGCCTCCTGACTGCTCCTCATTTCCTCTTCCTCTTATCCTAACCCGCCTGACCCAGCCACACCGGCTTCTGCGATACCCTGAAGAGGGCCAAGCACCCTGCCTCCCTGGGAACTTTGGATGTGCTCTTCTCTGCCTAGAGTGCTCACTGCCCACTCATTCCCTCATGTCCTGCAGGATTCTGAAGACTTCCCTGGTCATGGCACCGAAATAACTCTTTCTTCTCCATGTTATCTGACGCCATGTTTTGTATGATGCATTTCTTCCTGTCTCCCTTAGTAGAAGATAATCTTCTCAAGGTCAGGGGCTTTGTCTTGCCCACTGCTGTGCATTTCTGTTGTCTGAAATCTTGTCTGCCACATAGTTGGGGTGCAGGAATTATTTACTGAAAGAAAGGATGAATGAATATGTGGATGCATAAGTCATTCCCTTACTATTTGAGCAGGCCTCTTTCTTTTTGTAAGGAGTCCTTTTTTTTAGCCCTCCCCCTGCCTTCAGGTTCTATAAAGAGCTTTATGTTAACTAAAATGCCCTTCAGTTGTTTTCCTTGTGTTTTCAGTATTTGAACCATCAGCATTGCCAGCACTGCCGTTCTTAGAGGTCAGGGGTTCAGAGTGGCTGGCAGTGTGCTGTGTCACTAATCGTGGGGATATTGGGGCTGTTTTCACATGAATGGATCATAACAAGTTTACCTAACATTCAGAATCAGCATGTAGCAACATGGAGAATTTGATTTCAGGCCTCTTAAAGAAGTTATCTTCTGTAAGTTTTAATGGGAATTTTAATTTTAATAGTTAGAGATCCTTTAATTGAGCTTTAATTTTAATGGTTAGAGATCCTTTAATTCTCTTTTTTTAAACTTATATCCTAAAAGACCAAAATTTGACCCTATATGACCACAGTGCTCTAATTATAAGGTGGCTGTAAAATATTCTCAAACTTTATTTTTGTTTGATAATGAAAGAAAAAAATATGTATATATATTCGCTAAGTAAAACATTATCAGTTAATTGTCACTGACAATATCTTTGTCATTAACAAAAATATATATACATATATATTTTTTTCTTTAGTCCAGAACACACTTCCTCAGACCAAAACCAAGACTTACTTGTCCTTATAATGGCTGGACAGGCAGAGGTAGCTACCTATTGACTACTGAACTTATTTTCAATATCCTTGGATCACATTTCATTGGTTTGCCATTTGCTATTTTAATCTACCTGCCATAAATAAATAAATAAATAAATCGGACTTTGAATCTTGCTCTTCCAATTACTTATGACCTTGGAAGAATTACTTCTTTTTTTTTTAATGTTTTATTTTTATTTTTGATACAGAGAAAGACAGAGCATGAGAGGGGGAGGGGCAGAAAGAGAGGGAGACACAGAACTGGAAGCAGGCTCCAGGCTCTGAGCTAGCTGTCAGCACAGAGCCTGACGTGGGGCTCGAACCCACGAACATGAGATCTGACCTGAGCCGAAGTCGGAGGCTTAACCGACTGAGCCACCCAGGCGCCTCGAATTACTTCTTTTTTTAATCCAATGATCCCATCTGTATAAGCAGAAATAATATTTTCCTCAGGGGTTGTTGGGGCAATTTAATGAGGTAACACACTTGTTTTTGTTAGTGGAGTGCCTGGCAGAGAGTAGGCATACAGAAGGTATTGATTGTTGTTACTGTTACTTAAATGCTATGTCATGATACTCTAGTAGTCCAAATAAATTAATGTTTTGGCTCTCGTGTTCCAATGGAAACTTTGAGAAAAACCAAATGGATCCTACACAGTCATATTGCTAAGGGGCTATGAGGATTGACTAATGTCTTTCATTCCATAGCTGTCTACTTGAGGCATTTCCACAATCGATTACAAAATGCCATATGCCCACAGGAGGTAGGACTCTGGCCTTTGAGACTCCCCATATTTTCCTCCTAAACAGAAGGACAAAATGAGGGTGTGTTAGAAGGCATCAGAGTTGGGAGAGAGAGGGTGGAACAGGGACTTCACCATTAAAGAGAGCATGGCAGGCAGTGGGGAAGCCATCTTGTCCGGAGGCTGGAGGACCTTCTCTGTAACAGCTTCCAAAAGAGAAAGTGAGTACCAGTTAGCCAATAGGACTCCTTTGATTTCTCATTCTCACAATTCCTGGAGACATTTTCTCAGGTTGATTGAGTTTGGATGTTCAGTTTTCATGGTTGCAGGGTGATTTGTGACTACATATAGATAGTGCTTTTGAAAAAAAAAATAAAGAGGATGAGGAAAGACTGTGAAAGACAGATTTCTAAAAGGAATATAGGAATCCTTACCTGGTGAGCATTTTCCCTCTGTTGCTGCTTGGCCGGTATTTTCTCTGAGGTGGTAAACAATAGCAATAGTGATAAATGCCTTATATTTCTTTAGAGAATTTGTTGTTTGCCAGTGAATGGAATTTGGGTGTTGTTGGTTAATGAGCTACCAACAGGGTTTTTGTTACTTTACATAAAACCATGGTCATTAAACTTTTCTTCTCATTTTTCTCTGTAATGACTTCCAAAATTCCTCCATTGCTAATTCTTATAGGGTCATGATACATTAATTGAAAAAGCTATTTATACAGTGTGACCCATTCCTTTCAAACAAGCAAAAAAATTGCTGTGACTTGCTGTAATTATGAACTCTGTTTCTTTCATGCTTTTTCTGAACTTTGGTTGCTATAGTATTCCTGGATCTCTAGTGTTAGGACTTGATGAAAGCATTGAAACCCTCATACATAAAATGTTAATTTGTGTGTGTGTGTGTGTGTGTGTGTGTGTGTGTGCACGCGTGCGTGCTCCATGTGTGTTTTCTGTGGCAGCAAGGGGCAAAACTTACACCTAGAAGGACAGAAGCAGAAACGGAATTAGCATTTACTGACCATCTATTCCATGCCATGTTGAGCATTTGGTATTATTATGCACATTTTAAAGATGGGAAAACAGAACTGAGCAAGGTCACATGCCTAGTAAGTGGCAGGGCGAAGCTCAGTTGAGCTATAAAGCATGCCTCTTGTCTGTACCATACTGTTTCCTTTTCTGCCTTCCTTATTTGTTAACTGTATCATAGGAACCTTCTACTCAGCTGCTGTATCTGACCCCTTCCTAATGGCCAGAGAGCTCTTTGGCTAAAGACACTTTGGAAGGAAAGGATCTGAAGTGAGACCTTGGTAACCATCCATCCTAACAAACCCTCACCTCATTGCACTTTGCCCTGGGGTACAAAGCCATCTGCCCTGAGACTCAGAGACATGAGGGACAAGCTTTCTGCTTGAGTGCATGTGGAAAACAGGGTGAGAACGTAGAGTAAAGAGAAGAGGCTTTAGATTTCACCTCTGGAGAAGACCTGCCTTTGGAAATTACCAAACTTGGGGTGCCTGGGTGGCTCAGTCAGTTAAGCGTCCTATTTCAGCTCAGATCATGATCTCACAGTCCGTGGGTTTGAACACCATGTTGGGCTCTGTGCTGACAGCTCAGAGCCAGGAGCCTGCTTCAGATTCTGTGTCTCCCTTTCTTTCTGCCTCTCCCCTGCTTACTCTGTTTCTCTCTCAAAATAAAATAAAGGCATAAAAAATTAAAAAAGGAAATAACCAAACTTTTCTTAGTCTCTCACTCCCAGGAATTGGAAACAGATTATTGTCTGTATTGAATGCATAAGTAGGACTTGCACTTTGCACTCCAAAGTCTTGCCCAGCTTACTGACTCATTTTCCAGCCTGAGCGAACGATGTGAGGCAGAGGGAGAAGAGTTGTGTCACAGGATTGTCCAAATCCCCAGGATTGTCCAAATCCTTTTCCTACAGTGGAATTTTTATAAGACTTCATGAGGGGAACTTGGGGGGCTCAACTGGTTAAGTGTCCAACTTCAGCTCCGGTCATGATCTCACAGTTCATGGGTTCGAGCCCTGCAGGACTCAGCACTGACAGCTCAGAGCCTGGAGCCTGCTTCAGATTCTCTATGTGTGTGTGTATGTCTCTCTCTGCTCATCCCCCTGCCTCTCAAAAATAAAAAAAATTTTAATTATAAGACATCATGATTGTCAGGTCTTCAAGCATTTTAAAATGATGACATTCATTGTGAAGGGGTTTGGTCACTATTAAGTTTCTGAGAGGTTTGCTTTGTTATTTTGCTGTCTGTGACTGGACTTCAATTTTACTCTAATCTCTGAAAGGCCAGTGTTTGAGTGACACACACTGATTTTTATTGCTGTTTTATTTTCCTTTTAAGCAGTCACAATGCTGAGAAATTTTTCCTCAAATCTGAAATGGTAGGCAGTTATAAGAATATTCTTAGGTTTCATTTATTGTTCTAGAAGTTAATGAGTCTATTGGTATTTATGTGAACGCTGTAGGGTTCTTTTAATGCTGTGGCTTGAAGAATGCTGTAATAACCTACAAAAGGAAATTCTGTCTGAAATAAATCTCCAGGTCTGAGTGCAGTGCTGTTGTGGTTGTTTTGTTTTCTGCAAGTTGTGGTCAAACTCCGTTGTGTTATGACCCATGTATCTGTATGTGTGTGTACAGGCTTATGGATTTGTGTGTGTCTATTAGTATGTATCTTAACCAGTTCTAAAACAGGAAGAATATATTCCTAAGTCAGTTTAAATAACAGCATGCCTACATATATAGAACACTCATCAGTTAAATATAGTGGGCACATTGTTAACTCATTTTTAGTATGCATACCTTTATCCCAGTGGGTTCAAACAAGTGGAAATATTGTCCTATATCAAGAAGGTTGAAAAGTTGGTCATCCTGACCCATTTAAAATCATATAACCCCAACTCCACACATTCACACACTGCTCTAATTTTAAAAGGCCAACTCTCACACAGTCATCCAGAAGTTTGCGAAGTATTACCCATGACAAGTTCACCTGCTATGGAGCAGGCTCATTGGGTTTCCACCTGCTTCATCTGAGTCTCACTCCCTTATAACACCAGGGGTGAGGCGTATCTCCTGTGGACCCACATCTCCTTTCTTCACTCCCCTCATCCCATACTGCCACCAGGAGAGGCTGCTGTGATTATTTTTCTCCTAGAAAATAAAAGGGATTTATTATTCAGAGCCAATGGACTTAAAAAAAAAGCCAATTGACTTGTTTTTAACCTATAGGTGAATATTTGGCCCTAGGAAGAGGGATTATTACATGCATATGATGTCATGACTTCAGTTTTCTTTAGAGTCTTATATTTTCCTTCCTTCTTCTTTTAAATAAACCAAACCAAACAGGTATTCCTGGAAGACCTCTGAATGGAAAGAATGCCAAGTCTCTCTTCTCCTCGAGCAGCAGGACCCCTACTGGCATGTGACAGGACCCGTTTGTGGAGGTGGGATCCAGACCCGGGAGGTGTACTGTGCCCAGAGCACACCAGCGTCCACTGCACAGAGGGCCAAGGAAGGTAGGCAGCCAGTTCCAGGGACAGATGGTGCAGCTGATTGGAAGGGAAATCAACTCTAAAGCCGTCTCTGCATATTCTTCTTGACATACTGGACCCTCAGCACTCACAGATTTAGTATTTGTTTTGTTGAGAACTTGCAAACCAGTCCTAGGTTCTGCTACTTGTAATAAGTGGCAATAGTTAAACATAATAGCAATAATAATAACTTCAGCCTCAAAGGATCATTGTGAAAATTGAATGAGAGCATATACCTAAGAGCTACAGCAGAAATGAATTGGTACAAGCTAAGGGGCTGGTAGGCTGGAGCGAGTAACCGGTCATGAATTCATAGCATTCTTTTTTTCTTTATCCTCCCAAGAGTGTTGTTTGTGGGAATTTGTGAATATGGGAGTTTCTACAGGCCTAGCACTTTCAGATGTCCAGGATCCCTTATTTTACAGGCATATTTTAAGTAACATGAAAATGAGAAAAAGAAGGAGACAGAGGAGGAGGGAAAACAACTTTCTCCATCGTAGGCTCTCTGACAGGCACGCACAACCTCGGCACTAGTCCATTTTCAGAGTTTGAGGCAATGATCACATAGAAGGACTGAAAAACCAGCTCAGGTTTATTTCAGTCCATTGATTGAAAAGCCAAAAGTGAGCAGGAATGCCTCCCCTCTAGAAGGACGTGTGATGTCGCCCCCACATTGGAGCATATGGCAGTGTCCTCTGCAGAAGTAGTCAAGGTGGGAATGTTTTCTTGAGTGTGCACATAGACGCCTTACTGTAGAAGGCAAGGTGCATGCTTTCTGGGCATGGAAATGCATCCATTTTACCCTATAAAGCTTTTCAGACCAGGCACCTTTCTTTTTTTTTTTTTTTGGTGACATGGCCTCTCAACATTCTAGAGGCAGCTGTGACCATAACCTTGGATAATTTAACTTCTTACTTACAGAGGGATCATCTTTACAGAATCATTAGAGTTTGCTTCAATAATTAAAATTATGAGGCGCCTGGGTGGCTCAGTTGGTTGAGTATTTGTGTTCAGCGCAGGTCACGATCTCATGGTTTGTGAATTCGAGCCCCGCGTTGGGGTCTGTGCTGACAGCTCAGAGCCTGGAGCCTGCTTTGGATTCTGTGTCTCCCTCTCTCTCTCTGCCCCTCCCCCGCTCATGCTCTGCCACTCTCTCTCTGTCTCTCAAAAATAAATAAATATTTAAAAAATAAAAGAATAATTAAAATTACCGTGTCACAATTACAGACCTGGAGCTATTTTTAAAATAGTAATTAATTTTTCTTCCTTATCTAATGTCACTTTTAGAAAGTAACAATTTGCACACTTTCTGTAAGGGTAGAATGTGACTATGCTTACTTTTGTGACTTTGGAAGAACAGAATTTAGATAAAGAGCTCTACATTATTCTTTAAGACCTTTGAAATTCGTGGTTCCACCTTCTCTATCTTGTCTTTTAGGATTGTCTATAGCACTAAGGTTCTCAAGGGTCAGGGAGTGCATTAAGGACATGTTATAACTTACTGCTTACCTTGGCGGTCATTAACAAAGGCTTTATTTTACTTTGTATAGAAGTGAATGAGAGAGATTGCTCAGCTATTACTTTCCTTTCTTACAAAGGCCTTAATTTCCTACTGTTATCATTGATAGATATACCTTGATGTCTCCAGCAACATAAGAATTTCTTCTTCTGGGTTCAAGTTAAACACAAGAGAATAACTAAATTGCTATTGTAAGAGACCAGTGAGTGTGTTTGCCCAATGAAAGAGGCCAAATTACGTATTTCTCACCTTTTCTGCTAATGCAATCATAAAGGCCAAAATTGGTGACAAATTTTTGCATTTCAGTTTCTGTGAATGTCAGCTTTTTTTTTTTTTTTAATGTTAGATTGTAGAGGGAAAAGGAACTTAATAGCATTGATTTTGGAAACTCTTTACTCACTGACAGTTACTTTCCCACAGTTAATTTTCCTTAAACTCTGGGATACTCTGTTCAGTCTTTGGACTGAATTGCTTGACTTTTTGTCCCTACAAAATCCCACCATCTGCTGTGAGTTAGCTGCTCTGCATTTTGAGAACCTGGTCTTAGGGGAACACAGCCCTGGGGGAAACACCACCACAACGGATGAATAAAAACAAACAGACAAACAAAGCCACACCAGAGTAAACAACAACAAAATCACCAGCCCCCAAACCTAACCCATTTCCATGCTCTCATGCAGTAGAATGAAATTGAGTCTAGATTCCAGAATGAAAAAAAATGCTAATTCTCTCCCAAGGGCCTCCTAGGTTCTTGTCGGCTGGATGCTGAGGCTGAATTCTGACTTTGATGCAGGTCTGTTGGCAACTTCTTCTCAGTGATGTCCCATTCCCCATTTGACCTCAATTCATGGTGGTTATAGAAATGGCAGAGTATCTATGGCATCTTTACCTGGTTCTTTTGTTCAGCGTTCATGTGATGTCTTAAATGCAGCCACAATAGCGCTATAACAATCAATATGAGAAGCATTACCTGTAAGAGTAGCCAAGCCAGTAGAATTGGGAATGAAAATGTGGAAGAATATTTATGATTTTGTTTACCGGTTATTTTCGTAGAGAGAATTGTGCTTCTCTTTTATAATTCAGAAATACCAGCAAGAGTGATGCTTCCCTGTGAATCTAAAAGTTTAGTTTAGAAAGAGCATTTTCCTCTTGCCCTTTTCTGAAATGAAATTAAAGCCACTAAGCCTGCGTTCCAGCATCATTTCTCACGAGATAAAACACTGAGATAAAGGACACGCCTTCAAAATCTAGTAAAGACTGGGACATGCTGATTTTCCATTCATGAAAATATGGCCTAGAGACTGAGATATCAACAAATATGGAGTGAAAAGATATAGAGATAGAATGTATGTATATGGTGAAGCAAAAATATCCCCCCCAAAATTAAATAAAAAATTGGAGAAAGGTATGGTGTGGTTGTAGCTAAGAAGAACACTTCCTGAATTGTTTTTCTTATTTTAGATTCATTATTTGGCATTAGATGGACACAACTCTTTTAAGAATGGGACATGAGTTGCGTCCTCCCCTCCAGTGGGATTAAACAATTCTTGAAAGTCTTCTGTCTTTATCATTTTGGGTCCAGAGCTGACATAAGGAAGTGCATGATCAGATAAGAGAATGCGTCCTGAAATGCCAAGTAGTACGGAGCGACTTAGTGTATTTTGGGTCTCAGTAGTAAATGGAGACTTAATTGTTTGAATTGCAGGCTTTAATTTTAAACTGTATAGAATTTTGACAAGCCACATAAATGTTGTTCCAAGCTTCCAGATTGTTGTATTGCTTTTAAATATATTGTTTGGGTGAGTAAAAAGTACATGAAAAATCACACATTCTTTTTTTTCCAAAAAGTAATTTGTGAAGTACCAACTATGTTTTAGACTATGTACTAGACACTCATATGAAGGTGCTTCTCATTACTTTACAGGTTATTTTTTTAATTGGAACAACAGTTGAACTGAGAATTATGCTATAGTGTTGTAAGTAATGTGATCTTTGTATATACGTGTGTATATATGTATACACACATGTATACACACACACACACACACACACACACATATATATATACACACACACATATATGATGGCTAAAACCATTTAATGATGTCTGAAACCCTGAGATTCTCATAAAGGAGGTAATACTGAAAGAGAGTTTGTGGGATCATTAGGAAAGAATGCTCTAAGCGGGGGCAGAGGGGACATATGGAAAGGAATAGAGATATTTGTGTTCAGTGGTAGCACATGAATTGGTGTGAGGGAAGCATACAGAATAAGAACTTGACAGTGACACTGGAAACTTAGGCCTTTGGGAGTGTTCTAGAGGTAAGACTTTGTTTTTGAGAATACAGGTACAGCTTTTCTTTCCTTACTGCAGGTTTTTAAGCAGAGAAGAAGTATCATACTCCTAGCTGTACATAAGAATGTATAAATGTCAGTATGCCAAGAGAATTCTCAGAAGTGCTCATATCCTACTTGCAAACTTATCTGATAATCCAAGTTTTTGAGATATGAAATAAAGTAATTTACATTATGAACAGATGAACAGATTGCGTAAGGGGCAATTGAAGGAGATATCTATTTTACCACCATTTGAGGGCCTAGAAATGCCCTTTACATGTCTTTAGAAATTTGTTTTAAAGTCAATAAGCTTATTTGGGTGTGAGAATAAAGTTTAAGAACATGCACTTAGAACTTCCTTTGGTGTTGACTCTTAGAGGAGAAGTGTGTTTATAGCATTTTCTCTTTCTTCATGCTAAAAGAAAAGCAGAGATAACTGGACGAAATAATCTTTACTAATTAACAACAAGATATTTGATGGCAGTTCATGTGAGAAGAAAAGACAGAAGATAATTGGCCTGTAATCATTATACTTTGAAAAAAACCCTCAGTGTTTGGGTTATGGATATAGGAGAAAGTCAGTATATGTATGCTTCAGATATGTGTGTGTGTGTGTGTGTGTGTGTGTGTCACACACACACACACACACATATATATATAATGTTCTCTCCAAATATTTTCTCCAATAGTGTGAAAGCTGAGAAAAGTTTAGAAAAAGAATATTAGAAATTTAAAGGCAATTAGGTGACCAGGAGTCTAAATTGAGATTGATTTTTACCTGTTCTCTTTCATTGCTTGTGTATCTCAGTTTAGTGATTTTTTTTAAATCAAGTATAACAAACTTATCCTACTATGATTTAGCAAATGTTTATTGAATTACTGTACTTAGGGAAAATATTAAAGAGTTCTTACTTTAGTACTCATGAAATTATCAGGCTGTTCTTTACACTAAAAATGTCCTAATTTGTTTAGCTCAAGGTATAATTCACATGATTGAAAAAGGAATAGGATTTTTCCAGTTCTTTTACCAGTGATATTTCAGGTTTGCTAGTCTTAGTGCACTAGTACTCCCCTGGTACATCATTTTTTGCCTGATTTCTAGCCGTTGGTATTATTGTCTTTGTCAATAGGCTATAAAGCTCTTGAAGGCCATTCTTAGGGTCCTACTTTGTATTCCCAAGTGCCAGAGTCCATCATGTAAATGGAAAATTGCAAATGTGTATGGAATTCAAAATGAAAAGCTCATCAAGTGAGAGAGTGATATATTAAGTTCTGTTGGATTCTTTTTTCTCTTGGAAGAAATTGCTTTATTGTTAACAAAACCAAATGATCTGTTTTTTGGATGTCAGCTTTCCTTGCTAAGTCTGGGTGGTCCAGAGAGCCTGGAATGGAATCAGATAAAATGGAAGATCCTAGGATCAGGAAGTGATAGAAATGATCTGTGGGGAAAGAGTGAGGAAGAAAGCAAAGGAGAAAACAAGGAGGGTCACTGGGTCACGGGGATCAGCTTGAATGAAACTGATGGCTTTACTGAGTGATCTTGACCCATTACACTAAGTGGTTGATTTCTGAATGATTTCCAGAGTTAAATATATTCCTTTTGTTCTCCAGAGAAAAGAGATTATGTAAGGCATCAATGACTTTCAATTATTTGTGTCCATCAGTTTTGCTTTTGATTTTTAGCAGTCTAGGAGGGGAGATGATACAGTCAAGAAATAAGTGCAGAAGTAACATAAGGATCTTAAAAAAAATGAAAATTTTAGGGAAGGAAAGATTAAACCAGCAGGATGTGGGGGACATGGGGTAGGTACATGAAAAAGAAGGCATTTACATGGTGTTTAGACAGGCATTCATGTGAAGGGGACAGAATCCCAAATGAATGAAATGAACGGTTGGAATAAAGGTACAGAAGTAGAAAGTCATAGAACATACTTAGAGCAAAAACAGTAATTATGTCAGACCTGAATGTGGAGTAGCTGAAGGTAATCACTGTGGGTTTAGGGTAGCCAGGTAGGATTCTAGACTACGTGGTATTAAGCCTTATGATAATCAGATCATGATGTGGTAGGAATTACACTATTACCTTCTTTGTCCCTGTCCAACACCCAGAGCGCCAGTAACTTTAACTTTCTAGGCCTTGGGAAACAGTCCCTGACTGACCAGTGTCCTACAGTCTCCCACTCCACCACCTCCCCCTCCAACACAAACTTAGTATCTGGCTCTGGGGATCACCTGGACAACCCCTCCCTCTTAGACATTGCTTTTCTGGGAATCTTTAGACTGCATGGGGTTGGTCTCTGATCCTCAGTGGTCAAAGCACTGTATCCCTCACCTCACTGTAGTTGCTTGTCTATGTGCACTGTTAAGCAGGCCGCTACGCAAGGTCAGGGACCCTATCTGCTGTCCACTGTTATTTTCCCAGCACTCAGCACCGTCTCTGGCACATAAAAGACACTTGAATTGAATTCAAGTTTTGCCTCTTCATCTGTTCCTTTACCACCTTCTTCTTTCTTTCCCTTGGTTGATGCTTCACAAGTACATGGCTGCTAGTCCACTTTCAGACCCGGATAAGATGCCACATCATGATGTGTGGACTCTGGTTTCCTGAGGAGCAGCTGAAAGTGCTAGGTGTTACAGCCTGACAGTGGAGGAGACTTCACTCCTTAAGGTGTGAACCTTCACCTTGGGAAACAGGATTTAGGAGGGAACCTGGCTATCTCCAGTGCACCTGTATATTATTCTAATATATTGTTACAATCCTTCCAGAGAACTTCTCTTTCCCAAATACAGAACCTGCTCCATATCTTTGGGGTTTAATACCAAATGATAGTCAGCACAGCAGTCCATCACATAGCATTCTTCATATTTTCCTAGCTTTGTGCCTCATGCTTTCTGTCATTGCATCCTGACCTTGCACCTCCCAGATAAAGTATTAACACCTGAATTCTCATTGCAGCCTCTGCTTTCTAGAGAATATGTGTCCAAAGAAAGAATGAATATGGGTCCAAAGAAAGAATGGAAGACATTGTTTTTAGGGATTTACTGTACCAATCTACATGAGACCTGGTGCATGCCTGAAGTATTCATGTTCCTTTTCTCTTCTCTTCCAAACTCATTTTTCTTCCTCTTCTTTTCTATATTTTCTCTCTTTCACATCATGTAAGTTTTTCATTTCTTTCCCTTTCTCATGTTTTTCTCTTCTTTTCATTTTGCATAAATCTTGAGAGCAGGAACACTTTTAGCAACTATAGTAGACTTCACAGCAGTGAGCACCTTGCCCGACCAAAGGCAGGTAAGAACTCAATGGGTATTTCTTGAACAGATGAACAAACTCCCTGCCTATAGTCATACCATTCAGTTTTAGACATTTCTTTTCACTTTGGAAAAACTTTTCCCTTTATTTCAGTTGTTCACATACACCTGCACTTCATTAATGAACAGTTAGATTCTCCTTTTCAGGGCAGAAGATTGTATTTAGAAAAAACATGCTGAGACTAGTGCATTTACAATCTTTAGTTGGGTGTCTTACTAAACTTCATTTTGTCAGCTGGATTAGATTTTTCTCGAATACCAAGCCAAGAGGTAATGAAGTTCCTCTTGGCAGCGCAATTTCTGAAACAAGGTTACTCCTTCCAAATCTATTTCTCCCGCCTTGTTGAATATGTGAATGTGTTGGAAAGTAGGCTATAGAAGAGCCATCTGTTTATTGTCCAACTGTTCCTGCACAGAAGTTTCACAGTTTCCGCCTCAACTTAATCTAGTATTTAGCACTTTTCCATGCTCTACTCTGAACACCTCATCAGGTTCTGTATTCAAGAGATGTGTCACTTACTAAGATCTCTGTGTGCTTAAGGTTGGATAACTTCCTCCTTGTGTCTTCTAGCCATAATCTCAGGCACACTGGGAGGGGTGGAGAACCAATCCCCAGGTCAATGGAAAAGCTGGAAAACCAGCTCAATTACAGTGCTGCTTCTCATTCAAACACTCTATGTGCCTCCATGTAGAATATATAATCACAATCCACTTTATTCTTTTAAGAACTGTTTTTCTAGGGGCACCTGGGTGGCTCAGTCGGTTAAACATCTGGCTTCAGCTCAGGTCATGATCTCACATTTTGTGGGTTCAAGCCCCGCGTCGGGCTCTGTGCTGACAGCTAGCTCAGAGCCTGGAGCCTGTTTCTGATTCTGTGTCTCCCTCTCTCTCTGACCCTCCCCTGCTCACGCTGTCTCTGTCTGTCTCTCAAAAATAAATAAAAGACATTAAAAAAAACCCTGTTTTTCTAACCCTTTGATTCTATTTCTGACTGTTGGTGAAAGATATCCAAAGTGTCCCAATTCTTTCTAGACTCAGGACTCAATACTGAACCCAGCTAGTTCTCTGTGAATAATACATAGCATTTTAAAATCAGTTTCCCCAGAGTGGACCCTTAGTTATCCTGCTCAATCCCGTATGAGACTCTTTCCAGTGTTCCAGAATGAGGGAACTGTCTTTCTTCCTGCCAAGTGTTTGTGCTAGAAACCTGGGGAGCATCCATGGTTTTGTACTGTCATTCTCTTCATTGCCCACATTCAGTCCAGCACCACATTCTGTTAATTCTACTTCCAAATATATACTTTGTTTATTCTATTTATTTCATCTATTTCTTCTTCTAGCATTCTTTCTCACATGAACTGCTATAGTTTCCTGGCTGATTTCCTGCCTACTCTTACCTTTTCTACATTGGGAGGGTGTTTAATGTGGCTTAGCACATGGGCTCTAGAAACACCCTACCTCTGTCCAAATTCTTACTCTTTAATTATCAGCTGTGTAATCTGGGACAAATTAATTCTTTTACCTTTCATTTCCTCATCTATTAAATAGAAATAATAATTCCTAGCTAATCAAATGAACATATACATTTGCACACTTATACACCACTTAGAACAGAACCTTGTACAATAAGCACTTGATAACTATTAGCTTTGATTATGTTTCTTCTCCATATTCCTGCCAAAGCAACCTTATTGGAAAGCTTATCTGACTGTATATCATCCCCATGAAAAATGACATCAGTTACTTTTTCTAAATTAAAACTTCTCAACATCACTCACAAAGCCGTGTGTGATCTGGCCCTTGCCAGATCTGCAGCCTCAGCCAACGCCCCTGCCCCTTCCACTCACTTGGCCTTAGGTGAGTTTAGTTAAGCTTCCTGTTAATGAGTTTCCATCTTGTGGCTAAAAGCTATCATTGCCTCATCTAGACAGCAGAGGACACGAGAAGCACAGACCTAGAACTGAAACATCCTGTTTCAGAACTGAGACACTTCAGCACTCCACCAAGGAGAGTAGTCATTGTCCCTGTCTCAATGCAAAGAAAGACGGGGGGATTAGAGGTCCTTGGAAAGTGTCCCTCTGACTGAGCAGCCATTTTCTAGCAACACTTGTATGTTTTGGAAGGGGAATGACAGTCCTTGAGGGGCAGCTAACTATCTCTGGCACAGGCATTATTTCCCATTAATCTCACCCCTATATCATTCTTACTGATGCAGTGACAAATTACCACAAGTGTAATGACTTAATGCAACACAGTTGATTATCTCACAGTTTTGGGGGTCAGAAGTATGAAAAGAGTCTCACTGGGCTAAAATCAAGGTGTCAGCAAGGCTGTACTCCTTCTAGAGGGAGAATCTTTTCCTTGTTTTTCCCAGCTTTGATGGGGCTCCAGTTACTTCTTGGCTTATGACTCCTTCCTCTATCATCAAAGCAGGCAACATACCATCTTCAAATGTCTTTCTATGAGTCTTATGCCTCCTTCTTCCATTTACAAAAACCCTTTGTCATTACATTGAATGTGCATTGATAATCTGGGATAATCTTCTCATCTCAAATTCAGCTGACAGGCAATCCCAGTGCCACAACACCTTAACACCCCTCTGCCATGTAACCTAACTTTCATAGGTAGTAGACAGTAAGATTTAGACACATCTGGGTGGTCATTATTCTGCCTAACAAGTCCCCTCCCACTTCTGAGAAATAAATAATACTTGGAGTTTATTAAATTAAACAAGAGGTACTTATTATGAATATATGGCTTATGTGATGTGATGTAAAGGAAATCAGAGGTCTGGTTGGCTTAGTAAGAGTGAACTTAGTTCTAAAGTGGGGAGTGCCATGTTGGAGCACCATCACCCCTGTTTCCCGGCCATGTGATACTGGACAAGTCATGTAGCCTCCTTAAGAATCCACTTTTCTCATATATAACATGGAGATAACAACAGACTTGTCAGAATTAAATGAGATGATCTAAGTTTGGAAGAGAAACGATTACAGCATAGGGCCTGATTCATAGTAAGCGTTCAGGAAGCACCAGGTGTTGGTTTGCTTCATTTTAGACACTTGAAAGTTTTGCTTTTTTGGACATTTACACATTTACTGAGGTCCTGCCATAGGCTAGATGCTGTATCAAATATTAGTGTTAGAAGGATGAACAATTCAACCTTAAATATTAGAAAGTCAAAGCCAATTAGGAGAAACATAAAAACAAATCATGTGGACTTAATATAATGAGTGTTTTATTACACGTGTGTAAAATGCATTTTTAAAGTGCAGGATTAAAGGTGGGGGCATGTGGGTGGTTCAGTCTCGGTTGGTTGAGTGTCCAACTTTGGCTCAGATCATGATCTCATGGTTGATTTCGAGCCCTGGATCAGGCTCTGTGCTTTCAGCCTGCTTCAGATTCTGTGTTTCCTTCTCGCTGCCCCTACCTCACTCACCTTCTGTCTCTCTCTCTCTCTCTCTCTCTCTCTCTCTCTCACACTCTCTGAAAAATAAATAAACATTTAAAACTTTTTCAAAAGTAAAGCACAAGATTAAAGGGGCACCTGGGTGGCTCAGTTGGTTAAAAGCATTTGATTCTTGATTTCAGTTCAGATCATAATCTCGCAGATTTTGAGTTCGAGCCTGGCCCTGAGCTCTGTGCTGGCAGTGTGGAGCCTGCCTGGGATTCTCTCTCTCCTTCTCTCTCTGACCCTCCCCCTTTCATGCACACACATTCTCTCACCCTTCAAAAAAATAAATACACATTATTTTTTTTAAAATATTAAGATGCGAGATTAAAAAGCAAACAACCTAGAAGAGGAAAGGATTATGTCCTTTAAAGTTTCTGTTGAAATGCAGACATTGCAGCTTCCTCATTTGTAAAATGAGAAAATTGGAATATGATCCATGGGAGAGTCTCTTTCAGTAATGGTATTATGTCGTCTGTTCTCTCTGGGAAGGCATCAAGCTGAACAGCCAATAGGCATGACCCAGGAACTAGACTGGACACTTTACTGTCCTGCATCTAGTATGACATGTGTGTGAGGTATCACTCCTTAAGCTGCATAGCAGTTAGTCACTACTTGAGCTTAGTCAGTCATGGGAACACAACACTCCTCTGAGTTCTCTTTGAGTGCTTTCAGAATTGACTACTCATAGATTTGGTACTGCACTGCAAATGTGAAATCCCACTCAACGTATCCCCGTTGATTTTAATGCAAGAAGTCCACAGACCATGACTTAAGCATTCTCTTGCAATAGTTTGACACAGCAAAGCTGGGAGATGTGAGAATTTTGGAATGGTATAATAGGATCTGTGACAACAGTTTTGATTTTTCAAAAAATTTCCCAGAACTATTCAGTTACTTAATTGAAATGATCAGTTGTAAAGTGACTCCCCAGGATTTCTTAGCATACACAGAGAGAGTTGAAAGACAAACAAGTCTACAAGAATTGCACAAAGCCATTGTAGGAAGACCTATTTGTAAGCTCAGACGTGAATAACTGACCTACAAATGTCAAGAACTGTAAAGGATGTCACTTATTACCCCACTTGCTAGCTAACATGTAAGCTTGCAACCGTTTCATGGCAAGACATGAGATCCCTGATCAGAGACAAAGGGCAGTGTGCTGCTCACAGCAATGTCAGTAGCCAAAGTCTTGCCATTCGTATTTATTTCTTAGCCCCAGTTCCCACAGTGCGACCCAGTAGCAGGCCACGTGACATCTGCACGCACAGTAAGTTTTGTGTCAGGAAAGACATACTGAGCTTTGGGAAACCCAGCCTTTTATAAGGCAGCTGACAAAGAAAAACCACCCCGGCACAGCCTTTGCCCCAGAGGATGACATTATCTTCTGCCAAGGCTATTTGCTGTATAAACACCCTTGAAAAGATAGTCTGGAACAAAACTGTCAGTATCTTTAATGATGAGATATGCAAAAATAGGGCAGATCCATGGAGGGACTGTCTCCCAGCGCAGCACACACACATGTACACAGACACAGGTTCACACACACACTCTCCCTCCCACTAGTTCATATATCCTTTTCCATGAAAATATAACTAAAATCATTGCATATAGTGAGTGATAGGACCCTTTTCCAGTGATAATCAGGAGCTAACATCGCTACTACATGAAACAATAAAATGCCCTATGTCCTCCAAAATCTTTGATTGTCTAAGACTAATCTCACATTTGCATATCCTACATTGTGGTATTAATTCACAGAAGGAAGTATTATAGCGAAAAAATAAAAGCAGCCACTACTTTTATTTAGAAAATCACTTCTCTGTTTTGAAAAGTATAGCACCCACACTCTTGGGAAATATGTTCCATTTCCCTGAATAAAACAGATATTATAGAAGTATAGGGCTATTGATGTGTAGCTTTATCCAATAAGCTATGAGAAGAATTCATTAAGGATAGAGAAATAAATATGTAACAGATTGGCTTCTCCTGCAGAAGTTTTGTGAGATGTAAAAATGTTAAAATGATTCTGCCCCAGTCGTTGGCTGTGGAGCTAATATTCCAGGAATTCGACTTCAGAGGATGTAACATTTACATCTATAAGTTGCCTTCTATTGATCTCAAAGTAACAAATATTTCTGGAGGAGATATCATCATGGGAACTTTCAAATGTTCGCAAAGTGAAGATAATAATTATTACATTTTGGTAAAGTGAAATTATATGGAAAGAAATATTGAAAGGGGAATTAAGTGAACAGAAGTCTGATTTGGTCTGTACCAATGATGATGATACTTAACCTTGGGCCAGATGTGTTACCCGGTTTTGGCTTCAATCTATCCCTTTATGAAGCAGGGATAATAGAATGCTTTTATTCTTATCTCATAGGTATATTGAATACTAGTGAAATATATAAATGTAAAAATTAGTTACATTCAGAAAAAAAACTTACTTCTGTGTAATAGTCTTTTTCTTGTGTCTGTAATGTCTCCTTTTCACTGAAATAGACTTAATACTACAAAGACATTATTTTCCCTAAATTCTATACCTGCAATTTTCTTTTGGCCAGTTACGTTGCCCAGATTCCTTCAGTATTTTTTAAACGGGATAAAGCTTGCAACCATGGCCATCATTTTTAAAGAATGACAGTTTCATTAAAATAACTTATGTAAGGGGCACCAGGGTATCTCAGTAGGTTGGTTAAGTGTCCTCTGATTCTTGATTTCAGTTCAGGTTGATCTCACAGTTCATGAGTTGAGGCCCACACCGGGCTCTATGCTGGCAGTCTGAAGCCTGCTTGGGATTCTCTCTTTCCTTCTCTTTCTGCCACCCCCCTCTCAAAATAATAAATAAACTTAAAAAAGTAACATATAATTACTTGTTGATTTAAAAGAAATGTTCTACATTTATCTCTTTAGGTTATGAGAAACTATTGTTTGAAACAAAAAAAGAAGTCAAATTTTGGACCTAAGGGGAAATTGTAGCATCCTTTAAGCAATAATTATCAACAAACCTGGTGACATGAATTATTTGTTAAACATATCCCTTCGTGGGCTCTCCCCCTAGAGCTTCTCATCCAGGGGGTCTAGTGTGGGCATGGAAATTTGTAAAAATTTTACATAAATATAAATATAAATAAATAAGTGGTTCCAATCAATAAGGAAGGTTGGGAAATATTGACACAATTTAATATTTTTATTATAAAATATGCAAATTGAGACCCTCAGTAGTTAAACTTGCTGGGTGCTCACAGTCCATCAGTGCAGGCTTTAGACTTCTAAGCCTTTGGCAAGTTCTCTATGCACATAACCCTGATATAAAAGTTAATATAAAGGCACAAAACATGTGCCTTCACTACCTCACCCTGATACGGCCCCACACCCCAACTTATTTACCTACCAGTGTAACATTTTCTTTCCTGCTAAATTTGGCATCTACTCAAGTTTCAGGGGCTGGAAAGAAGCCACGGGAGTCAGAGAGCTAGAAGCTAGAACTTGTTTGCAATGATAATAATTTTGGATGTCAGGGCTCAGTGTGGAATTTGCAGCTTTAACATCAGAGCTTTTAATGACTTCCTAACTCAGATTGTTTTTAGTTAGGATTTTATGGTTTTCAGTTTCCTGGTTATTCTTGTCTTATATAAGCCACATGGCTTTTCTTTATGACCCTGCAGAAAACCTCTATGGTAATAATACTATGTCAGAGACCTTTGAAAATCTGTAACCTGTTATGAAGATGAAGGCGATTTTTATTTTTAACTCCATTTTCAAATGGTTTGAGGTAGACTCAAGGCTTAAAAGATATGGTAACTATACAGCAGGCATCAATCTGCTAACTCTCTTCTTAACTCTGAAGCTCAATTTATTAAACACTTTCTCCTGATTTTTCTTTTATTCTTAGCAGAGGGAAACATTCTTTACTTGTTTTGCTCTTCTTTCTTTTATGATATAGAAGACTTCTTAGAGGAGCTCTGTTTTTCAATCCACTCCTTCCCCAAACCCACCTCTTTTAAAGAAGCCATGCACGTATTTGTCTTTAACAGTGTTTCATTTTTAATTGGAATATAATGAAATGGACCTTTTTCTGTTGGTAAGATAAGGAAACGGTCTTATTTGTGTTCAAATAACATAGTATCAAGACATTTATTAACTGGCCAAGATTAAGCAACTGGGTCTCAGGTCCAGACTAACCTTCTGTTCTCTTCTTTATGCAGGTTAAGGCGGGAAGTGAAGGTATACTATTAGCAGTGTTGTTGTGACCGTTTCTCTTACATTAACTGAGGTAGCAGAATCATAATGTAAATATAATTCGAAAGGATGTTGGGGAAGGTCATAGAGAAGATGTGACCCCTGGTTGACCTGTGAGTTGGATCTATGCAATTGAAGGCTCCTCACCCCCATTCCTTGTCCTTGGACTGTGGGCTCTGCTTGCCACGCCCACTCGTAGAACCTGCCGCAAGGACCCATCCTTGAGATCTTGAGATCCTGCTGTGATGTTGAGAATGCCTGGACAATATAAAAGACTGAACTCAGTAAAGGCCTCTATGTAAACTTTTAAGATTGGGCAGACAGGCGCTTACAAGCCAACGAAGGGGCTGGATTGGTTCTCTGGTACACACTTTTGACAGAGTGGTTTCTTCTTGAAGAATCTTTGAGTGTGGTTTCAGACTGCATGCTATTCATTACTCTGTAAAGTTCCAATTATTACATAGACTTCTCTTATATTCAGTTGCTTCTTGTTAATTTCCATCTGTTTCTCCCAGGTTTGCACTTAGGAGCTGCATAAAATTAATCTATTTTTCATAGAAAAAAACCCTTCAAAAATTTAAACATAGCCACACTATACTCTTGACATTTTTCTCTCTACACCAAACACCCCCAGTCTTCACATTTTCCTCCTGGGCCATATTTTCATACTCTTTCTTCATAAAGGATGCTTAATGAACTCTAATAATTTCATAGTGAAGTGCAATTTCCTTTTTTTTTTTTTTGGTTACTGTCTAAAATAAGCTTTGAATTTGGCTTGGAATTATCATCGTGCTGAATGCACCGTGGAATCCATCCTCTTTCCCTATGTGAGCAATTTTTCAAAACAGGTTTGTTTTCTCCTTCCACTTGTATGTCCACAATTCCTCATCTAATCTACCTTAAAGCAGTCTGAAGACCTAGAGTTCCGTGGGTGAAGGTAGGAGGATGGGGCTTTTGATGGGTCTTTCAGTTATGGAAAGCCCAAAAAAGGTTGGGTGTTTGGGGCCTCACCTTCTTTATATGATAAAATAATAAGGGATTTCCATCCCTGCCATACAGACTGTGTAGGAAACTGATTTATTTTTCATAAATAAATAGATTGAAGCCAAAACCGGGTAACACATCTGGCCCAAGGTTAAGTATCATCATCATTGGTACAGACCAAATCAGACTTCTGTTCACTTAATTCTCCTTTCAATATTTCTTTCCATATAATTTCACTTTACCAAAATGTAATAATTATTATCTTCACTTTGCGAACATTTGAAAGTTCCCATGATGATATCTCCTCCAAAAATATTTGTTACTTTGAGATCAATAGAAGGCAACTTATAGATGTAAATGTTACATCCTCTGAAGTCGAATTCCTGGAATATTAGCTCCACAGCCAACGACTGGGGCAGAATCATTTTAACATTTTTACATCTCACAAAACTTCTGCAGGAGAAGCCAATCTGTTACATGCTCAGGTTCAAGTGAGCATGCAGATTACCTGGATATCTTTTAAAATGTATATTGTGATTTAGTATATCTGGGTTGGCGTGGGAGTCCTACATTTCTAGTAAGCTCCCCGGAGATGCCTATGCCACTGCTCCATGGACCAAACTTGGAACTCTTCTGTCCAATAGAAATCTAATGTGAGTCACAAACGTGAATCACACATGGAATTTTCAGTTTCCTGGTAGCCACATTAAGAAAATGCAAAAAGAAATGGGTGAAAGAAATGAAATTAATTGTAATAATGTACTTTATTTAACTCAACATATCTAAAATGTCATTCTATTTTTTATTCCTATTTGTTAAATTTTTTAATGTTTTATTTATTTTTGATAGAGAGAGAGAGACAGAGCATGAGTGGGGAGGGGCAGAGAGAGAAGGAGACACAGAACCTGAAGCAGGCTCCAGGCTCTGAGCTAACTGTCAGTCCAGAACCTGACACGGGGCTCGAACCCACAAACGTGAGATATGACCTGAGCCAAAGTTGGAGGCTTAGCTGACTGAGCTACCCAGGCACCCCTAAAATGTCATTTTAATATGCAATAAGTATAAAAATATTTTAAATTCATTTTTTTACTACGTATTGAAAATTTGTATTTGTTGTATTCTTCCAGCACATCTGCTATTGGATTAGTCACATTCCAAGTGTTCAGATACGATATGGGCCTCCATGGCTCTGACTGACATATCAGATATTACAGCTCTAGATCTAGAAATTTGGAAATAACACAAATAACTCATATTTGCTGATGCTTACTTTGTGTATGGCACTTTTTTGAGATGTGCATGCCATATAAATGCTTTTTTAAATGAATAATCTCATAAAATCCTTACAAGATTACTGTGCCATAAGTAACACTATTATCCCCATCATAGACATGAAGAAAGCAAGCCCTGCAATGAATGGCAGGGTTAGGATTCTTGTCTAAAGAGTGTGACTCTGGAGTCCAAGGTCTTAACAACTGCTCCAGGGCAGAGGAAGGGTAGTTCTTAGAAAATGGGAGCAGCAGGCCTGGCCTCGGAAGGGAAAGGCTAGGCAAGGTGATTCCCTGTGGCGGCAAGACCCCTAAATTCCAGAACTGAGTTTCAAATTTATTTTTACGTGATATATTTTCCTGTGCTATTTTTGTTGTTGTTGGTGGTGATGGTCTCTAGAACAATTGGTTTACTTCTAGAGCTTAGTAAGAGGGGCCACCTATTGATTGTGCCTGTGGGGATTAAGTTCAATAGGGACACTTGGGGGATCTTTTCAGTTCATTTTCAGAGAATGAATGTGAGAGAGGCTCCTGGATCAGTCATCCACAGGAAGCTGGGACCGATGTCAGGACATGCATTGGCACTGGGGGGAAAATCCCCAGGCCCATCGCTAGGAGCCAGGCCTTCCAACAGTTGTGTGGAGTGAGGTCTTGAGTGATTCTGTTTGTTTGCCAAAGAGAAACAGCCCACCTTCTCTCTCATCTCTACACTGGTTGAGACATTATCTAAATTTCCTGTCTTTTCTGCTGAAGCAGAAGGCTAATTTTATTTTGAAAAGCTGCATGATCTCTTTGACTCCTTCTTAACCAAGTTGTTACTACCCTTTTCAGATGTAGACAAGGATTTCTTTCTTTCTTTTTTTTTTAAATATAAGTTATTGTCAAATTGGCTAACATACAGTGTGTACAGTGTTCCTTTGGTTTTAGGGGTAGATTCCTATGGTTCATTGCTTATATACAACACCAATGCTCATCCCAACAAGTGCCCTCCTCAATGCCCATCACCCACTTTTCCCCTCTCCCCCCTCCCCCCAACCACCCTCAGTTTGTTCTCTGTATTTAAGAGGCTCTTATGGTTTGTCTCCCTCCTTCTCTGTTTGTAACTACTTTCCCCCTTCCCTTTCCCCATAGTCTTCTGTTAAGTTTCTCAAGATCCACATATGAGTGAAAACATATGATATCTGTCCTTCTCTGACTTATTTCACTCAGCATAAGACATCCAAATGGCCAGCAGATACAAGGATTTCAATAATAACAGCAACAATGAGTTGAAAGGTAAATTACCTCTGATGACTAAGAGGAAGCTCTGTACTCAGATTCCTGCACTGAAACCTTTGTCTGTGTCCTCTGCTAGCTGTGTGCCCCAGACAAAGTCACTTGCCCACTGTGAACACCAGGTTCCTTTGAGCTAAAATAAGACTAGTGACACCACTGGCCTCACAGGGCTGTTACAAGAATCATATAAAATAGTAAACATAAAATGCTTAGCTTAGTACCTGGTACTTGGGAAATATGCAGCACTATTTGTGGGTGAGTATTAACTCTTAAACGATTATTGCCATTCTTCCCCTTATATCTCATTATTCTGTTTGCCCATGCTGAACAATCATCCTGTCATTTTACTTATTTTTCTTACCATAAAACATTTTAAATGCCTCCTCCCCTCTTTTGGCTTTTCTTAGTATTTTTATAGGCCCAGTTTATTCCAAGCCTCAACCCTTGTAACATTATAATGGCTTGTTGAGTCACTAATATGTGTTCTTGGCTGTGCTGTCTTTTTTACAAATTTGTGCCCCTCGTTAAAATATGTGCTCCTGAGAGTTTCCGGAGCAGCCCACAAGGCCCCTTTGGGGCTTTATTCTATTTTATCCTCTTTGTAGTTTTTGCAATTTGGGGATCAGGATTCCTTCTGGGGAAAGGCTACCCCTTAAAGTGTATTATACTTTGAGGTATTTAGCTCATGATTTTTTTCTGATCCTTTTGAATTCTAAAATCTGGTCTGCAAATCTAGTTCAGTCTTCCATCTGTCACAAATTCTACAGGAACTTGAACCTGGGGGCAGCACGATGGCAGAACCTCTTGACCCATCTCCATCTTGGAACAAGACTGAGGTTCTGAATGCAGTCTTCAAACAGAGCTTGGGTGAAACAGTGATCTAAGGAGAAAATGGTCATTTTCCTCGAAAATTGAGGAAAGAGAAAAATGAAGAAACACATCCTTCATCAAGCAGTTTAACCTAATAATGTTCCTCAATAGGCCACACTGTTCTTCCTCAATATCATCTTCCCAATTTTTATTCTCTGGTAGTCTCTTTATCTGGTTTCCTGCTTCTTAAAAAATTTAATTATTTATTTATTTATTTATTTATTTATTTATTGAGAGAGAACGAGAGAGAGTGCATGTAAGTGTGTGAGTGGGGGAGGGGCAGAGGTCATGCAGAGCCTTACATGGAGTTCTGTCTCACAACCATGAAAGCATGACCATGAGCTCATGACTTGAGTGTCAATCAAGAGTCAAATGCTTAAGAAATTGAGCCACCCAGGCGCCCCTCTTCTTTTCTATTTTAAACTCCGGCCTTTCCTCTCTTTTTCCTATTCCTTTCCCTTCTCCTTCTTCCTTTTCCTTCTTCCTTCTTCCCTCTCCTTCTCCTTCTTTTTTTTAAATAAAATTCAGTTATTTTCTTGTTAATCATATGACACATAGTAAATTATAAGTTTGGAGGTTAGAAAAAGGATGTCTATATAAAGTGACCAAATGATGTAGGGGACAGAATCTCAGTGAGTCCCACTCAGATCGCTTCCTGTCACTGCACCTGCCATGTCTACACTATGAACAGATAACTTCTCCTTTGTCAGACTTTGTCCTGGGATAGCGGCTCCTTTCCCTACTCTCTTTACAATTTTGACTATGAATGTACTGTCAGTAGAACTCTCCAGTTGTTGTGCTGTTACTTGAATGAGATTTTATGAAGTTTTTAGACAGCCTAAATTCTCATTTTACCTTAACATACCTCTGTTATTTTTAATTGGGGTATAATTTACATATAGTATATGTTTAGATGGTAAATACATGGTTTGATGCATGCATATCAAGACAAATCTTTCCATTACTCCAGAAAGTTCCCTCTGTACCTTCCCACTTGGTGCCATTCTATTTCCAATTCCAGTTCCCATCAGCAACTATTCATCTGATTTCTATGACTTTAGTTAGTTTATATACTTTGAGGATTTTCTATAAATGGAATATATAATAAGTACTTTTTTGTGTTATCTTTCACTTGATATAGAATTTCTGAATTTCATCCATGTTGTCCTTACATTGCAGAGTAATATTTCCTTGTCTGAATATATCACAGGTTATTTATACATTCTCCTGTTGGTTAACATCAGGATTGTTTTTCACTATTTTTACAAAAGCATCACAAACATTCTTGTACAAGGCTTTATGTGAACAAATCTTTTTATACCTCTTGGATAAATATCTAGGAATGCAATTGATGAGTAATGGGGTAGGTATAGTTTTATTAGAAAATTTCAAATCCTTTTATCTCCAAATAGATGGTACCATTTAACCAGCTGTTTGCTAGCTGTGTATAAACATGAGGTTCTGGTTGCATTATGTCCTTTCCAACACTCAGCCTTTTCAGTCTTTTTATGTTTAACTACTTTGTTCAGGATGTGGTGGTATCTCACTGTGGTTTTAATTTTCATGTCCTTGGTGACTAATGAAGTGGAGCACTTTTTCATGTGCTCATCATATATCTTCTTGTGTAAGGTAGGAATCTGTTACCCATTGGGGAAAGGATTGTGATAGATTTTCAGTCTAGGATAATAAAGTACCGTCCGTGCCCTCCAACAGATTGGCTGGGCTTATCATTCTCTCTAAAGGTTACTTCTCTTCCTCCGTCTTGTTTTGTGCCTCTCCTGAGCGACCCACCATATGTTTAGATTCATTGATTTCTAAGCAGGTTAGCAGAGCTGTGACATTTAATGTGAAAATGTGTGTGAAACCACTGTATCCTAAAAGTCTTACAAATGTAACTTATTTTCCTACTTCCTTTTTAATATGAAATTGTTGAGTTTTTCTGATGATAGGTGTGTGTCATACTGTAGTTGAGGGCCCTAACCCAGCAAGTCATGGTGTTGCTTACTATATCCTACAAACCTCCTTTTTGTATATTTCTCATTCATCCTTTATGGTAGTATCATTGCATTATTTAATACTGTTGCCAAGTAATTCCTCCTGTTTATCACTAAGCATACCTTCTACTGTTCTTTTTTTTTAATCTGTTCTATCATTCAGCATTCTGTCCTCCATGTCTTACATTTTGCATCTTTATTTTAGTATTTTTCTTTATTTCCTTTCATTTTCAGCTTGAAGTACACCCTATAATTATTCATTGAGTGTTAACTGCTGTGTTAATATGAATCCTCTACTGTATGGACATGTTGCTGTTGATGAAGGGTCTGTAGGGTATGTGCATAGAATTATTTACAAGTAATGTTAACTAAATTGCACTTAGTCATCCTCATTCTCCTAGAAGAACACCTGAGAAAGTCATGTACTGACTTTCTTTTATGTTGGAAGGACTAAGAAATTAGTGGATCTGGTGTTCCAGGTCTAAAGGAACATGCTTACGAGGCAATTTGGATGCAGTATAGATACAGTGTGATACAGAGGCAAATCCACTCATGACTAGTGCTGCAGTGGAATGTCTAGGAAACCATGGCCCAGTGAGAGTGGGCACCTGGTATTAAGATTAGGTTAAACATGAGGCGCCTGTGTGGCTCAGTCGGTTAAGCATCCAGCATCGGCTCAGTTCGTGATCTCATGGTTCGTGGGTTCAAGCCCTGAATTGGGTTCTGTGCTGACAGCTCAGAGCCTGAAGCCTGTTTCAGATTCTGTGTCTCCCTCTCTCTCGGCCCCTCCCGCATTCAGTCTTTGTCTCTCTCTATCTCAAAAATAAATAAACTGTTAAAAAAAAAAGATTAGGTTAAACAGCAGGACAGAGGGGGATTTGCTCTCTGTAGTCATTTGAACTCCAGTTATGGAATCCTGAACATTCCACTCCAAGCCCTTATGTAGTTTGCCAGCCAATGGGCTATAATTTTGGGTGGTGAATAGAAGGAGAGTTAGAGATTCCTCCAAATTGTCCTTTGATTTATGCAGTTATTGCATTTGCCTTCATGATCCATTGTGAGATGCTCTAGGAAGCCATCCATAGTAGAAATTCCTTGCTGAAATTCTGAAATTACCATTAGTAATTTATTTCTTTGGCTTAAGAACTCTGTTTAAATGAGAACATCCTCAGTTAAAGGTTACTACATTATGCCAAATACCTTATGACATTATATGTCAAGGATACTGAAATACTTTAATGAGAGTATATTGTGTTTCATTTTTATACTTTCTAATCACATTTTATTTATACAAGAAATGCATTGTTATGAAAAATTAGATAGAGGATATAGTACAGAAAGTTAAAAAATTCCCTCAAGCCTACCCCAGTAATCTCAGGGATAGCATAAATTAACTGGCATAAGTGTTTCCTGAGCTAACTTTGTATGCATACAACATAACACATGCACACATACATATCTAGATTTGCATCTAGATATATAGACATATAGATAGATAGATACTTTTTTCTTACTGAAAAAAGAAATCATACCTGCTATAATTTTCTATAACTTGCTTTTGACCACTTGATTTTTCCATGATAGTGTGTGTGTATGTGTGTGTGTGTGTGTGTGTGTGTGTGTGTTTGTAGACAGAGAGAGAGAGAGAGAGAGAGAGAGAGAGAGAGAGAGAAAGAGAGAGAGAGGTTCTCATTATAATGTCCATGCATAATGTCCATGGTGCAAGCAACCTCAGTTTAATCATTTTCACTAGAAGGGCATTTAGAACTTCCTTACAACAAATCACATTGGGGAGAGCATCCAGCTATATCCTCAAAAATGTTGGGGATAACACTTAGCTGTACATCTAGCTTTGTTCAAATGTCAGCTATCAATATTTTAATAAAATGCCTAGAAGTAGACCTGTTGGATATATGGACATTCCAGATTTAATAGAAACAGCCAAAATTTCTTTCAAAAATGCTGTGTCATTTCAAATTT
>NC_043702.1:89089066-89092199 GCF_006229205.1 Suricata suricatta | reverse complement strand
CTCTACAATTTGATCAGCTGAATTAGATTTACATATAAAAACTAGGGATTACTATCAAACAAGTATGTAATTAGACATTCACGTGCCTAGCATCAATTGTACATGAGATAGGTTCTCCACCCCCTAAAAACCATCAGAGACAGTGAGTGAGGAGAAATTCAGGAAAAGGATGGGATAATCTGAGCATAATCATGAAGTTGTTTGGTAGGACTCTCTCTCTCTCTCTCTCTCTCTTTCTGTTGTTGATATTATTGTTGTTTTCTTCTTTCTTCTTCTTCTCATCTTCTTCTTCTCCTTCTCCTTCTCCTCCTTCTCCTTCTTCTCCATCTCCTTCTCCTTCTTTCTCCTTCTTCTTTTTCCTCTTCCTCTCCTTCTTCTTCATTTAGTACAGTTGACACACAATATTACATTTATCTTAGGCATACAGCATAGTGATTCACCAACTATACGTTATGCTAGTACACAAGTGTAGCTATGATCTGTTGGTGTCTCATTTTTTGAGATCCCAGGTACCTGGGACCCTCTTGCTGCCTTTTGGCCAATGTACACGCATTGATGGGACATGGGCCTGGGCTTCTCAATGCTCTGAAGTTACTTTTCTTTCTACTCTATATTAAATTTTCATTCTTATATACATGACCCCATTTTGTGTTTTATAACCTGACACTAGAGGACACCAGAGAGAAAAAATTCTTATATATAATGAAGTTGCATCACTATACTGTACACCTGAAACTAATATAACACTGTATGTTAACTAATTGAATTTAAATAAAAGCTTAAAAAATAAAATGAAATTGCTCTTATAAATACAAGTGTAAAAATACAAACAATAATGACTCAAAAATATTCCTTCTTGTACTATATCCAAAATGAATCATGCAGCATAATAAAGCATTAAAAGAATTAAAAAATTTAAAAAATAAAAAATTTTTCTTTCTTAACAATGCAGGAATGGCTTAATATCGGAGTATTTGTTAATGTAACACTTCATGGATAGACTGAGAAAGGAAACTCAAAAGCTCATCACAGTGTGTGTGTGTGTGTGTGTGTATGTGTGTGTGTGTTCATGTGTGTATAACAATATAATATATGGTATAACAATGTATAACATATGTGATATAAATATTGATTTATATGTAAATTCCACAATTATTAATAATCAACCCCCCAAATCCCTAAAACAAATGAAGAAACAAACTCTCTTACTTAATAAATGCCATCTAACATAAATCACAACTAAATCATATTTAGAAGCGAAAAATTCTACATACTTAAGTCAGAAACAAGACAGGGATACTAGCTAACATTTGGTGGCCTACCACTGTACTAGATTTCCTAGACAGTGCAATACAGTTAAAAAGACATAAAAGTTATAACTATTAAATGAGAAAGTCACATTTTAAAAATATTTTCATTTGAGTATAGTTGACATACAATGTTACATTAGTTGCAGATGTACAACATACTGATTCAACAAGTTTATACAATATGGTATGCTCACCATAAGTATAGCCACTAACTGTCACCATATTATGCTATTCCAATATCGTTGACTCTATTCTCTATTCTGTGTCATTTATTCCTGTGATCTATTCATTCCATACCTGAAAGCCTGCATTTTCCATTCTGCTTCACCAATTTGCCCATCCCCCCTCCCCTCCCCTCTGGCAACCATCAGTTTGTTCTCTGTACTTATAGTTCTGATTCTGGCTTTTGTTTGTTCATTCATTTGTTTTGAGTTTTGTGTTTTTTTTAGATTCCATATATGAGTAAAATCTTATGGTATTTGTCTTTCTCTGTCTGACTTATTTCACTTAGCATAACACCCTCCGGGTTCATCTATGTTGTTTCAAATGGCAAGATGGCCATTGTGTTAACTTTTTTCTCTATCCATCTACAGGGGAATGCTTAGTTTGCTTTTGTATCTTGGCTGTTGGAAATAATGTTTCCATAAACACAGGGGTACATAAAGCTTTTCAAATTACTTTGTTTTCTTTGGGTAAATATCCAGTAGTGGAATTCTTAGATCATATGGTATTTTTATGTTTAATTTTTTGAGGAACCTCAAAAATTTTCCCATAAATTCTGTATTGGTTTAGTGCCTATACCAATTTTCATTTCCCACCAATAGTGTAAGCGGGTTCCTTTTTCTATACATTCTGTCTAATACTTGTGATTTTATGTCTTTTTGCCTTTAGCCATACTGACAGGTGTAAAGTGCTATCTCCTTGAGGTTCTGATTTGCATTTTCCTAACTATTAGTGATATTGAGCATCTTTCTCATGGGTCTGTTGGCCATCTGTACATCTTTTTTTTTTTTGAAATATGTCTATTCAGGTACTCTGTCCATTTTCTAATCAGATTTCTGGGGTTTTGATTGCTGCTTTATTTTGGTTTGTGTTAATTGTGTAAGTTCTTATATATTTTGAATATTAATCCCTTAACAGATATATTATTTGCAAATATCCTCTGCCATTCAGTAAGTTGCCCTACTCTTTTGTTAATGGTTTCCTTCTCCATGCAAAAGCTTTTATATTTTCATGTGGTCCCAATAGTGTTTCCTTTATTTCCCTTGCCTTAGGACACATATCTAGAAAACATGTTTCTACGGCTGATGTCAGAAAAATTACTGCTTGTGTTCTTTTCAAGGATTTTTATGGTTTCAGGTATCACATTTAGATCTTTAATACAGTTTGATTTTACTTGTGTGTGTGTGTGTTTTAAAAAAGCTTCAGTTTCTTTCTTTCTTATTTTTTTACATGTAGCTGTCCAGTTTTTCTAGCACCATTTCTTGAAGAGACTGTCTTTTATTCCATTGCATATTTTTGCCTCCTTTGTCATAGATTAATTGACCATATAATTATGGGTTAATTTCTGTATGTCTATTCTATTCCACTGATCTATTTTTATGCCAGTCTTATACTGTTTTTATTACTACAGTTTTGTGTTATATGCTGAAATCTCAAATTATGATACTTCCAACTTTGTTTTTCTTTTCTCAGGATTGCATGGGCTATTCAGGGACTTGATGGTCCCTACAAATTTTAGTATTATTTGTTCTAGTTCTGTGAAAAAATGTTGTTGGTGTTTTGATAGGGATTGCATTGAATTCGTATATCATGTTGGGTAA
>NC_043702.1:89058415-89088966 GCF_006229205.1 Suricata suricatta | reverse complement strand
TCTCTCTCTCTCTCTCTCTCTCTCTCTCTCTCGTTCTTTCTTTCTCCCTTCCTTTCTTCCTTCCTTTCTTCCTTCTTTCCTTCCTTTCTTTCTGGATATTTTCAAAAACAAAACAATTTACCTTAATCTATAGCTATAACATTGGCTTTTAATTACCAAGGGGTACTGTTAAACTGACATGACTCTATAGGTACTTCTTATTCTTTAAGATTATGTCTGAATTATAAGCAGCATAGCTGTGTTGTTGTATGAATTATAAAAAGTCTCCCCTGGGGCTCAGTCAGTTAAGCATTCAACTTCAGCTCAGATCATGATCTAGTGGTTCATGGGTTTGAGCCCTGCATCAGGTTCTGTGCTGACAGCTCAGAGCCTGGAGCTTGCTTCAGATTCTGTGTCTCCCTTTCTCTCTGTCCCTCCCCTGCTCATACTCTCTTTCTCTCTGTCTCAATAATAAATAAAAACATTTCAAAAAAAATAAAAGAATATGTCTCCCCTTCTGCGTGGAAGTTTAGGAAAAGATACCCTTCTGGGCATAAACCCAGAGGGTGTAAATTTATAACCGGAGCCCTGTTTGGATTTCAGCCCCTACCTGCCTTCTGGCAAAGTGATTTTTTGCTGGCTTAACCTGTCCAACCCCAGGTAGAACCTGGAATATCAGGATTTTCCAGGTATCCTCATACTCTCAAATGTTCACCAAGGATTGATTGTCAATCTTCTTTTTTATTTAATATCTAGGTTAGAATTGAAATTCACACAACCACATTCACTGATGAAATACATTCACTGATGTGTTTATTCAGTACTTCTTGGATACCTGGCTATCAGTGATGGGTTGGTGTTGCAGTGGTGAGCCAGAGAGTGGATGTTCTTATGGAATATGAATTGCTGTGGAGATTTAACTCAATCTATGTGTAATTATTTTATGTCTTTTATCAGCCTTCCATCATAGGTGGAATGTTTCATTCAAATCGATTATTAAAAAAAAAGTGCTATATATGTTTCTCTTGGTGATAAGCACTTGACTAGCTGAAAACTTGTTAATAATGAGTCTTAGGTACAGCTAAGTTTCCAGCTCTAATAATAGGGTTTTCACAACCTAATTGAGAAGGGGAAGAAATACCCATTTTCTGGAGAAACGTATCATCTGCAGGATAAAATACTACCTTGAATGAATGTAAAGTGTAGATGTGAATGGAATATGATAAGGTTAATGAAGGATTGATTGATTGATTGATTGATTGATTGACTTAGCTTGAGGCAGCATAAATGAGTCAACTAAATATCAGGACAGAGGATTCAAGGTTGATAGTTCCACTAACTACCTGTTGGTCTTGGATAAGTCACATAAGCACTTTAGTCCTTGATTTGCTCATTTATGTAAACAGGATATTGTATAAGAAATTATTAAGAATCAGTTACTTTCCAAAATTCCAGGAGGGAGCAAATCTCTGAAAGGAAGAGATTTTCTAAGTAGGCTACCATTTTCTTTAGGATCTGGCTCTTTGTGACATAAAACCTCAGGGGCACCTGGGTGGCTCAGTCGGTTGAGCATCTGATTTCAGCTCAGGTCATGATTTCATGGTTCATGGGTTCAAGCCCCGTGTTGGGCTCTGTGCTGACAGCTCAGAGCCTGGAGCCTGCTTTGGATTCTGTGTTTCCCTCTCTCTCTCTGCCCCTCCCTTGATCACACTGTCTCTCAAAAATAAATAAATGTTAAAAAAAAACCCAAAAACTTCCTTAGACCATGACTGTCAATTCAGAAAAAAAATGAGAAATCTTTCTTCCCTAAAAATGTAGCTATGTTTGTATGTATCTGTGTGTGTATATTTTGATCATTAAAATATAAAATTAAGAAAATAATTTTAGATGAAAGGTGTCTTATATAATTAATTGACAATCAGTGTTAAGTCAAGAGGGCAGAATTGGTTACTGCTGGTGGCCTGGAAGATATGGTTTTGTTTTTGGTCTCAAAACAGGTAATATGTCAGAGAGTGGAAATAGTGGTGTTAGGAGTATGTGTCCTGTTTGGATTCTGTTGAGTAAGATTGGAAGCAAGATGGTTCTGGGTAGGTAGTACTGGTCTTCAGGTGAGGTGCTTCCTTATTCTCTGTAATCTTCCATGGAGAGAGCTCCTGAAAGCTCCCTAACTTTTTTGCTAAGTTTACAATTTTTAGGATCTCGAGCTACCAAAGGTCTGAAAATTTTCTGTGTTCCCCTCCTCCCAAATAATAGTCATAATAAACCCATCTTACCTTTGGACTTCATTTGTGTTGAACAAAACAGTGTTTGTTAGAGCACCTGAACTAAGAAAATATAAATACTAAAACCAAAAAATTAAATGATTATTGCATGTAACCACATCTATTTTTATGTTATAAAAATCTATATTATTTTGAAAAATCTATATGATTTTGAAAATAGGTAATAACCCTTCAGAGTTGGTGTTTATTTGAATTTAGAAACCTATAAATATATCCATGCTGCTTTTTAAAAAATTTTTGTTTATTTATTTTTGAGAGAGACAGAGACAGCATGAGTGGGAGAGGGTCAGAGAGAGAGGAGACAGAGAATCCCAAGCAGACTCTATGCTGTCAGTGTAGAGCCTGATGCAGGACTGAAGACCATGAAACTGTGAGATTGTTATGCCCAGATTTTAATACCCCCCCCCCCCAAACCAGAGACCGCCAGGGAGGCTGAATCACGCATGCAAAAGCAAAGGGCTTTATTACAAATTTAGGCCCCACCAGCCTAAACTCGGGCTCACAGACTTCAACAACACACTGGATCCACGTGGAGTGAGCCCCGAACAAAGGCAGGGTAGGGCTTTTATGAGTTTGGGAAGGGGGAGTTACAGGAAATTGTGACATAGGTACAGTGACCCAATTCTTATTATATAATATTATTGACAACAGGTTTAACCATTCACATTGCCGAGAGTATTTGTTACTTTTGGTGGAACCCAATCACAACATTTAGAGTATTGACCAATCACAGAGTGGGTCCAGGATCCTCACGTAGGCCCCTGACTAGTCTTAGCCTCCATCTTTAGGCCTGCCTTTAGAATGTTACAAGGGTGGTCCCTTTTGCCTTGGGCAATGTGTGCCCTTCTATTGTTTCATGGAGTCGTTTCAGACCTGCTTCCTTACAAGATCTTGTCCTGAGCCCAAACCAAGAGTCAAATGCTTAACTAACTGAGCTACCCAGAAGTTCCATCTATGCTGCTTTTAATATAAAATCAACTAACTGTCTTTTTAAATTAAATAATTATTCAGTGCTTTCTCTATCAAATCAAGACTTCCTAGAAGACAGGTACAGTATTTTAAAATATAAATCATTGTCTTTTTTATTTCATAGCCTATTTTGCTCTGATGATATATGGAAATGTAAAAAAAATTAAAAAATACATAATTTTAATATAAAATGTATAAAAATGCATCTTAAGACAGTTTTGAATAATATGATTAGTATTTAAGCAAAAAAATAAAATTATACAGCATATCAGCTATTTTAAAATGTATTCTCTGAATGCATCAGAAAATAACAGATCTTGCTGTAATGGAATTACCTCTCTCTTATTGCAATGAAATTATCAGCATATAGACCCCAAATTCAAGAAAAACACAGGCATTTAGAAGCACTGAAGTCAAATTAAAAAGACAGAGTCTAGCCTGGGGCCATGGACATGTGTGATGAATCTAATAGGTTTGGATTTAGAGCCTTGAGCTGGAAGAGACTAATATGGTGTTGAAGAGGGAAACCAGAATCACACTGGCTGGGTTCAAGTCCTGCCTCTGCAGGTCATACTGATTACCAAAGCTTGAGCAGACTTTTATTTATTTATTAAAAAAATTTTAAATATTTTCATTTATTGTTGTGAGATTGGGAGAGACAGAGTGTGAGCAGGGGAAGGGCAGAGGGAGAGAGAGAGAAGGAGATACAGGATCCGAAGCAGCTCCAGGCTCTAATCTGTCAGCACAGAGCCTGATGTGGGGCTCAAACCCACAAACCTTAATATCACAGCCTGAGCCAAAGTTGGTCGCTCAACCAACTGAGCCACCCAGGTGCCTTGAAGCCTGAGCATACTTTTAAAACTTTGGTTGTCTCAACAGTAACTGCAGATGCTAGTAGTACTTACCTCACACAACCTTTTGCTAATTAAGTCAGAATATATTTATAAGTTGCTCAGCACCTAATCTAAGTTCAATATGTGTTCTCTTCTATACATTCCCAGTGGGGGATGATACTGCCCCCAAGGGGACAAAAATCAGCTCATGGGATATATAAAGGCTATACATATACATAGTATATTTGTGGTGTGAAAATGCCAGGGGGAAGGGAAGGGCCTTTAGGGAAAAGATGTTTACAAAAGGCTCCTTAGGAAGCATAGGATGTAACAAAGGTGAAAAACATTGGATAGTCCTTTTGTTTTACAGAAGCTCACGTGCTAAGAAATTTACCAGATTCACACATAGTAGTAGTAGATTGTCAGAATAATGTTTTTTTTTTAAATTTTTTAATGTTTTATTTATTTTTGAGACAGAGAGAGACAGAGCATGAGTGGGGAGGGGCAGAGAGAGAGGGAGACACAGAATCGAAAGCAGGCTCCAGGCTCTGAGCTGTCAGCACAGAGGGCTCAAACCCACAACATGAGATCATGACCTGAGCCAAAGTCGGAGGCTTAACCAACTGAGCCACCCAGGCGCCCCCAGAGTAATAAGTTTTTTAAAAAATAATCACATTTTGCCAATTGGTTTTTTGTTTTTCAGTGATACTCCATAAATTATTTAACTGATTCCCCAACCTGCTAATTATAAAGATTTTTGAAGATATAAATCTTTACTGTACTCTCTGCTACCCCCTTCCCAATTTTGACCCAGTGCTTCTGAGTTGGGACTGTTAGACTCCATTGGTTTAGGCAGGTTGAAAGCTACTAATTTACAATGTTGGCTTTGACCTGGTGAACAGCTAGCTACACAGTGTAGGACTTGCAATGCCTGAATAGGCCTGGAAGGAAGGAGCTTTCTCCAACTTTGCAATGCAGAGGTTTTGGTTTGTAATTTTTGTTTTGCTTCAAAAATGTATAATGCAGTTCCTCACACAAAAGAATGAACTATTCTGCATCTTAAAAATTATTATGCAGTGTCTCATTCATATCACTACTTAGGGACCTGGTGAATCCCCCGAGCCTTCCTTTGAAGTTGAATTAACTTGTTCAGTCTAAAATGATTTGCAAATATAAAGTAGCATATGCTAACAAGGATATCAGGTACAGTGAGGCCTTCAGTATCCCTTCCTTTAAAAACAGGATGATGTGCATATTTATCTTAGAGACAAAGAGTTCCTTCCTGGCCTTCTAAAATAAGTACCACGTATTTCCCTTCTTTTTTTTCTTTGTCTTTTTTCATTTCTTTTTTTTTTTTAAGAGCTTTAAGTTTTGGAGTTTGTGATATTGTTTTTAGAGATTTATGTTGCCTCAGAGAATATGGATTTCTTCTTGTTGTTACCATTATTGTAAATTTCCATTCAGTTACACCAAGATTGAAATACCCTCCTTCTAAATCAACACAGACAAAGAAAGGTCCGCCTTGCTTGCTTCTGGGGAGCTAATAGGGCATCTAGTGACCAATGCTCAAGTCTGGGAGACACAGCTCTGCTTTCTGCCAGCTCCTTCTCACCCTCCTTACCAGATCTTCCGGCTCCCTTTCCCTCTGAGATTTCCTTATCTCAGCCACATTTTCTTTTCTTCTATTTTTTAAATCACCTTCTTCCTCCCAGTTTTTGACCAGTGGACTTCGAGATATCCTGCTGTTATGCCCAAGATTTCAATATCGTCTCCAAAATCCAGAGACCACCAGGGAGACTGAGTCACGCATGCAAAAGCAAAGGGCTTTATTATGGGCTTAGGCTGGCCAGGCCTAAACTCGGGCTCACAGACTTCACCAGCACAGTGGATCCATGCTGTGAGCCCTGAACAAAGGCGGGGTAGGGCCTTTATGAGTTTGGGAAGGGGGAGTTACAGGAAATTGTGACACAGGTACAGGGGTCCAATCATTATAGCATAACATCATTGGCAGTAACTTTAACCATACACATTGTCCAAAGTGTTCGTTACTTCTGACGGGACCCAATCACAACATTTAGAGTGTTAACCAATTACAGAGTGGACCCAGGACCCTCACATAGGGTGTAACTAGCCTTAAGCAATAAGTGATTATCTATAGCTTCTATCTCTAGGCCTGACCTTAGACATGTTATGGGTGTTAGTTGGCCTTTCCTGATTGGGTGTTACAAGGGTGGTCCCTCCTGCCTAGGGCAATGTGTGCCCTTTTATTGTCTAATGATTCTGGGAAACCAGACACTTCGGCCTCCAAGGTCAGAGGGGAAACTTGAAGCCTGTCGTGGAGTCAGTTTGATTCAGACCTGTGTCCTTACACTGCTGTCACCTCTGCCCTTTCTCAGCTGCTGCATTGGATATGGTTGATTAGGAGAGAGGATTGTGCTAGGGATACTGTGTGTCCCCAGTGGAGGGTGAGCTGGGTGCATGCTTGTCACTCTTCACTGGATTCACTCTTCAGCTGCCCTAATGGTTTCTTTGGGCATTTTTGGCTCTTTAGGAAACCTCAGGGAGATGAGGATCTGCTTATTGTGAACTCATCCTAATTCCTTAGGGATGGCCCTAAATCTAAGTTTTGGGATGAAAATAGTCATTATAATCTAATTTTATCCTCTCTTTCAGAACTTTACCTTTGAGAATCACATCAGAAACACCTAACTCCTCATCTTCCATTAACAACACTTTCCTTTCTTGAGGTTTGGTCTTTACTATTGACATTTTTAAATTATTTTTTTCTATTTTATCTCCCTTCAGAAATTTTTGGAAGTGGACAGAATATTCACCTATTTATTTTCCCAGTCACTTGTTACTATTACAGCAGGGTTTTTTCTATCATAATTTTTATTACAAATACAAAATCATAGTATAGTGTAGTATTAGGGAAGAGGGGATTTTAAGAACTCCGGCCCTGTGTTTGTCATTTATTAGCTTCATCATTTTGGGCAAATAATTTATCCTCTGTTATTTCATCTATAGAATGGAAATGATAATGATACTTACCTCCAAGTTGATCATGATGAATGAAAGAGAAGTTGCATTAAGTCCATAAAATGGCACCTAGAACCAAGTGGGTTACTAGTGTGTTATTAGGCTCTTATTACTAACCTTAATTAGTAAAACAGGCATTTGTGATCATTCCTGGGAAAACTGTTTCTTGTTCAGCGCTTGTGATTGTTTTTATGGGAAAATGAACTCCGCGTTGCAAATCTGCGTGTACGAGGAGGACTGTTGCAAGAAAACCCGTTTAAAAGCTGTACGTTCCCGACTTGCACGGTTATACCGCTGGCATCTTGCCAGGTAACTCTTCCTCTTACCTACCTCTCTGCCTTTTCACTTTTTCTCCTTGCCTGAGCACTTCCCCACCTCTCATTGATCTCCTTTCCATCCTCTCTCATCAATAATGGTATTTTTAACTCTGTACACTGTGAAAGCTGCCATTTAGGTCAGCTTTTGCTCCTTCCACCCTCTCTATACCTACTTTTAGCTCCAAGCTAAAAGGCTGAGAAACAATCAGAAAGAAATTCTCAAAAGAGGAATAGAGGAGAGAATATATGTTAATAGAAATATATGAATATCAGGCCAAAGGCTGCTATATTATGTAATTGTTGGATATTGATTTTGATTACTTTCCAGAAGTGTACAGGTACTTCATTTATTTTGCCTTCATCTGTATTCTGAATCTTGTTTTCCATTGTTACCTAGAGTTCTGTTCCTCTGTGGCATTAAGAAAATCACTAGGCATTTTCTGACTGGCTATATAAAATGAGTGAAATTTGGAAAACTCTCTGATATGTGGTCACATTTCATGTAATTATTGCTAATTGCAGGAATTATTTTTAGATATTAAATTCACAGTACATACACATGCATCTTCCTGCCAAATTGTATTGCACAGAAGTTTGCCAGGAGAGTCACAATATGGCTAAAATTAAGCTTTATTAGGTATAATAGGATGAGATGTGATTTAATTCTTTAAGCTGCCTATAAGTGCTAGAAGACAGATTGCTTTTATTCCATCCACTAAGTTAAAAGAATGATCCATTATTTTGCAAATCCCAGTGGCAAAAGGCAATTGAAATAATACATGAAGCTTCTTGAAGGAAAATAGCTTTCTGGTTAAAATTGTAATATTATTTATCTTTCCTCTTCAACAATTTGACTCCTTCAGTCTGTAGAAGAGGCCTATTTATTTTAGCAGTAAGGTGGATTGAATTTCTGCCAAGTCAGTATACTCCCTAAATGAATATGTCAGAGGCAATATTGTTTCTCAAAAATCATTTAGAAAGCAGCATTTTTACATAAGTAGGCTCTTTCATTAGTTTTGAATTAAATCTTAGCAATTGTTGTTTCTCTTATGGTTGTTCTTGGAGAACCCATGGAATGAGGGGGTTCTGAGGTGAGAATTTCCTTTGGGGTTTACAGTGCCTCTATTTGATTTGGAAAATTGAAATGAATATGACTTTTTTTTTTGTCTAGCTTCTTCATGAAGGCTGATGTCATTCTAGAAATCAAATATCTTATGTAAAATCAACTGTAGATGGAATATATTGTTTGCGGGAGGACTTTGCTATCCCTAAGGTAAAAAGCAACAAAATAGTCCAGGTTTCAAGAGTTCCCAGGAAGTAGAAAACATCACCTTTACTTTCTTTTCATCTCCACCTCCTTGAAAATAGTGGGAAAAAAAATCAATATCTTGTGACTAATTCCTTGACCATCTTTAAGACACTTCTTACTGTGCAAAAGAAAAGGTGAGCTCCATTATGCCATGGCAGAATTACCTCAAATGCCTTCTGAATTTTCAAAGACTGACTTTATTCTTCATCCAATAATAGATATATATTAAAAAACAAAAAAATGCCACTGGTTCCTGTGATGGCTCTTTTTACTTTAAGCAAATAGAACCCATTTTTTAAAGTAACGGATACCCGGTTATTAATTATAATTAATTAATATTATGCAATTTCAGTTCAGTCTCTTCTTGAGGCATTAAAAGGCATTGAAATTTAGATCTTACAAAATGGCCATCAGTAGGAGTAGGGATAATATACTTGTACTGAATCTTTGCCAACTTATTTCTGTGTTAATTCAAATTAGTTTGGATTAGAGCTTGATTTAATTTCAAAAAATAAAATGTGAAGGTACTCATTTTTCCTTACAATGCAGTTTCATGCTAATGTCACAACAGGCATTTTTCTTCTTAATTACAAATCATTTTGGTTGAATTTTTATGCTTATCTGAAATCACCTTGCCATTAAGGAAAAGCATGAATTTTATACATTTCTGGGATTAAGAGCAGTTTTGTGTGTGTTTATTTTCAAAAATTAAACATATCAGCTACCCAGCTTATTTTCCCTCTTATTAATTAGCATTCTGCTCATGGAACAATTCATTATTTAAGACAACTTAGCAATCATTAGTAGCAGACTTTTGCATTTCTTGTAAGGCAGGTCAATTTAATAATTTTTTATTACCAAGAAAAAATACCAGTTAGGCACGAAAATATTCAAAGTATTAATGACTATTGCATATGTGCAATCACTTATAACAGTGTAATATATTACCTAGCACTTGGAAAGCTACCACTATGTACGATCTCAGTTTCTGAGTTGAAAGTTATTTTGGGTCTTTAACACTTTGTGACCATGAGAAGTCTCTGTAGGGACTAAATTTGCTTCCTACAAACCTAAATATACTGTAAGACCTTGGGTAATTGGTTATCTAATCAGGCAGTCGGTCAACACAAAAATGGCAGAAGGCGTCAAGGTGACATGGTCAAAAGGCATCTGGTTCAAGAGAGACAAGCATAGACCTGCACTGATTAGAGCAGAGATTCACTGCATCTGAGAAGACAGAAATGGTAAAGAGAAGTAAAGTGGTTTCAGTCAGTATATCCAGAGAAGGGATTTCATATGGATAGAAAACAGCATCTCTTTCTACAAACATCATGGCTGGAGTTCGGCCAAGTAAAGTGTACAAACCATCCAAATCCAGGTGGCCCATCTCACTTCCACAGCCTGCCCACCTCCCAAAATTATTTTATTACAATGTGAATAACCACAAATAAAAGAAGTAAATAATCTTTTAAAATGGAGCAAAGTTTGGTTTCACTACCTCTTGCTTGGTGGGGGAGGAATGGACAAGGATTTAGAGGAGTGTAAAAAACAATCATGAGAGACTGAATGCTGAGCACAGACTGAGGGCTGAAGAGGGAGGGGGGAAGGGGAAGGGGGGTGATGGTCATAGAGAGGGGCACTTGTGGGGAAGAGCACTAGGTATTATACGGAAACCAAGTTGGTAATAAGCTAGATATATATATTTAAAAAAACAGTGATGAAATAGGGAAATGATTTGGATTTTATTTAAAAGGTATAGTGAGCCTGCAGCCTTCATGGACATCTTGGATCTGTTGTGTCATTGACTGCCTCCATTGTAGTCACTGTGATTCATAAACAAAATATCCTTAGTATAAGCAACCTTGTGTGTCCTGTCTGAGTACTCTGTTCCATGGAAGGAAATCCAACAGAGGCAGGTAGAGGTGAGTCAGCCACCTGGGACAAGGCTCAAGTTTGGCTCTGCCCTGAAGTTGCTGACTATGAAATGTCTTTGGAGTTCATTTTTTTGTAAAATTGATGAATTAAAATAAATTAGCTCTCAAACTCCCTTCTAGCTCTAAATAGTCAATAGGCGTAGAAATATACTGTGTTTTCTGTTCTTGAGGAGAAAACTGCCTAAGTGGTCTGAAGCTGCTAAGTGCTTTGTGACTTGCTTATGATTTATTTCCAGAACAAATGTAGCCTGGAGGGTCTGAGATAGAGATAGGTTGGCCCAAGTACATTGATTCAATGCTCACATGAAGCATCTTAGATATGTTGCCTGGGACTGGAATAATTTATCTGTATGGATTAAGATCTACTGTCTGTCAAAGCAATAGGTGCTAAAGAGGCATGAATGCACTGACAAATGGCCTCATTTGTCATGAACCCCTGGCTTCATAATTATGTCACTTAATAGTCTCCAGGGAACCCCACTCTCTCCAGCTCCTCTCCTGCATACCATATCCCTCCCTATTTCCAAATCTTAGGAGTACCATTATCACTAATATCCAACAGTCAACTGATTGACAGTTAAGTATTTATCAAAGGGGACCTTAGGTGGCTTAACCCCATACCTCCCAAACATTCTTAAAGCCCTTCAAAAATAAGTCAGATAGGGGTACCTGGGTGGCTCAGTTGGTTAAGCGTCTGACTTTGGCTCAGGTCATGATCTCGTGGCCCATGAGTTCAAGACCCTCATAGGGCTCTGTGCTGACAGCTCAGAGCCTGAAGCCTGCTTCAGATCTGTGTCTCCCTCTCTCTCTGCCCCTCCCCTGCTCTGTCTCTCAAAAATAAATGTTAAAAATATTAAAACAAAAAACAAAAATAAGTCAGATAAACATAATAATCTATAAAGACAATGACCTTGACATAGGATGTATTCTCAGTCTCTTTCCAATTTTACTGTTAAAATTGGAGGCTTTCTTACTACACAGACATTCAGGAGCTTCTAATGATATTAGTGAAGGTCTCCTGTGGGCCTATATTCTGCAGTGCTAGATTGATTCGTTTCAACTGCAGGGTTCAATCTCAAATGAAAAAGTTGTAGCAGTACATATCTCCTGGATCTTGGAGCTGAGAAGTTGGGGTATCTTCTAAACATTGATTACCAGACACCTAAAATCTGTCTGGTGTTGCAGTAAGACAAAGGAAAGAGAAGTGGCAGTAATAGCTTTCCAGTCTTCTTGGTGGGGCTCAAGAACTTATGTATCGTTAGTATCAACTCACACAGAAATATAGGTTTCATGGGGAGAGGGACTTTGTCTGTTTTACTCACTACTCTGGCTTCAGCACCTACCGCAGTGTTGATACATCGTAGGTACTTATCAGTATCCATTGAATATCCTATGATGAGGCCACATGGTGCAGTGATAAAGAGCACAGACTCTGGAGCTAGGCTGCCTGAGAGCCCAATCTCAGCTCTGCAGCTGACTAAATAAGAATGCAGACAACTGAGTAAACATTTCTGTGTTGCAGATTCCCCATTAAAAAAAAATGCTTATTTTTTAGACAGAGTGTCAATGGGAGAGAGGCAGAGAGAGGGAGACACAGAATCCAAAGATAGGCTCCAGGTTCTGACTTGTCAGCCCAGAGCCTGACCTGGGGCTCAAACCCATGAACCATGAGATCATGGCCTGAGCCAAAGTTGGATGCTTTACTGACTGAACCACACAGTTGCCCCTGGATTTCCCATTTTTAAACTTGAAATAGTAATAATATATCTCAAAGTTATGCAGGTTAAATGAGTTGATGTTTATAACCAGTACCTGGCATTCACTATAAATGTGTACTAAATAACTAGATTAGTTTACATGCCCCACTTCCTTAACCATCACTATTAGGTTTTTGGGGGGAAAACTAACATTTGAGTTTGTGAGAACAGATGATAATGAGCATGGGCCCAGACCCAAAGGTTAGCGTGGGCCCAGACCCATTAGGTTTTTGGGGAAACTAACATTTGAGTTTGTGAGAACACATGATAATGAGCACTGGCCCAGACCCAAAGGCATTCTGTCTTAAGACCTCTGGCTGTGCAGCTTTCCATTCCAATGCCCTGAAGCATCACTTTCCATAAATTTCGCTAATGTGCTACTTGACTTACCCTTCTTGATTGAGAGCTCCTTGAAAGTAGACACCATCCAAGAGGGTCTGATTTAAAGTGGGTACTGACAGTTTTAGAATGAATGCATGATGTAGCCAGTGAATGGCAGTCTTGTGTGTTTTCTCTTACCCCTGGGGAAGGAATCACAGACCCCTTACCCAACTCGGAGGTGGTCGTGGTGGTGGTGGTTGGCCTTCTTCTTTTTCTCCTTCTCCTCTCTCTTTTTCATTTTATTGAAGTATATTGCAGATTCTTCTTTATCCACAATCCACTAGTATTATATATAAATCCAATTCCTGGTCACTCCAACCTCCCATCTCACTGTCATTCTGGCCAACCCAATTTCCGTTTGATCAGAAAGAGATCAATCTTCTTAGTAACACATCAATTGCCCCCAGTATTTGTTCTCTCTTGCTACCCCCACCTTCTCCACAAGGCTTATGATCTTTGACATTTATGTTGGCCATCTTGCTTTTCCCCTGTCTTTTATTTTAAGTCATGTCAAATCTTTTTTGGTAAAATATATAAGACTTAGTTGCAAACATCCTTATTTTCACTCATGAACTTTTGTTTTTCCTGTTTACCTTCATAAGTACCTCAAGCTGCCCTGCTGTTCATTAGACACATGTCTTTCCCCATTTGTTATAGTTTCTAGAAAACAGTATTTTTAATTTTGCTGTTGTTTTCATTTATGTTGAAATTTCTGCTGTCCAGGCTGCAATTTATTGATACCTTTACCACACTGAACTCACATCCATGTAAAGAATGAGGAAGCAAAGTAGATGGTGTAACTTACCACCCAGCTCTGTGACACCCATCTTTGTCTTTGAAGCACTTTTAATCTACTTAACCAGATGGACATGACATACTGGAAATATTTCAACAATAGGACAAGTCATTTCATAAGATAAAACTGGCTGAACTTAAACCATTTGTTCACAAACTCAGAATTGCTCCAAAACCACCTTAGTGTGAGATCGCTGTGTGCAAGCATTGTTATGCATCTGGCTCTTCTTTTATTGTATCATTTGTATCCTAACTCCTACCCTGTTATGATCGCCATAAGAATCAGGAGCTCATCTTTTTCATCATCTGTGTATTTTCATGGTACCCAGAATGGATCTGCATGGAAAAATCACTTGGTAAATGACACACTCATGGCCAGATGGTCCCTGCATCCTGAAGTGACTCAGTTCTGGGCGCACTCTGGTGCAGGTGCGTGAGGAAGGGCCGGAAGGCTTCTAGTCTGGCATCTCCCCAGGGCTCCTCAGACATCCCTTTGCTTCCGGATAGCCTCACTAATGAAACTGACTTCTGACTTCGAGGGGCTAATTCTGCAGCCACAGATCCTGATTTTTCTTCTTTTTGAAAAACCATTTTTCTGCTGTGTCTTTGAGAGCTCCACCCCTCAGGGGAATAACAGTAGTAGATTGGTTATGCTAAACACCGAACCTCAGGGGTTCGGTTTTGATTTTTTTGCAGCAACTCAGACATTTATATAGTCTAGATAGACTCATCTTGAAACTTCACAAAGCCATTGAATTTTTTTAAAATCATAACTCTAGATAATTTGTGTCTATACTTCCAGTCCTCTCTTGAATTCCCAAGGAATGCTGTGTGAAGCAGGAAATTCAGTGCATGTCCTTTGTTGCTATATAATTTTTTTATACCTTTTCTCACCCAAAATGCTAATGGTAGAGAGATAAGCAACAATTATGGGAGACTGTTTATGCTTTGTTTGTATATACTCTTTAACCATGTGGGCAAGGTAGGCACATAAATAAAGGCATTGTAATTCTAGAATCTGGGTGCCTTGGAGGTCCAGTTGGTTAAGAGCCTGTCTCTCAATATCAGCTCAGGTCATGAGTTCATGGTTTGTGAGTTCAGGTCCCCCATTAGACTCTGTACTGACCATGCAGAACCTGCTTGGGATTCTCTCTCTCCCTCTTTCTCTGCTCCTCCTCTGCACTGTCTCTCTGTCTTTCAAAGTAAGTAGATGAACTTAAAAAAATAATAATTCTTGAATGTGACATGGATCATTATTGTTTTCTGTTCTTTAGTCTCTAGACCTGTGAAAAAGACATTATGTTTGGGACCTGCGCCTTCAGCCTCTCAGCTCTGCAGTATCCCTTGCTCTACCAACTGTATAGTATCTTCCTGGTCTGCCTGGGGCCTGTGCGTCCATGAAAACTGCCACGATCCTCAGGGGAGAAAAGGTGAGTGTCCTGTTTGCATGTGCTTCATTTACTTCCAGTGTACACACAATTCATTTACTTCCAATGTACACACAATTATTCTGGTAGCTAAGTAGCCGATTAAACTTGCTTAAGACAATATTTGTTTGTAAAATGTAGATAAACAGCCCAAGCCTGACAGCATCAGTTATTAGGGAGGCCGTTGGCGAGATTTCTGTGGAGCACGGATCTAACCTTTACTGACCTTCCAGTTAGGCTCCTAGCTGGTGAAGTGGCTATCAGTCAAACATGGTGTAACAATGTTTTAAATGTGTAATGGTGATACTGAGGAAATTAGACATGATTTTTGTAATCACATCAGGAAACAACTGTTTTGCATATCTATTCATTTTCAGATGTCTACATGCTGAATTTGATGTTCTATTTCAGATTTTTACAAGGGGCATTTATGCATGTTGTTTGCTTTTTGATGTCCTTGGGCTTAAGGTGAAATCTTCAAACTTTATGGGCTTATTTAGTTTTGTAGGTCTCTGTAGTCTTGTTTCCTTTAGTTTGCTCTTACATATACATCTTCATCTTTAAAAGTTCATTTTTAGTGATGTCTTGATTTCTCTTTCATTAACCCTTCAGTTTGTACTGATATTACAGCCCCTTAAATAGGAATAAAAAGGAAATACTCCATTTTTCTGAGAAAAATGAGCTCCAAGGACATTATAAAATTTAAGTTGTGTTTGCTAAGCACTAGCCCTAGCTATCATATAAAGAAATAATACATGCCAAGTACTTGATGCTGTAAAATTGGTGCTCTTAGCTTAATTCTATGTCCATTTGAAAACCTGCATTTCAAGGGGTGCCTGGGTGGCTCAGCTGGTTGAGCATCTGACTTTGGCTCAGGTCATGATCTCATGATTTGTGAGTTTGAGCCCTGAATCAAGCTCACTGCTGTCAGCACAGAGCCCCCGTCAGATCCCCTGTCCCCCTCTCTCTCATGCTCTCTCTCTCAAAAATACATTAAAAAAAAAAAAGAAAACCCACATTTCAGCAATTCCCAGATTGCTTACATGCACACATGTGGATGTCCAATGCCTCTGGGCTTTTCTCTCTCTTTCTTTTTTAATGTTTATTTTGAGAGAGAGAGAGAGAGAGAGCGCGAGCGAGTGAGCATGAGAGCACACATGTGAGTAGGGGAGGGACAGAGAGAGATGGAGAGAGAGAGAATGCCAAGCAGGCTCCATGCTGTCAGTGCAAACCATGAGATCATGATCTGAGCTGAAATCAAATGCTTAACTGACTGAGCCACCGAGGTGCCCCTGGGCATTCTCTTTATGCTGACTCTTTGTTCTAAGGCATAAGAGGAGAATGTGTGTTGAGTCTAGGTAGACGAGAAAGAAACTAATTTTAATTCTTTTATCAAATAATAGAAATCTGGATCACAGTGGAACTTGGAGGGCTGTGGTGGGAGAGCACGTAGTACTCTTTTATTAGACATGTAGCCAGAAGGTCCCCTAAGCCTCTTCAGTTTATGAGTAAAAATAGTTTTCCATTAATGGTAACCCCAAGTTGTTGTCTTATGGTGCACATGTGTGTAACTGGACCCTGGTGGGTGTCCTGTAGTTGCATATGAGGCTTCCCAGCGTGGCTCACATGTTATTGAAACCAGCCCTGTTATGTTCAACCTATGCCAATCCATGTAAGACTCCTGTCTAGAAAATCATTTAAGATTGGGCTCAGGCTCCCCCAGCAACTGTGGCCATGGCTGTCCGAGACAGGTACAACTTGGCTACACTGAGGGCTGCCTTCCTTTGCTTTCAAAGCTGTAGAACCCAACCAGGCCAAGTGGGCCTCATATTATTTTGGACATTTTTGGTTATAAGTGACAGAAACCCAAATCAACCTGGCTCAAGCCAAAAGAAGGAACTTTATTAGCTTGTCTAGCCAAAAATAGAAGGGAGGGTAGGGCTGCATTCCATTTGCAGTCTTCCATTTCTCTGTCTCTTGGTTCTTCTTTTCTCTATCTTAGGTTCAGTTTAAGGCAGGTCTTCTCTCCGTGGAGTAGAGACCAGCACTAATTTTCCTTTCTTTCTTTTTTTAACTGTTAATTTTTTTATTGTGTATTCTTCTTGTTGGTAGATTTAGTTTCCGTTAACATATGTCGTTGGTGATTATTCATACCCTTAGCTGATGGATAAGGCAAAACAAATTTCTGTTTCTCTTTGAAACACGTTGATTTGAAGTATCTATATTTTAAGGTTTGTTCGCCAAAAGTCCAACATCAGCTGTTGTTCAGTGTTATAATTAATCATCTTCTATTTCTTTGGAGGCAGTATAACATTTAATTTTTTTCAAGTTTATTTATTTTTGAGAGAGAGAGAGACAGAGGGTGAGTGGGGAAGGGGCAGAGAAAGAGGGAGCAGGTTCCAGGCTCTGAACTGTCAGCACAGAGCTAGATGTGGGGCTCGAACTCACGAACTGAGATCATGACCTGAGCCGAAGTCAGATGCTTAACTGACTGAGTCACTCAAGCGACCCTAGGGGCAGACTTTTGACTTAAAACCAAACAAAAAATCAGGCACCCCATCTCATCCTCATAAGCCAAACTCCAGTATGTAAAGCTCAGTAGGGCAGATTGTGAAGTCTTTCCATTTCATCTAAACTTTCAGCATTGTTTGCAAATTGCAAGTTGGAAAATTAAGCTAATTTTTTTTCTATTTCCTTGATTAATAGATCCCTTCTTTACATACTTTTTGTTTCTAGATCTAATTATGTCACAAAATTGGTATATACATTTTATGTGGAGGAATTTCTTCCTCCAAAACATTCTAATAAAACAACATAGTGTATTATAAAGGATGGTATCTTATTTTTATGATCAATTAATTTTGTGTAGCTTCACTGATATATAATTGACATATAATATTGTGTAATTTTAAGTTACACAACATACTGATTTGATATAAATGTATATAGCAAAATGATTGTCGCAATAAGGTTGGTTAATACTTCCATCACCTCACATAGTTGTCTTTTTCCTTTAGTAAGAGCTTTTATGATCTACTGTCTGTATCCCTATGTTCATTGCAGTGTTATACACAACAGTAAAAATATGGAGACAACCTAAATGACTACTGATGCACAAACACATCAAGGAAATGTGATACACACACACACATACATATACTCACTCATATATATATATATATATATATATATATATATATATATATGTATATATATAGGAATATTATTTAGTCATAAAAAAAAAGAAGGAAACCTGCCATTGTGACAACATGGATGAAACTTGTGGACATTTTACAAAGTGTAATAAGTCAGACAGAAAAAGACAAATATTGTGTGATCTCACTTATATGTAGATTTTTAAAAAAAACTGAAATTACAGGGGCGCCTGGGTGGTTCAGTCAGTTAAGCGTCAGCTTCGGCTCAGGTCATGATCTCATAGTTTGTGGGGTTGAGCCCCGTGTTGGGCTCTGTGCTGACTGCTCAGAGCCTGGAGCCTGCTTCAGATTCTGTGTCTCCTTTTCTCTCTGACCCTCCCCTGATCGCACTGTCTCTCTCTGTCTCTCAAAAATAAATAAAAAGCATTTTAAAATTTTAATAAAACTGAAATTACAGAAACTGAGAATAAAATGGTGGTTTCCAGGGCCTGGCTGGTGGGGAAAATGGGGAAATGTTGATCAAAGGGTCCAAACTTCTAATTATTAAGTTTACTTAGTTAGGTTAGTAAGTTCTGAGGATCCAGTGTGCAGCATGATGAGTATAATCAACAATCAACAAACTGCATGCAGTTTAACATTGCTATGAGAATAAATCTTTAAAATTCTTACCACAAAAATAAAAAAAATATTGATTTTAGATAGTAGACAAAGTGAAAAGACGTGTCTTCCTTCATACTTCTATGAAGAATCATGGAATTGAATCTCATTGGCTGCTTTGTGTCATGTGCTAACCCCGACCCAGTCACTCTGATGGGCCAAGTCCCAGGCATGTGACCACCACTGGAGGGAAAGGGCCTAGAACTCCGCACAGACTGAGAGTGGGGAAGGGGTGGCTCCCTCAAAGAAATATGAGATGCTGATACTACAAGAATATAGAAACAAAGCTGAGATTAAACTAAATAGATATTTATTAAGTGCTTTGTCCCCTTTGTTCTGAGCCATAGAATTTCTACAGTGATTCAGAGAATGCTCTTTTCTTCATTCTGTTTTGCAATTTTTGTTACGTGAGCCAAAATTTCACAAGACCCTTTGTGAAAGTGCTCTTTCGACTTTACTTTCAGTCTTCCTTTTCTACATAACTCTGAACTGGTCTAAGGAACTCAGGTGGGAGACTCACAACTTTTGGACCCTTCTCCTTGTCCCCTTGGCTCAAAATGCTTTAATGCCAAAGCTTTCTTCATTAGTCCCTATTCCTCTCTTGTATGAGTCAACTCTTGCAAATGCACCCTGCTCCACCATTCATTAGACATCACCTGTTGTGAGTTGAATTGTGTACTTAAAAAAAAAAAAAAAGCCTTCATTCCTAACACTTTGTATATGTGAATGTGACCTTATTTGGAAATAGGGTTACTGCAGATGGACTCAAGTTAAGATGAGGTCATATTGGATTAAGATAGGCCCTATTCTAATGGCTGATGTCGTTACGCAATGTGAGAACTTTGGTCACAGTGATACAGAGAGGGGAAATTGCAGGTGAAGGCAGACATTAGAGTGGTGCCTGTATAAACCAAGCAACGCCAACCACCAGAAATCAGGGACGCGTATGGGAGCAGTCTTTCCCTAGAACATTCAGAGGGAGCATGGCTCTACTGGCACTTTGATTTGGGAAGTGTAGCCTCCAGAACTGTGAGAGAAAATTTTCTGTTGTTTTACATCACCCAGTGTGGTACTTTGTCATGACAGCTCTAGGTTACTCACATACTGCCCAACTTTGCATCAGCATTTAAGCTCAACGAGGATAAAATACTTCATAATATTTCAAACTAAAGTATAGAGAAGTCAACCGATTTGTCCTAAATCCCACAGTTATTTAATAATGTCCAAGCCAGCACTAAGAACCTGGGTTCCTGTCTCCCTAGTCTAGTGTTCCTTCAAATCCTGGGCTTCTCTCTGCTTCTCTCTGTGGCCTAAGGAAGTCTGGATCAAGGAAGTCCAGCACTGAGCTTAGCAGAGAAGCCCTCTGCCCAGTTGCACCACATTGGCGGATGGGACCCATTAGTCTTGAGAGCCAGTCATTGGGCGAGTATAGGAGATAAGGCGTCAGGTGTGGGATTAGCGCTAGTGTATCACCTTTGGAGAGAGGGACAGTAGATTGCAGTTGTGTGAGAATGGGAGGGGGTGCCAAGAACAGCTTGGGAGCAGCAGGTACTTGGAATATGCATTTTTTTTACTCAAATAATAAATTTTCAAGAGAGGCTTGGCCTTTGGAGCTGAAGGAAAGGGTGGAGGCAGTACAATGTCTCACCTGAAGGCAGTGGTGTCACTGCAGCCACTTGCAGAGTCTAGGGTCATGTTGGGATTGATGAGAACTAGTCTCTGTTCCATAGGGCACATACTTAAGCTAAACGACCTGCCCGAGGCATTAAGTAATCACAGATGGGGGAGCATGTACACAGCAAAGATTGTTATTCAGGTCTGGGAAGTTTGTATTTTACAAGTGCTTCTCTAAGCAGAGACAATTTTGATTTTTAAGGTCTTGCTAAAATCTGCCAGGACCACCTGCCTATAATCCCTCCTGGGAAAAATAAAGAATGGAGTTTTCCCTCTAGGTCAATGATTCTGTGCCTTCAAAGGGTCCAAGCATGTTATGATGATGGTAAGTAATCTTGTTATTTCTGCTGACTTGTGAGCACGAGATCTGGGGTCTTCTCAGTCTCAGTCTGTCCCATGGTCTTACCATGGGGTCTGCTGGAGTCGCTGACTAGCACAAACTAAATGTAATTCAGAATTCCATGAAGGCTGGAATACACAAGCTAATGCATTAAACATCACCAAACTCTGGGGTGTAAACTGGACTGTTTAGCTACACATTTAAATTCCCTACCCTAAAGAAATGCAGTGACCTAGAAGCAGAGGTCTTGGATATACATACATTGCTCGATATTTTATACTCTATTATATATACGGAAGGTGGGAGATTTGAGTGAAATATCAGCAAACAACAGCAAGAAAGTGAATGTGTAAAGTTGGAGATAATTGCTTTTTTCTCTTCACTAGTCTTTTTCCCAGTCACTGTGTTATTGCTTTGGTATGTTCCTTTTGTTCACATTTTTAAAAAAACAGTAGGAAAGGATCAGAAAGCAGTTAATGTTGTATTACCTGATAGAAGAAATTAGTTACTCTAGAAATGACCTTAACGTGGCTGTTATTCTAAAGGCAGGCACCCTTCAGCCAGGAATCCTGTAAGGTTTGCGGCTGTCAGCCATCTGAAGGACATTAGAAAATCAACCTCATACCCAGCCTTCACACCCTCCGCCAGGTCTGTGATAGGCAGACAAGGGGAACAGTACTCAGCAGGCTGGTACTTGTCAAGTGAAGCTAGGATGCTTTCAGAGGAATTTAAATTGGATCAGGTTTTAACATTCATTGCTTTATCTTTGATATACTCCCAGGGACTTATAATTAGAGATATATGAAAGAGAAATAACCTGAAAAAATTGTGGATGGGTGAACTCTATACATAGGTATACGTTTAAAAAATTCTTTTTGATACAGAGATATATATTTATGTGACATCCTTGTCCCTTTCAGACATATCCCAGAAAGGCAGACACCCTTGAAGACAGAAGTTGGTTTTTTTTTAATGTTTATATTTTGAGAGAGAGAGAGAGGGAGAGAGAAGGAGGGGGAGGGGCAGAGAGAGAGGGAGACACAGAATCTGAAGTAGGCTTGAGGCTCTGAGCTGCCAGCACAGAGCCAGATATAGGGCTTGAACTGACAGGGTGTGAGATCATGACCTGACCAGACCCAAAGTCTAACACCTAACCAGCTGAACCACCAGGCACCCCATACAGAAGTTGTTTTAAAAAGCAGTTTGAGGGGCGCCTGGGTGGCTCAGTCGGTTAAGCCTCCGGCTTCAGCTCAGGTCAGATGTCACGTTCGTGGGTTTGAGCCCCGCGTCGGGCTCCGTGCTGACAGCTAGCTCAGAGCCTGGAGCCTGCTTCAGATTCTGTGTCTCCTTCTCTCTCTGCCCCTCCCCCTCTCATGCTCTGTCTTTCTCTGTATCAAAAATAAATAAAATATTAAAAAAAAAAAAGCAGTTTGATGGAGGCTTCCCAATACAGTCATATTAGGTAACTGCTTATGTGATAGGACTTCAGAGATTCCTTCACACACCCCCATATAGTATCACCCCCAGTCATACACCTAAAGTTCTAAAATCCCCATAGGAAAAGACATTTTGAAACTGAGAAGCCATGACTGTCTTTACAAAGACAGTCTTTTATGCTCTGAAACAAATCAATTTAGATAACACAGCAAAGTAGGAAAATTCTGCATGTTTTAGATCTTATATAACAACAGTATGGGGAAATTTCCATTTTTCATCCTTGTCTGCTAGATAGATCCACTTTTAATGAGAAGTCTATAAAATCATTTTTCCTTTGTTATAGAAAATATGTATGCTAAGAGTTTTTGTCTTTTCCTGTTTTTACCCATGCCTGTGTGTTAGGAGTCGGGGATGTGCCTACTTCTCATTGTAAATGTTAAGAGTTTTTATGCTCATGATCACCCTATCATTGCTTTTTCATATTTTCTGAATTCGCAGCAGGGTATAAAATAATAGTGATACTCTAAAATGCTCTTGCAGGAATGGTGGTTGATTTCTAAAGATTTGGAATCAAGGATTCAATATGCTTGGATTCTTTGGACCAACGTGGTTACCCCATGTCCAGGGTTCCCAGAAAGGCGGAATAAGTTTCTGTCATCCTTGGTCAACCTGCTGGCTTCTGCTTCAGGCCTGTCCCAGTGGTTAGTGTGGAGACAGGGTATTGGCCATGGACAGCTCCACTATGGGACCACAAACCCTGAGGATGTACAATCCCCAGACCTGCATTTACCTCCCGAGTCCCCTTTCATTTTTCCATGGCTTCATTTAAAAAACTTTGATCTGGGGTGCCTGGGTGGCTCAGTCAGTTAAGCGTCCAACTTCGGCTCAGGTCATGATCACACAGTTCGTGGGTTCGAGTCCCGCATCGGGCTCTGTGCTGACAGCTAGCTCAGAACCCAGAGCCTGTCTTCGGATTCTGTGACTTCCTCTCTCTCTGACCCTCCCCTGCTCACTCTCTCTCTCTCTCTCTCTCTCTCTCAAAAATAAATAAAACATTAAAAAATATTTAAAAACTTTGACCCGTATTCTGCCATCTGTGTCTCCTTTTCTCTCCCCACCCCACAGTTCACTTCTTTCTCATTCAGTAGAATATATACTATGCCAGTAGAATATATACTTAACTTTGGGGTTCATGAAAGAAAAAAATCTTGCAAATACCAGTTTCATTAAAGGTGAGTTGAATCTGTGGTCAGGAAGTGATTATTAAAACTCCTTCTTGCTCCTCAGTGCCTAAAGTATCACTATCCCATCCCTATACTGTCATTTTTAGACCCTGCAGCTTCACTGTATGAGGTGCAGCTAAAACATATCATACACAAGAGCTGATTTAATTTCTTTTTTATGAAGAGGAAATGACTCAAAATTCCTCACCTGCATTTCATACATATCCATTTAATCAATAATATGCTTTGGGAGCAGTGATAAAGTATCATTAATCTTAGTTTTCACATGCATAAAATGAGAATAGTAACTTATAAAATAGTTTCAAAGGTTTATTAACTTGGGGTAATATAAGTGGCCGGCACCGTCTAGGGATAAGGCAGATGTTTAATTAATGTACGTGCCTTTTCCCCTTGTTGAACTACGTGCTCTATGAAGAATAGATTTCTGTTTTCTGTTCCTTCTGTGGCTTCCCACAGTACATTACAGCGATCTACATATGGCAGTTAATGTTTACTGAATGGTTCTATCTGATGAATATGGAGTTCAGTAAATGAAGGCAAGGCACCGGCTGCCCCAGCCTCGGTAGTGTTAGCAGTTGTATCTTTCAGAACAGGGGCCCCCCGGGGGAAGCCTGATGTCTACTGCAGGCATGAACACCGATGTGTGATTCACGTTAAGCACTAACAAGAGACTCTAAGGTTTTTGTTTTAATGCTTTGCTTCTGCTGGGATTTGATCCTACTTAGAGTCAGGACAAGGGCAGTACAAATGAAAGACTAGAGGAATTTATTGACTGAGGAGATGTAATCTATAGATTTATGGTGAGATGGATGCAACTTGATTTATAGAGGAAAATTTTACATATCCGCTAATGGCACTAAGCTCTGGGTAATAGGACAGCCAGAATTCTCAGAAAAGACTGCTAAGTTTCTGAGGCAGTTGTGAAACCTTGTAAATCATGGGGACTCATGCTATGTCCTTCTCAAAGATACAAACTAAGTAAGTACAAACATGAGGGAATAAGTAAGCGGCATATGAACATTATTTGTAAGAATAGAGATCATTTGGGGTGCCTGGCTGGCTCAGTCAGTTAAGCATCAGACTCCTGATTTCGGCTCGGGTCATGATCTCATGGTTGTGAGTTTGAGCCCTGCATCAGGCTCTGCCCTGGCAGTATGGCACCTGCTTGGAATTCTCTCTTTTTTCCTCTCTGCACCTCCCCTGCTTGCTGTCTTTTTCTCTCTCATTCTCTTTCTTTCTCTCTCAAAATAAATAAATAAATAAACTTTTTTTTTTAATTTAAAGAAAAGATCAGAGGTCATCCAAGTTGTGTGGCAGTGAGAGCTGGAGGTCGTTATAGTTGGATGACCATCGAGTTTGTTTCCTGTGTCTCTTCTGAAAGTGGCCCAGGAAGGGAGTTGGGCCCTTCTACATATTTTATATTGACTAATTAATTATACAGACTTGTAGGTATGAAGTATGGCAGAAGCCATCTCTTGTTTTCATTGTCTGTGACCTTAATGTTTTCAATGCCATGATCATGAATGTGGTCTGACTGGCTAAATGATGCCTTCTCTTATGTGGCTTATTATCAAGGTAAGAATCAAAGACTCTGTAACATGTTTTTTGATGTTTATTTATTTTTGAGAGAGAGTGAGACAAAGCATGAGTGGGGTAGGGGCAGAGACAGAGGGAGGCACAGAACCTGAAGCAGACTCCAAGCTCTGAACTGTCAGCACAGAGCCCGACGCAGAGCTCGAATCCACGAACTGTGAGATCATGACCTGAGCTGAAGTCAGATGCTTAACCGACTGAGCCACCCACGTGCCCCTCAAAGACTCCTTTTGTTTTAATTATTTTTTGTGTTTTATTTATTTATTTATTTATTTATTTATTTATTTATTTTAGAAATAGAGAGATGCAGAGTGTGAACAGGGGAGGGGCAGAAAGAGGGAGGCACAGAATCCAAAGCAGGCTCCAGGCTCTGAGCTGTCAGCACAGAAGCCAATGTGGGACTGGGACTTGCCAACTGTGAGATCATGACCTGAGCTGAAATTGACACATAAGCAACTGAGCCACCCAGACACCCCAAAGACCCTCTTTTAAAATAAGCTCTTCTCTCCCTCTCTCTCTCTCAAAATAAATAAATAGACTTGAAAAAATAAATAAAATTTGTGCCTGTGTGGCTCATTAGATTAAGTCTGACTCGTAGTTTGGGCTAAGGTCATGATCTCACAGTTCATGCAATTGAGCCCTGTATTGGGCTGTACACTGACAGCACTGAGCCTGCTTGGGATTTTCTCTCTCCATCTCTCTCTGCCCCTCCCCAACTTGTGTGTGCACATTCATATTCTCTCTCTCTCTCTCAATAAGTAAATAAACTTTAAAAAATAAATAAAAGGACCACATAGGTTAACCTTAGACCATGAGAACCCAAACAGAGCATTTGAGATTGTTTATCTAAAAGACTGGCCCAGCCCTGTAATATTCTAAGGAAGCATGGCTCCCTCTTGTGGCCCCAAACCATGTGTCCATTAGTTTGCACCTCCTTGACTGCAATTTTACAGGAGCCAGTCATTTGCCCTCTACACCTTGAACTTTGTAACCTTCTCTTTTCATTACTATTGGTGGGAAAATAAGCATGGCTTTGGAAAATATGGGAGAGAGATATATCTGTCTTTGTTACCTCTCACGGTTCCTAATCTTCTGTTCTCCTTGCCTTTTGTGGGAAGGGTTATAGGGGATCTAACACTCGTGCTGGACATTCAGTGTTCTCAAGCCCTGTATTTCCTATCAAAGTCTGTCTGTCTGCTGTTTCTCTCTTTTAACTTACCCAAAAGAATAAGTGAATAATCTTTAAAATATTCTCTCCCAATAAGACTAGTTTCATTTTTTTAAAAAAAGGAATTAAAGGAATTTAATTGGTTAATAGAATTCGGAGTGTTAGAGAATAGGAGTTAAAATATGAGATCCATGAAAGCAGGCAAAGCTTTAGAAGTAACATGGTGAGGCATCTGGGTGGCTCAGTTAGTTGGGCATCCAAATTCGGCTCAGGTCATGAACTCACTGTTCATGGGTTCAAGCCCTGTGTTGGACTCTGTGCTGAGCCCTCAGAGCCTGAAGCCTGCTTTGGATTCTGTGTCTCCCTCTCTCTGTGCCCCTCCCCCACTTGCATTATCTCTTTCTCAAAATAAAAATAAATAAAAATAATTTAAAACTTAAGAAAAAAATTCAAAAGCAATATGTTATAAAGGCCAGAGATGAAGGACTCATAGACTAAAAGTTTGTATCTAGTTCTCAGTCACTTTTTTAAAAATTCTAGGTCACTTTGTTTTTTAAAAAAGATAAATCAGTTAAACATGGAGAGATTTCCCATAAAAACTCAACACAACTTGGATTTCTGTCCCCTTGAGCAAACTCCACATTCTCTCATGGAAGCAGTCAATGAAAGCTGGGTAATGGCCACCTGTTCTAGAGCGAGCACACGCCTTCCATTTGACCACACACCTCAGCACCCCTTGCAGTGGGACAGTTGACTCATTTCCCTCAGTTTGTACCTGCTGGACTCTTGCAACACACACTTTGTGACTCTATAAGCTCACAGCATGGAAGGCCCATCTATATCTTTATTGTAGGTGATGTTGAGCTGTAGTCTCACAGAACATTTTTTTTAACTGAATAACAGTCCAGGGACCCATGTGTAGCCCAGGTGGAGAATGCAGTTCAGACAGATGCTGTCTCTGCAGGGCAGGCTGGCCTGGAATGTCAAGGAAGGGATAGAGGGAAATCTCAGGGCATAAAGCTGTGAATTTCTTAGTTACCAGAGATATACCAAAATGTAGTTCAACTTAATGCAGAGTAAGCAAAATATCAACAAGAACGGAAAAAATAAAATGTGGATTTATCTATGTTTAGCCTATTTCTGTGAGTCTTCATTTATTTCTGTTGGTTTATTGATGCCATTGGACAAATGCTACTTGCTACTCCATGTGATTGTGTGTTTGTGCATGGCCTCTCCAAGGTTGTTAAGTCTGGGAAGACAGATTTTCTGCTCTGGTTCTTTCCCATTTTCTTTCCCTTTCTTTTTGTATCCCCCTACCCCATTTCCCATAAAAGAAAACACCCTAAAATAATACACCTTTTAGGACTATAGAGATTCAAATAAAATTTTCATCTCTTTTGTAGTTGTTCCTGCCTTTTCTTTTTTTTTTTTTTGCTGGATAAAGATGGAATCCTGTGAAACATTTTTTCTTTTCTTTTCAGGATTTAGAATGAGGCAGCGTCACGTCCTCATGGAACCCACAGGGCCCGCGGGCCACTGCCCTCATTTGGTGGAATCTATTCCTTGTGAGGACCCAGTGTGTTACCGATGGCTGGCGTCTGAAGGCATCTGCATCCCTGATCATGGAAAATGTGGCCGAGGACACCGCATCCTGAAGGCTGTGTGCCAGAATGACCGAGGTATGAGGCAAAGACACATGTGCTGTTAAGTGAAATCTGCCCTATGGCACATCACCACCCTCTAACAGGTCATTTTTCCCGAGGGAGGGAAACACAGCTTTCCTATCCTTGAATACTTCTGTTTAAGCCAGGTGCCTACACTGCTGCCGAGGAAGCTGCCTTGACTTAATATGAGGCCACATACTCCAAAACAAAACTGGATGATTATGTCTCAGTGCAATACAGGGAACCTAGAGATTTCTCTGCAGTTTTTCATTTAACAAAACAAATAGATTACAGAATTCCTCTGGAAATTCTCCAACTATCAATACCAAACAAGTTTTATTTGCCTTATTTGAGGTTGATATGTAACATGCTTTTATACATTAACAAATACTACCTTGTAAAGATTCCAGGGCTACAATTCTCTCCAATTTAAAGAAAAAAAAATGCTAAGCTATATCTTTTCATTTATGGAACATTCGACTACACTCAATTCTAGACGTAATACTGACATTTGTAAAGAACCATTTTTATATATAAATTGTCAAGATTTACAAAACTATTAACAGTGGTGTCGTTCCTTCATTGTCAAGCTTCTAGTACAATGGTTGCTTGAAATGAATGAGGTTTAGAAAACATGTAAGTCACATGGAAATGAGGAAAGTGACATTTTTAAACCTTTATCCTACAGTTAAAAAAAATCAGTGTCTCGTAAGATACGGAGTATGTCTATTAATCTCATTTATAATGCTCTTGATGTGTGGAGGGACATGTTTTGATGTATGGGGTGACAGAATCCCTAAAATAGAAATTACAAAGTGGATTCAGAGTGGCTATTTGCGTCGACACAGGGTTGACATTCAGCAGTGGTTTCCTTATTTCCCTTCTTCCTGTCTCCCCCTGCAACCACCTTTCTCTCGTCATCTCTTTCCCTCCCTTCCAGCCCTAACTTTCTTCCTTCTTCTTTCCTTTCCTCTTCTTCCTTTCCTCTTCCTTTTGATATGTCCTCCTTTCTTTATTTCTTTTTTAATCACCACCATAATTTAAGCCGATAGACACTGTCAGGCACTGTAATCGGTTATCTTATGAAACGTATTTGTTTAATTAGAGGTTAACAACAGACTGTTTTAGCTACATCCTTTTTGACAAAGTCATTAAAACTAATAGTGGCTTCTAATATCACCAAATAATTGTTGAATCATGGTAGTATATGTACAACTTATTAACAAAGCAAATATGGTCACTGTATTGCTTTTCTTTTATTTTAGGAAGAGTAGTATAGAGGTTTAAACCTGGAGTCTTATGTCAGCCACGTTGGAATTTCAAGTCAGCTACTCACCTGCTAGATGATGTCAGGAAAATTAATTAATTCTATGGAAGCATTCTTTCCTTTGGCTTTAAAATAGGTGTAATAAAACCTACCTCTCACTCTCGGATTGTGAGAGTTAAACTGGCTATATAAAAGTGATTAGTGAAGTATCTGGCACATAACCAACCATTCAAAATAAGCTATAAGCTTATTTTTCTTATAATGCACATTTATTACTGCTCTCTGCCCTGGTGGAATTGTGCAAAGAGCATTCTTTTATAATATGAAAATAATGATGAGTATTAGAATAACCATACTACCTCTTCCTCCCAACCTCCACCTGTGGAATCAAGAAGATCCCTTGGTTGAGTCCCAAAGACAAATGACTGTCAGGCTTTGTCATCTCACAGCAGGTATTAGAGGCTTGTCATGATATATTATGTCTATAGGCCTGGGGAGTTTTTTACAGTTTCACAATCTGTGTCTTCTGTAGTATTGCAGAGTGTGATACTGTCATTTATAATTAGAAATACATATCCTTCCCATTTCCGGCACGGAGCTGCTAAAACTCTTGGGGCTTCCCAAGCAAAAAGAGGAATGGGAACATCTTTTGTTACATTTGCTCTTTTGTCCTCACTTCCTGAAGTTGCTTCTGTAAAGGTGTAATGGGCATGTTACTACTCAAAAACAAAAGCAAAAACAAAGAGAAAGAAACGAATGTGTTGTTTTTCATAACAAGTGCTATTCCCCCACATCTGGGTTTATGGTAATGAGGTGATTTGTGGAAAGCACCCGAGGGTGAGAGCTGGTTGCCAGAGGAACCAACCAAATGGAGGGCTGGAACTTTCAGTCCCACCCACTGATTGCCAGGAGGGGAGAGGGGCTGGAGGTTGAATCAAACACCAATGACCAAATGATTTAATCAACTGTGGATACATAAAGAAACTTATGTTTAAATGAAGTTGCTTTTACAACACCAAGGACTTAATCATCCATTTCATATATAAAAGGTAGCTACTTTTTCGCATGGACCTCAAGTATATTGTAGTATAGAGGTGGAATTTAAGGAAAGGTATTAAGCAGGCTGTGTTGTAGCTTATGGGCAAGTAATAAATTGTATCATGTATCTTGAATGTATCATAGATAAGCTGCTGTATAATGATTGCCACTTCAGATAGCTGTGAAATTAGGTGATTAACTAGTTGTTACTTAACCTTCTAATTTCTGTATAAGTCTAATTACATGAAATAGAAGTTGGGGTTCTGATTTTTTACTTTGCTTATCCATTTGG